>NW_026731679.1:0-368345 GCF_028476545.2 Physella acuta | reverse complement strand
TTGTGGTGTTATCCTCCCCCCCCCCCCCTCCATCCTCCCTCCTCACCCACTCTCTCTTATAATAATATGCACTTAAAGTGTATATTACTGCAATTTGTATAGATGTAGGTGAAAAGAAAAAGCATCATTCAGTGGATATAGGTAGTACATTTTCTTCTTTGTGACAGCCACCTTTGTTATGTCATGTAACTATCTTGAGAATACTAAACAAAAAGAAGCCATGATAACATAGATTTCGTAAAAAGATAAAAAAAAATACTGATGTTTCTCAATAATTATTTAATTCAAATCATTCTTTCCTGTCATTTCATTTGAGTATATCAAGCTTCCGAAAGAGCCGTTAAAATTTGCACGAGCCGACCAGTGAAGGTCGTCTGTGCGGGGTATTGGGAATAGTTTTCAACTAGCAATAACCACGCCTCGGTAAAACCTCATTGGCTATGATACCGCCACTGCGCAAGGCTGACTTATAAGGTACAAAATATACACCCAGCGTAAAATTTTCTGTCGGATCAATCTGGTTCTTCCAGCTTAAATAAAACTAAATTTAAAATTATGCTCGCATTTAATAAAAAGAATTTTATAATAATTGAATCAAGCGTGTTCAATGATGATTTAATATAATAACAATTTTGTGATTTACGAGTTTATTATTTTCTAAGCAGATTTATCAAGTTAATAAGGTAAAATCAGTATTAAAAAAGCATACAAGGGGAGTAGCAAAAAATTATACTAAGTTATGTCCCTTGATTTAAAATGTAGCGCACTACAACAGGCTCATTGCAAACACGTGACCTAAATTTTTAAATTACTGTGTCGGTTAAATGTTTAGTCATTGTAAAAGTAGTCCGATTTGATTTTTAAACACGTGACCTAAATTTTTAAATTACTGTGTCGGTTAAATGTTTAGTCATTGTAAAGTAGTCCGATTTGATTTTTAAATTACTCTGCTCTTTAAAACAGAAACTGTATTTATGATAGTTTACTTGAGACAGTTGTAGGTTAAATCCAAGTAGAAATATATCAATTGAATTACTTTGTGTTTCATTTAAATTTAAAGCACTATTGAAATAGTGTTAATGCATCAGATTCACAACTGGTAAAGAGTTTAAATTTGAACGATGGATACCGTATTACTTCCAAATAGACCATGTGTCTACACACATGACTGCATAAAACACATCTGTAAATTTAATGCTGCTGATATTGGTCATCCATAAATGACGTCACGCTTTTTGACTATTTTTAGCTGCCCTCTACCCTCCGTCACACATCGTCACAAAAAGCATGACCCACCTCCCCCTAAATTGACGTCACAATTGAGCTTACAACGCACCTCAATTTTAATTTGTTAAGGAAAAAAATCGACATAAAACAGGAGTAAAGCCCATTGAGAAAGGATTAGGAGCGCGCTAGTTTCGTTTCGGCAGCTCCTGCGACACTGCTGATTCCAAGCTGTACAAGCAGGCTCTGTCTCTTTGGTCAATCAGCTGCAGTGGCTTAGGCAGGGGGGATTAGGGGGTTATAACCCCCCATAGACCCCTCGGTATATATAAAGTAGGAGGGGGGGGTGCAAATCAAAAGTCTGAGGGGGGGGGGGTGTGCAAATCGACAGTTTGTCCCCGGGTAAAAATTGAGACGATCCTGGCTACGCCACAGCCGATGCATGCCAACATCTGGCTCTTCTCACTTAGGGCAATAGGGCCAAGGCTTTGTGCTTGGATTCCCATCGCGCAATCATCTAATGGTCTACTAGACTATGGAGCTATATATAATCATACAAGTATTACAAGCCTTTACCTTCTTACTATATAAATATAGGTTATTAAATTGAAATTTAACAAACCAAATACCAAAGATTGAATTTCTTTTTTTCACAACGTGTAGGTCTAATAACAAATAACATTCCATTAGGTAACATTGTCATGTGAAAATCATTATAATAAATTAATGAATGTAAAATGTTCTGTAATAAACCTATTTTAAGTTGTTTTTTTTAAGTTTAGATTTGAAACCTAGTTAAAAAAAAGGTATTGATCTTTGCTTAATAAATTAACAGTTAAAAGTAAATAATAAACCATCAGGCAATGTGAATAGATAATACATTTATATGCAGAAAATTTACAGTTTGTAAAAGGAAATACTAAATTGGAAAGTAAAATCAATTATAACTAAAGAAATGTTCCTGCTTTTTTCTGCATAACAGAGCAGAGGTCTTTTATGTTTTTTAATGGAGGCGATTTAGTTTATTGTTTAGCAGGAACTTATTGATTAAAAAATCCATCATGTAGCACTCAATAAAAAATAAACTTAGTACAAATGTTTGTATATTATTGACGTGCCATAGTATTACAACACGATCACATGCTGTGCATTTGTTTCTTGTGTTTATTTAAGTTACCAAGCTTATTGCACCTGTACTCATATTGACCACAACAATATGGCTTCTCCCCTGTGTGAGTTATTAAATGCCTAGTTAAAGAAGATTTGCCAATAGCTGCGTAGTCACAGGTATCACATTTAAAAGGTTTTGTGCTGGGGTGTTGTCTTTTCTTATGTTGTGCAAAACTGCTATTTGTATTCGATGTGAAGTCACACTTGTCGCATGTGTAATAGAATTCTCCAGTATGTTTCCTCATGTGAACTTTAAGACACTTTCTCATTGTGTATGATTTCTCACATATTTCACAGTGGAACGGTCTGAATTTAAAATGTGTTCTTATGTGCGTATCATAATCAATGTCATTGTTGTATCCAATGTTACACATGGTGCAAATGTAGCATTTCAGGCGAGTGTGTACTAATTTATGCATGGACAAGTGTTCTGTTGATTTAAACACATAATGACATACATCACACAATTCTGATCCATTTCGGTTTGTTGCTTCAGAGGTTTTTGTGATTAAATGAGTTCTGCAATGGGCTGCAAACATCGTATCTGAAATTGATTTGAAATCACAAAGATCACATGTATACATCTGACGAGAATTATGTGTTCTCATGTGTTTGTTAAGACCATCCCTGCTTGTAAAATATTGTTCACATTTGACACATTTAAAAGGTTTGGGTCTATAATGTGTTTGAATGTGTTTGTCAAATACACTACCACTGCTGAAGATCCTATTACAGTTGCTACAAATGTAACATTGCATTGGCGTGTGCACTACTTGATGAGATGACAAATGGGCCGCTGAAAAACACACATTTTGGCAAACATCACAAACAAATGTCTGACCTGCAGGTTTTTTGGTTCTTTGTTTTGATAATGTTATAACCGGTTCAGCTGTCAATTCAGGCTGGACTAAATTTTCTTTTTCCTCTAGAATCGAACATCTTAGTTCTGAAGGTGAGACAGATTCTCCTGATAATAAGTGCATTTTGATGTGATGCTTTTTTATTTTTCGCCACTTCCTACTTGTGTAAGCGCAATTTTCACATCCCAACCTATCCTCAGCGTGGAAGTTATCCTTATGCTTAGAAAACACAAAAAAAAATCCTCCTGAGTGTAAGCCCTGCTAGGGGGGAGGGGATCACAAAAATCTATCTACCCTTCCCTGGCTTATCTATTACTGTCCGGTCAGTGCAAGCCCGGCTAAACCCAGACTGGTTAATACCTTAACCTTTTTCTAAATTAAAACCAAAAAAACTTTTAACAATTAATCAAATTTATTTTACACATGGCACCGATGATAAAATCAAATAAAATAAAGAATAGATAAAAATCTACTGACACAAAACCGAACAATTTACACACTACAAACAACATAAAACAGAATGTAACAAAACAATTTATATACAACAAAACACGACGAAGCAAAATTCAACGGGACAAAACACGACTAAACAAAACACAATATATAAAAAACACCTTGAGAAAAAAATAATCCCTACTATTACAATTCTAAAAACAATTCTCAAAAACACAACTAACCACTGTCTAACCAAGAACTAGCAACTTAAAAATAACGTGTAAAACAAATTCATTGTAGAACCAATCTTTCCTACACCAGGAGCAGCCCAAAGCCATTGGTCTACCTATACCACATCCATATTGATAACATTGAAGTTAACAGATTCCGCTAAGGCCCCAATGAAGGCAGACACAAAGCAAGTGACTCAACATTACATTGCACGAAACAGCACACACATTAATTTTAAGCAACCTAAAAGTCGAGGCAAACTAAAATACTCATTACTGTCTAACACAACCGACTATTGACTAAGCCAATCTTAGTCATCGTGGGGGAACCCACAATAACACATCTTATCAATGTAAAACAATCAAGTATATTCACACACGCATTCACACCAGTTTAGGAAACCCTCCTAAACATAACGACCTAAACCACGTGGTATAAAACACGCCAAGGGTTTAGAAAATACAAAAATACATTTTAAACTAACAAAAAGAATACACCACGTGTGTAACAGACATGCCGATGCCCACTATCTCGTTTTAGACGAAAAAGAAATAAAACGAGAACACATCGGCAGTCGCATTCATACAAATCACATAAAGATACAATATAAAAAAAAACAAATACCCCCATCAGACGAAGTGCGACCACAGACAACTGACTTGACCTAAATTTTTACTGTCAAAAAGAACGAAATTATCCGAGCGGTCAGCTTTTATACTGACCGCTTCGGGCGGAAGGGGAAACCCCGTAGCCGCTGCCCAGTGGACCATTTACTCACAGATTCGCAAACAATAAAATAATACAAAATAAATCATCCATTCACCCACTCACATATAGTAGCGTTTTCTTTTTTAAAACTTCTGTATATGCAAAATAGATACGTAATAAAAAGTAGAAGTGTCAAAATGTTAGCGATACCCATAACATTTTTATATTGGTTGAATTGTGCAAGATGTAATAATATTTAAACAATATTTAAACAATATTTAAACAATATTTAAACAATAATTAAACAATATTTAAACAATATTTAAACAATATTTAAACAATATTTAAACAATATTTAAACAATATTTAAACAATATTTAAACAATATTTAAACAATAATTAAACAATATTTTAACAATATTTAAACAATATTTAAACAATATTTAAACAATATTTTAACAATATTTTAACAATATTTAAACAATATTTAAACAATATTTAAACAATATGTAAACAATATTTAAACAATATTTAAACAATATTTAAAAAATAGGCCTATTTAAAAAATATTTAAACAATATTTAAACAATATTTAAACAATATTTAAACAATACTTAAACAATATTTAAACAATATTTAAAAATAGTTTAAAAAATATTTAAACAATGTTTAAACAATTGTAACACATATGGTTACCAGCCAGGGGAGGGAAAAATATGAAGTTTTAATTCATTGAGTTGCGGCCCCTGTGGGGCCGTGGCCCTGTTAACGTAGTTTTTTTTTTCATGCTCTTGTGAGCGATGTTACCTGTGTCCCATGTCATGTGACATGGGACTGTGGGTAGTTTCGTGCCTAGCCGTGTCAGTCACACGCAAGGCTGCTGTCTGTGGACACGGTGACCAAGATGTAGACCTAATGAAGGTAGAGTTGTTATATAAATTATGTTTGTTAAAATACTTATTTGTGTATTCCTGCTAGTGCTGCATGTGCACACTAGTTAGGGTGAGTATTTATATAAGTATTTATTTGTAGTACTACTTATTGGTACTTGTTGGCAGTACTGTGTACTGGCCGAAACATATTTTATTGTACCCGTGTATATTGTAGCCTACACGTGGTTTTGTCATGAATGTAACTTTTTATTTACATTTGTTTTAGGGCAGTAGCGTACGCAGGGGGGAGCAGGGGGAGCGGCCGCTCCCCCTCTGGCCATTTTCAGCAAAGTGGCGCCTTTTTTGGAAACTTTTTAAACTCAAAGTTTTAAACAATCATTTTTGTTAAAAAATTATTTTTGGTCGGCACATCTATGTAAATCACAAGATTTCTTTTCATGCAGCAATTAAGCAGAATTGTACTAGTCTAGTAGCGTCTACG
The DNA here is from genome assembly GCF_028476545.2 of Physella acuta. Classification (NCBI taxonomy): domain Eukaryota; kingdom Metazoa; phylum Mollusca; class Gastropoda; family Physidae; genus Physella; species Physella acuta. The sequence continues at coordinate 362,343 of NW_026731679.1, read as the reverse complement.
TTTACAACACGTATTAACAGCTGTATCAAGTTTGTCATTCTAAAAATAACCATTACGATGCATTGCAATTTTAAAAAACCTCTACGGGTAGTACAACTGGGCAAGAGGGGTGTTAAGTTTAAGGCAACTGTATAATGTATTTGCTTAAGAATAATTGATCTAGAAAATATTATACATAAATCTTCACACATAATTACTTTATATATACAGTTTTAATCGTGTAATTAATTTTAAAAATTACAATACAGACACAAATACAACTGATGTGGCACCTCTATTTAAATTTACTTATGGGAAAACTGCGTAGTGGTGGGGAAAATTTGACAAGGTCAACAACCTCATCACGATGAAGTAGTAGTATTATGACAGTTTGGGCGATAGTGATTACGATTACAAATTAAATGAAACAATTACAACCCCCATCGCCCCATGGACCCCTCTGTAAAAAAAATATTGTCATAATACCACTGCTACTTATTTAAATCTATTTCTGAATCAGTATATATGTGTAATTGAATATGTATCTTTATAACAGTCATCTAAAAACTGACGCTATGTTCACTCTGAGTTGGTTATCCCCCCCCCCATCCCCCACTCACACCCCACACACACACATACCTCACCACCACAATTGTGTAGAGCGACATTAATGTCACACCTAGGTATACACTGGGTTGGATAATTGACCTAAAGTTACCGGACAGTGGTGAATGAAGTTGACCCCCCCCCCCAACTAATCCCGAAGTGATCTGTTAGTACATTTGGGAAAACGCGTAACGTTTTACCAAAGTACCTTGCCGCCTGAATCATAGCTTTTGAAACAGGTGAAACTCTGTGAATACTGTTTTTGCATTTACCAGTAAAAAGGTGTGTGATCAATACAGTGATCTAACCCATACCCGATCACTATGTTAAAAAATGATGTTTAAAGAACACAAAAAGCAGTAGTTAATTAAAAGATGTATGATCTGAACTAAAAGACCGACATTTTTGTTAAATGTAAATTAAATGTCAGCTGCTATTCAAAATGTTTTTCTATTTTATTTTAAAGCGTGTTTTTATACCAACTCTGATTTTAAAAAGTTTCATTATGCTGTAATACTTTAGCATTTATGATGACGATATATTTAATTCTGATTGTAGACAAAAAAAATTGTCAACACGAATATTGTTAAACAACTTTATTACATTCTAAAGTAATTATTGATTTGATTTGTTTTGACATTTATAAATAAATATGTAGATATATACATTTTTATATTAAGAGCGGGATTATTTCCTTTATTTCGCTTGTCTAAATTAATGTCCCAGGAATTATTATGCCACTTTAGTATCTATTGGATACCTTTACTAATGTTAAGGAAGACACCCACGCTTTTCTTTATAGTTATTTAAATAAAAGTCTATAATTTATTTTCTACTTTTTAGTGCATCATTACATAAAAGCTTGTTATTAAAACGTTTTTTATGAATTTTTTTTCAGTACTTTACAAGTTTTATTTACAATAGAGTTACCTGACTAAAAACCATTGCGCGCCTACTGAACATCACGTTCAGTAGGCGCGCAATAGTTTTTGAACGCAGCCATTACATGATGGCGCAGCTATTGAAGGTGATGACGCGTGTGGTGTGGTTGACTAGACATGCCTACTAATTCGGTCCAAATTTTAATTAATTCATAAAAAATTAATTAGGCATCCAATTAAGTCAAATTTAGTTTCAGATTGCATTATCTTCATGTTTAGACCCACGTGTCAAATGTGAATCGTATCGGTCAAGTAGAAGTTTCCGAATTTTCACTCCTGCGTTTCGGTCTAGACTAACGACTGACGACTGACGAGGAAGTGAGTTAAATAAAAGCTTGTAAAAACACAGTAAAACAAGTGTTTAAAATGTCAAATATTTCATTTGTAACTGGAGTTACTGCCATGAAGCCACACTGTAAGATAAATAAGATCCTGAAATAGGGAAATGTCAAGTTGAGGTTTTTTTTAAAAAAAAACTACACATTTGTAATATTTACATAAAAGTTTTTGATAGTTTAGTACCCCTGTCATTTTATCAGTATGTACATACACATTTGCAACTTTATATAATACTAGCGTACACGTCCCCGCGCGTTGCCGCGGGAATAGAAGACAGTCCGACGAAATAGATAATAAGGGATTCATCCATGCATTACCAATCCTATATTCTTAGACTCGTGACCTTATTTTCTAAAAGTTAGTTATTTAAATGTAAACAATGCCTGCGCTTGGATCATAAATATCGGGACTCGGGTTTGCCTACACTACCGCTTGAAAACCTTATGCGTACATTATTCACTCACCGACATAATGAGGTAGAACACACTTCGGTGACCACCCATGTGTCAGGGACGTAGAGGGACGCTCTCAAGAGCCCCCCCCCCCCCCCCCATCGATTACACTATCGCATAGGCGCAGCGTACGGCCCCTGGCTCCTTAAAACTAACAGGCACCAGAGTACCAAATAGCATCCTGTAAACAATGATGCACATTTCGTTATTCGCTAAAGTGACACAAATGAACAGGATTTTTTTGACGTGTTTTAAACATCAGTGTGACTGATGCAATATGGTAGCGTTACTAATGGTGTATTATTAGATGCTCGATCTCAATTTCTGACTGGATCGTCTAATAATAGATGCTTATTGCATCATTCGCAAAGTGACGAAACTCTACAGTAGGCTCCTCATATTCAAAAAGTTATTTTTTCATCTTTCGCAAGGTGACGAAACTGTACATAAGGATTTCCAAGTGCCAACATAGTCGCTCTAAAACTCTGGGCGCCCAACCGTGTATTGACGAAAGTTGTACCCTATATGGCGCCGCCCATAAGAATCTTTAGTTTTCTTTTTCGCAGAAATATTCTCATCTACTTCTTAAAGAACCGCATCCGAGTTTTATTTTCTATATACCTTTTATAGAGAAAAAAATCGCTCCCCCACCTCTCGGGGGGGGGGGGGGGAGCGCCGCCCTTGCAATATTAAACTATATTTTTTTTTTGCAGAACCCTACCATTGAGTGATCTAATCATCTCCCCAAAGTTTCAAGTTATAAGGATGAACGGTGTGAAACCGAAATAGACTTTTATTTTTATACACCGTATATAAAGAAAAATCGCACCTTCCTGTGGCGCCGCCCTTGCGGAATTAAAATATATTTGTTTACAGAAGCCTTCACTAGAGTGTTATAATCAACTCCCCAAAGTTTCATGACTATCGGATGAACGATGCCAAACCAAAATCGACTTTTATTTTTATATACCGTATATAGAGAAAAATCGCACCCTCCCGTGGCGCCGCCCTTGCGAAATTAAAAATTATTTTTTTACAGAACCCTTCCTTAGAGTGTTATTATGAACTCCCCAAAGTCTCATGGCTATCAGATGAAAGATGTCAAACAAAAAATCGACTTTTTATTTTTATATACCGTATATAGAGAAAAACAAATCGCGCCCTGCCGGGGCGCCACCCCTGCGAATTTGAAATTTATTTTTCGCAGAAACCTCCCCAGGAATATTCTCAACAACTTCCCAAAGTTTCACGGCGATGTGATGAGAGGTGTAGTAATGCATAAAGGACAGACACACAGACATACATTGCTTTTTACTTTCTCGTATATACGTATTATAGAGAAAGTATTGTAATCGTGCAAAAAAAAATCGAGATTTTTTACACCTCACTGATACGGAAAAACATAATTTTGCAATCTTGTCCGTATGTCTGTGTGTGTGTGTGTCTGTGTGTGTCTGTGTGTCCGTGTGTAAACACGATAACTTGAGTACCGTTACAGCTAGGTTGATGAAATTTCAAATATAAGTATTATATCAAAATCGTAGATCCGTATCAACTTTTGAGCGATTTCCGACAACCGGAAGTGGTACTTTTTCTACTTTGAGTTTTTCAAAAGCCTATAACTTGAGTACTATTTCAGATAGATAAATGAAATTTCACATGTAAGTAAAAGATCTAATTCTCTACCTTCTGTTAAATTTTGAGTAATTTCCGTTGACCGGAAGTAGTAATTTACGCTACTTCCGATTTCTCAAAAAACTAATGTAAATTTATTAAGTACTAATACTATTGCGCACTATTATACACACCTTTATTAGGCGTTCGCTTGGTGCGCAATTGTTTTTTACTGAGATTCTATTCTATTTTTAAAAGTTTCAGTATTTAAAATGGATTAAAAATCATAACTATATCCCCAGTTACCATCCCCTGTTGTTTTATATAAGAATATTCGAGAAAGTTTAGGGGAGATCACTACCGGTTTATTATATATATAGATAGATAGAAGATAGATAGATAGATGTAGTTAAAAAAACGTTTATGAAAAATAATTTCACCTATCACAATTCTATAAATTGCCATCGAGTTTAATGATTCACTTAAAGCAAGCTGCGTTTAGCAATCAAGACTTAAACCCCATTTTTATTAATCTATCTCAGGGGTCGGCAACCTGCGGCTCGCGAAGATATCTAGATGGGGCTCTCCAGCTCCTAGCACAAATACTAATAATCTTAATAAAAAAAATATTTGAAATAAAAAAATGTTAGTGGCTCTTCAAAACCTGGGAAATTAAAAAAAAAAAAAGTAACTTTTGGTTCTTCCACTTCAAAAGGTTGCCGACCCCTGTTCTATGTTGTTATTTATCAAACTTGTGCAACAGTTCTACAGTTAGATTTTAAAGTGTATACTGTACCTTAGTTCAAATATGTGTTTCTTTTATCACTAGTCATATCCAACACAACATTTTACTAAATTACTACATGTAGCTAAGGTGGATATTAGGTCTTTATGCACATTTACATATGCATTGTGTACTGTTAATTTTTAAAAAAAAACATGATGAAAACAAAAGTATTTCTGCTTTTCTTTACTAAATTTTTTCATATTGCTGATTCTGTAATTTTTCAACTAACGTGATGCACATTTTTAATGAGGATTTAAGCCTTCAGTTTAAAAAATTATATTAAAAATGTGTGTAGAAACTCAAGTTAATCTGCAGTGTTACGGATAGTATTAGAAGTATTTTTTATTAAGAATTATTTATAAAACTTATTATACATTTATATATATTTACCATATTTTTATAAAATGTCACGTAAAATTGGAAAAGCATCACAGTTTTCCATATTGATAAAATTTTAATTTTTCTCTAGGCTTTGTTATTACTGGCAGCCATCACGACTAAAATTAGTAGCGTTTACTCTACATTAAATTTTATTTTTTAAAATAATAATCATTTTTGATTATCGAAAATGTGTATTGTATTTTAAGGTGTCAACTAATAAGCGGTATTATGAATAATCTGATAGTTTTGTTTATCAATATTTTTCCCTGTTTGCTTTTTAGTTGTTGTTAATTTCTTAAATAAATATTTAAATTACTTTTGTCACAGCAATAAAATGTGACAATTTTTAGATTCTATTTGAGTTGTGTGTTGCAATCGATTTCTATTTCCCCATTATGTATGTGGCATGCTTTTAGCTGGGTTATTAAATGAACTAACAATTTTCACAATACTAAGGTTAAATAACTTGAATTCATGTGGCAAGGACAAACTTACAAATGAGTTAACTCCATTGCTCAATCAGGATAAAACAGGCTGTTTTAAATGCGGAACACACCGGGTGACCCCATTTAGGGGAGTGACACCAAGAAAAAAAGGGGAAAAATGTATACAGAAAAATGATAATTCCACTTAAATAATAATTAGAGTGAGTTAATTAGTCTTTTAAGAGGAAAGTTGACCAATCTCGACGACAAGGGCGCTGAGGGGGGGGGGGGGGGGGGGGGGTGACACAATGACATAAACCTGCTAATGATAGAGTAAACATGCTACATCCAGCTGAATTTATAACTGACTATAGATAAAAATTGTTAGTGTTATCTGAGAACAGATTGTGCACTTTGTGTGCAGTTGGGCTATAGAAGTTTATGGCAAAACCATATTTTTTGAGAAAACGACTCACTTCTGCAAAACCATATTTTTTGAGAAAACGACTCACTTCTGCAAAACCATATTTTTTGAGAAAACGACTCACTTCTGCAAAACATCCATAAATCAATCATTTTTATAAATTTTGTTTAACTTGTAATTGATAAAAATAGTAAAACAAGTGTTTAAAATGTCAAATATTTCCTTTGTAACTGGAGTCGTTACAAGCAAAAGTTATCTGACACTGACCTTACCTAACTTGCAGGTACAGGGTTTGGAGCATCACAAGAGAGTAAAATACACCCCAGCATTCAAAACAGATTGGCCTCCTTGGAATTTACATACAGAAAGTGTTGTTAGAAATAGAAAGACAATAATAATAAAATTTGACACACACTTTAGCCATTTTATTTCTTTAAATTTTCACGTTACAATGTCTAATGATTCGCTACATTAGAATTTACATTACAAGGCTATTTTTTTAATAGTAAGGAATACAAAATTAAATGACAACTAGCCAAAAATTACATTATGTTGAAACGAAGATACCAAAATGTAACAATTGCAGCTTAAGTCTTTCTTTTCTTCAAATTTATTATTTTATCCTGTTTTTGTAAAAAAAAAAAAAAAGTTACTTTATGACATTGAAGTGTGTGGTTAATCTTTAAATTGTATAGCTTACTAAATGAATATGTGAAGAAAATTATTTTATACTCTTTTAAATCAAATAGCATGCAGAGAGGAATCTGAGATTTGGCATAAAGTTCATATTGAGAAGGTGTGAAGAAAGATAAAATCTACATATAACATGTTACAAATGCATTTAATTTAATAAAATAAAACATTTAGCAAAAGTAAGGAAGTGACCATAAGCCTTAGCAATGGTTGGAGCAACATGAAACTTGGGGTTAGTTCCATAAGACATGTAAATAGTGGGGAGGGAGAGGAAGTTTTTACATCCGGTCTGTTTGATATATACATTGCAGCCTGTAGAGTTTGTTCCAGTGTTTCTTCCAGACTTTTTTCTGGGGGGGGGAGGGGTCACTTGAAATTTCCGGGGGGGGGGGGAGGAGGGGGGCGGTAAACTTTCTTCGGGAGGATGGATACTGTTGAAAGTATATATTTTCTATATAAATTTCATTTCGTTATTTTTCGGCGGGGGGGGGGGGGGGGGGGGGGGTCCTGGAAGAAACTCTGGTTTAATCATATGACTTGAAATTTCATACCTCTCAATATAATGATTAAGGATATTTAGCAAAAGTTGAAAAAGTTTTTAAACAAATATTTTGTCTGCTCAGAAGTTTTGATGTCACTGTACCTGTTGGCTAGATGCCACTGTGACTGCCGGTCTGATGTCATTGTACTTGTCTAATGGAGGTCGTATTAACTGTTAACCTGATATTCTGTCACGTTGCTGTATGTCTGACTGAGCTGTTTGTGAGTAGTGTAAATGTGTAAAGTTATGAATGAGAATTGTGTTACAGTACTTATATTGTAAACATCTAGTAAATGTAAATAATACATTGAACTTGAACAGCATGTTTTATTTTAGTTAGCTTCTGTTATTGTTAATGTGCAATTGGTTTGATCAGAATTGGTAAACTCCCTTGTCCCAATGAATGTGCATTGTCAATTTTATAAAATTTGAAACAGGCAAATTAACTGTGCGGCCTGAACAAGACCATGCTGGTATAAAAATAAAATCCTGGGTCCCTAAAGTGATAGCTTACTTCTCCTATCATACATATTTACAAATAACACAAAAAGAAGTAGGATACTTAAAGAAAAAATGTACACATGCAGCTGACAATAGGATGCTATTTCCTTTTACAGTCAGAATACAATTTCTTTTTAGACTATGAATAATAATTGACGAGGTATACTCTTTGACAAAAGAACCTTTTTATAATATAAATATTTATTAACTATGGCCCACTATTAGAAGTTATGTGCACAGAAAAATTATAAGAAATTTAATAATAATAATTTGCTATAGATATTAATTGTTTATGTTAAAAATGATTTTAAATTGGTTTTAAGTCATGATGAATTTCTATATAAAGTAAATTTAAAAGAAAACATTTCCTTACCAAGATCACATTCCTCTGTCTTACATATAGAATGAATTTTTTTAGAGTATTTAAATTTGAGAAAATCGTTTGTGTAAAACATCATTTAGACTACAACTTCTAGAAAACCTTTAATGACATATACCACTTTCATATAGCTTGTCTCATAAATGAACTTTTTCATGTGCACTTAATTGAGAACGTTGAAAAAACCATTTATGGCTAAAAAAAGTTTTTTATGTGTAGTTAAACTATTCTGAGTAAATCATTTAGGATTAACATCAAATTCATATGGCTTTTTTTTCCCAAATGAACAAAATTGTCTTAATAAATCACACTTACAAGCAAACTTTATAGGACAAACATGACATCCATATGTGGCCTTTCATCTGAATGAATCTTTTTTTGTGTTCTTAAATTAGAATATTGAGAAAACATTATATTAAGCATCACATTCATGTGGTTAATCTCCTGAATTAACCTTTTTATGTGTTCTTAAATGAGAACTATTTTAAAATCTTTTCAGACAAACATCACATTCATATGGCTTATCTCCAGAATGAACAATTTTATGTCGTAAGAGATCCTTCATATCCACATATTTTTTATGACAAACATCACATTAATGTGACCTTTCTAATGAATGAACTTTTTAATCCTGTAATAGATTATTCTTATTTGCAAAGATTTTATGTCAAACATCACAATTATACACCTTTTCTCCAGAATGAACATTTTTTTGTTTTTTTAAATGAGAATTTCTAGAAAACCTTTTATGACACATCACATTCATGTGGTTTATCTGCAGAATGAATAATTTTGTGTGTACATAAGTTAGACCTTCGAGTAAACCTTTTATGACAAACATCACATTCATATGGCTTATCTCCTGAATGAACATTTTTATGCAATTTTAAAACAGAATTTCTAGAAAACCTTTTATGACATACATCACATTCATGTGGTTTATCTCCAGAATGAATCTTTTTATGTGTTCTTAAATTAGAACTTTGAGTAAACTTTATATGACAAACATCACATTCATGTGGCCTTTCTCCTGAATGAACCACTTTATGTTCTCTTAAATAAAAACCACGAGAAAACCTTTTATGACAAACATCACATTCATGGGGATTATCTCCTGAATGAACCATTTTATGTTCTCTTAAAGTAGAACTTCTAGAAAACCTTTTATGACAAACATCACATTCATGTGGCCTTTCTCCTGAATGAATCTTTTTATGGTCACCTAAGTTAGAACTTCGAGTAAACCTTTTATGACAAACATCACATTCATATGGCTTATCTCCAGAATGAACATTTTTATGCTCTTTTAAAACATAATTTCTAGAAAACCTTTTATGACATACATCACATTCATGGGGTTTATCTCCTGAATGACAAATATTACATTCATATTCAGAATGAACAATTTTATGACGCAATAGACCATTCTTATCTGCAAAGACTTTATGACAAACATCACAATCATATGACTTTTTATTTTGATTTAAGTTAGAACTTTGAGAAAACCTTTTATATGGCTTATCTTCGGAATGAACATTTTTATGCATATTACTTTCAGAACTTTGAGAAAATGTTTGATGATAATAAACAATTTCATTTCCATTGTCCCTAGACAATTGTAGATTTTCTTCAAGTCCATTTTCTTGTTTATCCTCAAAAAATAAAAATTCTGTTGTGAAATCTTGTTTTAAATTTTGAGTAGTTGATAATTCTGGTTTTAAGCTTTCAGATGTTGAAAATTCTGCTGATGCAGCAGGTTTCTTATTAATATTTTCAATTGAAAATGTATTATCAGGTTTAACATCTTGATAAGTTTTAAATGACATGTTAGGTTTTATATCCTGAACATTAAAAAATGATAATTCTGGTTTTATTTTTATGTCATTAGAAGAAGAAAATTCTGAATTAATATCAGGTTTAACATCTTGAGAAGTTTTAAATGACATGTTAGGTTTTATATCCTGGAAATTAATAAATGTCAATAATTCTGTTTTGATGCCAGCAGAAGATGAAAATATGGCCGATAGATCTGGTTTCAAATCTTCAGAAGATGAAAACTCTGTCAATTCATTTGACTGTATATCTACAGTAGATGAAACTGCAGCTAACACATCTGTTTCCACCTCCATGCTAGACAGCTTCTTAGATATGAACTGATGATTAAAAAATGTAAATGTTAAACTGGTGATTAAATAATCAAAACAACTCATTACTAATAACATGGCAAAATTTGTAACACATGCCAGACTTTTATCAGTCTGATTACTAATGATTACTCAGTCAGATGAAATTTTAAAATAGACAACCAGTAATGCAAAGCAATCATGACTGCAGATTAATATCTTAAGCTACCAGTTTCTTAAAATTATTGTAAAAAATAGAAATACTAAGATATTAATAACAAAAATCAAAACTTGATATGCTTTTGTTAGTTTTAAATGTAAGTAATAAGTGCTTAATCTTATCCAAATATGTAATAAAAGTGTTAAAATTAATTTTAATTACAGTTCTAAACTGTCATAAACAGCTTAAGAAACACTTGATTTCTTTAGGCAGCTTGGCACCAATTTGCACTTTAGTAGTTTTGTGACAATATTTGTACACAATAGGACTTGTAATTTCTTGCAACAATTGTAAAAACTTTCAATGCTATTTCATTCGTATGGCTGGGAACTAATATATGTGCATGCATAAAAGTTTTGTGTATATGGATTTATTAATTTGTTTACAGGTAGTGCAAGGAAGGCTAGGGGATGATACTGTTACTCTACTAAACTGGTTTAGCTATTTTAAACTACGGAATGAACACAACACCAATGGTGTCCTCTTCCAGTTTAAGAATATAAAGAAATGAACTTTTTCATTCAAATTTGACTTAGATCTAGATTTTATAAATTTACTTAGCAAGAACCTACACTATGGAATGTATACAATTTTCTCTGTCAAACTAATGGAGAGGTTGCACACACATGACTAAAACCACATGATGTTTACATCCGCCATGATGATGCCCTAGCCTAGCACTGGTCTTCCCTATGTATTTTATATTGCTAGTCCCTAAGTTTATTTTAAAAACTAGCCACCCACAGAACAGTAACAATATTAAATATTTGAAGGAACTTAAATTATTCAGGAACCTATTTTTTTTTTATTTTTGTCCAGCTGATAGACAATATGAATATAATAAATAACTGCCAAAATGTAAACATCTATCGGAATCTATCCAAACAAAAGTGAAAGCCACAACTCCAGAGAGTCAGCCTCAAGAATACCCAAGATTCTAGAAAGTTCGACCTCACAACAATTGTTGTGGTCTTGGATGCACACTATTGAGTATGAATAAAATACTTAAAAAAAACTTTTTAAAAACCACGTTTTTCTTGTGGACTAAAAAGTAGAAAATAAATTTTTCTTTTGTGCTTCCTCGAGCTGTGCAGGTTCCTGTGATGACTGACAAAAAACGTGGGTACGTTCACCATCAAATTTCCCGACCCATCTGCCCGACCCACGTGGTTTTTTAAAAAGTTTTTTTTAAGTATTTTATTTTCTCCTTTTTAGTCCGTTGCTACACATGAAAAACGTGGTTTTTAAAAAGTTTTTTATATAGTTTATTTTCTACTTTATCTAATGACTTGATTAAATATGACTTGACTAAGTGTTTATAAATACACAGACTAAAAATCTTGAGCGACCGATACGCTTTAAACAGAGAAAGGGCGTAATTTAATTAAGCCTACATGCCGTGACCAGGATTCGAACCTGAGTTGTCGCGGCCACAACGCGAAGTACTAACCACTATACGATCACGGCCAGCGCGCTCACATCGATTGGGGCCGAAGTAACTGTGTCAATAGGCCTCCAGTCTTGTCGGTATGTTTAGAAATCATGTCCTCGATTTTATGGTCCTTGGGGCGTAATTTAATTAAGCTAATTTAGGTCTCTAATTGCTAGTTTTTATGATTGCATCTGAAATTGTTAGGCGAAAATAGCCTGCATGCCAAATTTCAGATCTCTAGAGCAATCAGAAGTGGGCTAATTGTCGATGTCAATTTTAACAACAAACATCCAAACGAACAAACAAATAAACGCGAAGCTGAGTTAAGAAAAACGTGTTAAAAAGTCTATTAGTCATTCATGTCAACTATATTGAAAAAAAAAGAAAAATTAATATACACGCATATATTAAAACAATACAAAATAACCATATTAAACAACAAAATCAACACAACAGACATGCGAATAGACAATTTTTCAAGGGAAACTACTCTATTATTGTTTTTGAAACATGGCCACTGCTTGTATTTACTCATTGTTGTCTCGAACGGGGTAGTTTAAAGTTTATTCCAGGATATTTTTGGATGGTTTGGTCATAGATTGTGATTTGTTATTCAATTATCTGTTATATTATGTAAAATATGTCATAAATATGGCCAAATGAAAGAAATATTCACTAGTTACCTCCATCGCACATTGCTAGCTAGTAGCTACTTTGGAAATTATGATGCCAAACTAAGGTTATACCGAGAAGAGTTATAATGACTATTATTATTATTGATTAATATTATTATTATGAGATCTCATCCAACTTTCTCAGCCATTGGCATAATTTTACCCCACTAAGTCAGTACTACTACTACTACATTAACTAGTAACTGCACTACTTATACTACACTGAGTCACACTCCATTGATAATCCGGTTTTTAAAAACTTAAATGTAAGCTCGAAAAATGTTTTTTATTACTCTGGGGAAGTGTTTTATTATTACTCAATCAGTCCGTCAAAGCCCATCCAACCTCTTCATCTTTTCCAGAATCGGCGTTTAGATTATTATAAAATGGCGTCCTATGAGATTTTTTAATATGATCGTCTGTACGGGCAATGGTTTGTTTCGACCGTTAATTTATTATACAATTCTATTTTTGTATCATAGTGAAGATGTTATAATATTATGTACAAATAAAAAAGTCAATTATACACGCACCTGCTTTAGTTTATTTTGACTTCAAAGTTCAAGCACAAGAGTGACTTTCCCTCGTCGGCTTCGTGAAAGACAAAGAAAGAAATCAGGTAAAGCTAGCATTATTAAAATGTTAATTATTCGCCCCGTAAATACACGGGTAGTTTCGATACAAATCTATCCGATTACGATACGTTCCTAATTTATAAGTATCATGTACTTCATGAGAAAGAAATGAATCGATATTTTATATGTCCGCCCAAAACACGGTGGCCACGAACGAGACTTCACGAAGCGAAAACCCTAATAGATCTAGAAATCTATAAAGTAATAAAGTTAAATAAAGTATAGATTAAAGATTAGATCTAGATACGACGTAGATCTAGGAACCTTTTTTTTACATTTACTATACTATAGGCCTGCTATTTAGTCATTTACTATTTATTTAACAAACTTACTAAATAATACTAGATCTACATGACACATGAAGTATTTTGTTAGATTATTATTTATTAGGCTACGTGTTATTAGTTTGTATTATACTTTTGGGTAATTATTACTAGACTCTAATACTTGAAAGCGTCCTTGGTTGCTAACCAGAACATGGCGTAAGGATTGGACCATGACTTCCGGCGAGTTTTTCGACTTAGTTCCAGAGACCTTCTTAGAATTACTTTTAAAAATGTTTATCACGAGTAAAATGGCGGGTTTTCACGTTATAAAAACATGCTATAGGTGGCAAGGCTAAATATGCCAGAAAAGCATTTTCAAAAATTGCTTTGGGGAATGTAGGCTAAATTTAAAGTCGGTGTCATTCAAAATAATATAACTTTTTAAATATAGATCTCCATATCACAAAATTGATTTCCATAGTAAAGCATTATTAGTTTTATCATTCTATGAAAAAATAAATCAAATATCTTCAACCGTTTTTTTTATAAGATCGACCGAGAAATGACAACCAAATTTTTTTTATTTTTTTTGACCACGTGACCGCTATTTGATGATCACTAGTGGGGAACTCCGGGTACATGGACACTTAAAAAGTCTAACCGCATTTGTGGTTTTCTTTAGCTTCAAGTGCCTTCAGGGGTAAGAAGAGTTGTCATGGAGAGATGTGTTGTCCATGGCAGTGAGTGTCAATAAATATTAAATTAAGTAATTTAGTTTAAAACGAACTAAAAACTACAAAATTATTCCCTAATGGATTAAATATCGATGTCTATCATTCAGTACTAGTAGTCATGTTTAATTTGAAATTTGGGTAAATTCTAGATTCAGTAAGAAAAGCTATGTAATACTAATAGTCTTAAGTCTTATACATTTGTAGTAAATTTATAAGTAATCTATCATCATTTTATATGTGACTCAATAAATTTTAGTAATTATTAGGAGGATTTATGTTAGTTCACATCCAGTGACTGATTAAAACACCCAGTTCTCCTTGGTATTTTTAATATAGTATAGAAAAAAAAATAGATGCGCTAGTATTGGTAACTATTAATTTTAATAATTTATAGATCTAGGCCTAAATCAAAATAGTAAAAATTCTAGATGATCTAGCCTAAAAAATGTTTATCACAAATGTGCCAAATACATAATTGAATTATAGAGTGATAGTAAGTAATATATTGTATTGAAAGAACAGTGTAAATTGTTAACATAAAATATTTAATTTGTCATGAGCTGTTATAAAAATCTTAGACATCATGACTTATTTATATATATATAATTCTCTTCTTGTAGACCCTAGAAAACACCAAGCTGTAAGCCTGCCTAGCAACTTCCTCTCTAGGCATATCGCTACCACCTCCATCCCCACATGGTCTGGTGAGCTGTGGTTCACGTTAAATGTTTACAATCATAGAGCCGGGTTTAGTGACTGCTAGAGGGCTGGTACCAGCCATATTAGGGGCAGATAAAACGTTTGAAACGAATTTAAACTTAGGGGAGGTAACTAAAAGGAGGCTGCTTTCACTGGGGGGGGGGGGGGGGAGAAAGAAGGGTTTTAGTGTTTTAAAGCAAATATTTTTAGTGGCAGCATTGGTACTGTCGAATTCACAAAGGATGAATTACTGAAAATTAGAAAATAAAACAATATATTGCGGTGTATAATACGCCATGAGTCTGCTTGTATTAAATAATCAATTAGTAATTTAACTATTTAGCATAATTTTAAATGTACAGTTGATATTTAATAGACTATTTAAATTAATTAATTTATTTTTTGAATAACAACCATATAGCGAAACAACATAATTGTGCCCAACCATTACTTACATTTAACATAAGGCAATTATTTATTATTATAATATAAATAACCAACTGTACATCAAGCCTCTAAGCTGAAAGTAACTACTAAAAATCTAGATTAGTGATGGAGCCTAACTATTTTAAAATTTAGACTGTCTAGCTCTAAAGAAGATCTTTTTGTTTAAATGTCACTATTTGTGTTTCTCGGCCGGGCAGAAATAAATATTTCTTATTTAATTTATTAGAAGAACCTTAGTTGTCATTAACATTTTCTATCATTACTATTATAACAAAATTTTAAATTACATTTTTAATTTAAAATAATTAAATATTATTAAATATTTCTCTTTCAGCTCTAACTGTTTGATCAAGTGGATACCTCTGATTAATTTAATAACTCTAGCATTAAAGAACATAGAAAATGAGAGAGCAAGTAGGTCACTGTGACATCTGTTCAAGAACATTTTCATCTTTTGAAAGATTACAAAAACATTGGAACAAAACGCACACAGAAGTGCAAGCCATAAACTTGTTTTTGTGATTTTATAGTTGCAGAGGAGCCGTTGTTTGCTAAACATAAAAAGGAATTTCATCCAAATGATCGAATGGCGTGTGAGTTTTGTGCTTTTACCACCAGGAAATGGAGTAAGCTGAAAAAACATCACACGATAGTTCATATGGCTTTGTATAAAGAAAACATTGCTACTGGTTTAAAAAAGGACAATTTCAGAGAGGAAACCATGACATCTTCATGTACCCATCAGATCACAAACTTCACCAAATTGTGGAAACTTTAATGTCCAATGCTCAATATTGAAGGAGAAAATTTTTTTATCATCAACTAATGAAATGACAGCTGAACTTTACCACAATAAATTCAAATCATGTGACAAATTACAGTTACATCATGAAAATTAAACAGCTGCACCTCAAAAGTTACAGACTTTAACTGGGCAAAAATGTGAATGTGCTCTGGAGAATTGTACAACTTGTCAACTATACCATAAAGATAAACAGAGAGGCAGTGATCCTCCAACTGAGATTTCTGTGTGTGACATTTGCCAAAAAAGTTTTAAATCCTTATCTCATTTGGCTTCTCATAAAATTGTACACACTCGAATGAAATGTTGTTACATATGTTGCCACTGTGATAAAAGTTTTAACATTGGAGAAGAATATGATCTACACTTAGCAACACATTTTAGGTATAAGCCATTTAAGTGTGAAATTTGTGAAAAATGTTATGCAGATAAACAATACCTAAAAGCTCACATTAGATTGCATAATGGAGAATCAATTCACAAATGTGAGAAATGCAATTACACGTCACCTTATCTGTGTCGGCTAAAACAACATCAAAAGATTCATCTAAACCTTCAATCAGTTGATGGTGTTAAAAATGTACAAACTTGTGATATTTGCCAAAAAAGCTTTGTTTCTATAGCTCACCTTTTGTCCCATCAACTGATGCATACACCTTTGCAGCTTTACATATGTAGTCATTGTGACAGAGGCTTTAACTTACCAGATGAATATGACCTTCACCTTGTAAAGAGACATTTCAGGTACAGACCTTTCAGATGTTCATTGTGTGAGAAATCTTTTAGCACGAAAAGTAAATTAAAAGTTCACACAAGCATACACACCAGGGATTTACTGTATAAGTGTTCAAATTGTGAATACACAACAAATGATAGAGGTTCTTCATTAGAACATAGGAGAGTTCACATGAACAGTAAGCCTTTCACATGCAATTCTTGTGACTATTCGGCTGCTTCTAGAGGTACTCTACAAAAACATTTGAGGACTCACTCTGGTGAGAAGCCATTTTGTTGCAACCTATGTGACAAACGATTCAGTCAACATGTAACTTTAATCTCACATAAACGGCATATTCATCTAGTTTAATCATACTACTGAAGACACACTACGAACAGTGTTATGATGTGTAGTTAATCAAGGTATGTTGGTGTGAAAGATATAATGATGACATAATGAGGAAAGATAGTGATGTTTTGTGTAGAAACTGGTTGCTGTGTATTGTGTGAGTTAACCTTAGTCTTGGTGAAAGGGTGTATATGACCAGTGTGACTCAGTCAGTAGAGTGAATCGTGAGACGTCCATGTGGATGACGATTATAAGCAGAATGTGTTTAATAAATATCAGAAGAAAAACCTTTTTTCATCTTGTCAATAAATTGTCACCTGTGTCGTCTAGACGTGTAAGGGTATAATGACTGCCTATGTTGTCTGATATTCTCACATGGTAATGAACCAAGTAGTTCAACCCTCTCACAATCGAAAAATATATTATAAAACTGATGTGACTGAAGAAATGTAAATTTATGCTGCAATTAAAAAAAAATTTTTTTTATTGACATTGGTGTAAAAACACTGGTGTTTTTTTGCATGCCTCCAATTCTGTTTATACCCAATCACAGTTAGATGAGGGGGGGGGGTTTGTAAAATGTTTAATCTGCTCAAGTTACAGCTATTTCCAACAGTGGGCTTGTGTCTCTTTCAATACCATCATACTGCAAAGTTTTTTTTTAACTTTTAAAAGTTTTTTATATCTGCTTGTCATATATCAAAAAGTGTATTGTGTTGTTTATTGGAAGTCTGTGTTACCTTCTTTCTATTTGAAGCTTATCTGAAGTTTTGGTAGCTGTATTTTCTTATATAACTAGTAATTTGATTTATGTTGACACATTTACTAGTAATAGTTAATCTGTTTAGGCTTTTATGTTCTTGTCTTTAACATATTATAAAGCTTTTCTATTGCTTATGATACACATTGAAATTTATTGGACACATAAGAAAATAAACTTGTTAATTAACAGTTCTTCTGAAATATCTGCAGCTATGTAACACCTCGTCAATCTCTGTTGAGGCTACATCATAGGATTAATTTAAACCCATAACGAGACAAATGGTGTTGAAAAATTACACACTTGATTCTTTATGTCATCTTATCAACTTTAAATGTAATTATCAAACCAATACAGCATTTTGATAGTAGTGACAGTTTAATTTTGGATGATGACTGTTACACTTGCTTTTCTTTTAAACTTTTAATATTATTTAAGTTATTTATTTAAGTTCCTGTAAATTATCAAACTTTATTCAAATTACCACAAGTTCTATCAATTTTAAAAAGCATTAGTATTTTGCACAATTAAGGTCTTAATGTTTTGTACTGGGCTTTGTGCATCAGTAGAAGTGATGTCACAATTAGCAGTCTTTTAACACTATCTTAACCAAATTCTCCTCTTTATTTCTAAAGAGCTAATTATTACACAAATATTTTTTTTAATTTTCTGTTATTTTTTAAAATTTACATTAATTTGGTTTTAAATTGTCAATTAAATAGTTAAATTCTGTCTAATCTGAAATATATGCCTATTTCTGTTTTTTTTAATTAACCTGTTGGATTCTTTAAATTTGTTAATTATGTTTATAAATTTTGACATAAATTTTTTCTCAGCTGTAAAACATTGTTGAGATTCATTTCTAATTGCGTTTGTGTTGAGGTTGTATTTTTCATATTGTATGTGGCCAGCTATTAACTCTTTTGTTAAATAAACTAATAGTATTTACATAATTAAGTCTCGAACTTGAATGCAGGTTAAATTAATGTATGTGGCATGTGGTTAAATAAACTAACAGTATTTACTAAAATAAGTCTCGAGTTTGAATGCGGCGTAAAGTCAGTAGAACGTTCCAGAGTTCACCCAGCTCTGATGTGAACCTGACTCACATTATGGAAAGCAAAGACGGCTGGGCATAGTGCTGACCACACTATCCCTTTAGGTGCTTTAGGTATTAAACATCACATTCATGTGGTTAATCTCCTAAATGAACCTTTTTATGTATCCACAAATTTTTTATGACAAACATCACATTCATGTGACCTTTCTAATGAAAAATGAACTCAAATTCATGTTCTTGGACACGAAAAGATGATGATGATTTACATAAAGACTAAGAACAAATGACCATATTTCATTTGATGAGACTAAACCTATGTAATTGACCATATTATCTATCTACCCTTCCCTAGGTCAGTGCAACCGTGGTGAAACCCACGGTGGTTAAATCTTATCCTTAACCTTAGTCTAAATAAAAACACTAAAAGTAAAAAAATAAAAACTTTAACAACTTACAGAATTTATTGCATGAAATAAAATGGAACAAAAAAAAATATAAATTAAGTCAAATTCAAAACATCCTAATGCAACACTAAACAATCACCAATGCCAAACAAACAAAACACAACGTTCAATGGAATATTATGTACCTTCGGTACCTCGGAGTCTAGGCTCTGAACACACAGACAACCATCCTTACCAGTGCTGCCACCGAAACGCCATCTAATATCCGCACCAAACATAAAACAATACATACAAATCAAGCCAAGTTGCACAAACAACCTCACTGGAATGGGAGAGAAAAAAGAAAAGGAAAACAAAGGAAAATGCATGGAAAAATATATATACATCAATATATACATATGTTTAAATACTACTGACTACTACTAAAGACATCTAAAGCCTCGAGTAAAATACTAACCCCTACTACTACCACTAATCCTAGAATACTAAATCAATTCTCAAAACCACAATAAATCACTGTCTAACCAAGAAATAAGCCAATTAAAAATAACGGCAATAAAAATCATCATTGTAGAACTAATTTATCCTACACAATGAGCAGCACGAAGCCATTGGTCTACCTATATAACATCCACATTGATAACAATAAAGTTAACACACCCCGCTAAGGCCCCAAATAGAGGTAGACACAAAGCAAGTGACTCAACATGACATTGTAAGAAACATCACACACATTAATTTTACAGCAACCTAAAACTCGAGACAAACTAAAATACACTCATTACTGTCTAAGACAACCACAACAAAATTACTTGTGACTGAGCCCAACTTAGTCATCGTGGGGAACTCACAATAACAATACTTTAAAATAATTAAGTAAAATACACAAACACACTCAAACCAGTTTGGGAAACCATCCTAAACATAGCGACCTAAACCACGTGGTCTAAAACACGCCAAGGGTTTTAGAAAATACCAAAATACAATTCAAATCTTTCAAAAAAGAACACACCACGAGTATACCAGACAAGCCGATGCCCACTATCTCTTTTCAGACGAAAAAGAAAGAAAACGAGAATTATCGGCAGTCGCTTTCATACCAATCACACATATACAAATACAATAAAAAACACAAATACCTTCACGCACGAGGTGAGCCCACACAGAAACTGACCTGATCTACATCTCGCCTCGGGTCAAAAGAAAGAAATTATCCGAGCGGTAAGTTTTTATACTGACCGCTTCGTGCGGAACGGGAAACCCTGTAGCCGCTGTCAAGTGGACCATTCACGCAGATTCGCACACAATAAAATAATACTACAAAATAAGACATCCATTTACCCGCTCACACTAACATTAGTAACAAACAAATGTTGTCGGACATGACCTTACCTAACTTGCAAGTACAGGCTTTGGAGCATCACAAGAGAGTAAAATACACCCCAGCATTCAAAACACATTGGTCTCATTGGAATTTACATACAGAAACTGTTGTTAGAAAAACAATAATAATAAAATTTGCCACACACTTTAGCCATTTTATTTTATAAAATTTTCACGTTGCAATTTGTAATAATTCACTACTTTAGAATTTAGATTACAAGGCTATTTTTGTAATAGTAAGGAATAAAAAATTAAATAATAACTAGCCAAAAATTACATTACGTTGAAACTAAGATACCAATATGTAACAACTGCAGCTCTAGTATTTCTTTTCTTCAAATTTATAATTTTTATGCTGTTTTTGGAAAAAAAGTTAATGTTAATTTATGACTTTGAAATGTGTGGTTAATCTTTAAATTGTAAAGTCTTATGTGAAGAAATTTATTTTATTATCTTTTCAATCACATAGTATGCAGAGAGGAGTCTGAGATTTGGCATAAAGTTTATATTGACTTGAGGTGTAAAGAAAGATAAAATCTATATATAACATGTTACAAATGCATTTAATTTAATAAAATAAAACATTTAGCAAAATTGGTTTTAAGTCATGATGAATTTTTTTTGACTATATGAAGTAAATTTAAAAGAAAATATTTCCTTACAAACATCACATTCCTCTGTCTTATAGAATGAATTTTTATAGAGTATTTAAATTTAAAAAAAAAAATAAAGATATATTTTACTAAGTTACTCATAATACTTTCCAAATTTACCTAAACAGATAAATAATGGTACTTATTGTGTTAGGTCCCAAATATGGGTTAGGATTATAATGCAATTACATAATGTGATCATTGATTTCAATACCAAGCATCCAACAAAAGTTTTGGAAGTTTATCTCTTTCTTATGAGTTTCATATATAAATAAATACATTTTTATGTGTTTTAGTAGTATGTGAAAATTACCAATATGTGTTGAAATACATATATTAGTGATATGTTTAATAAATCTTTAGTTTGTTCTGCCCTAGAGCTTGTTTGTCTTTGTTTATACTAAAATTTGTTAGTTTGTTGCCATTTGGCAACTACTGAAATTTTTACCCTTATACGCACCATGTTGCCGCATAGCAACATACCTACAAAAGCAATATCCCATAATTTTTTTTACAAATTATCCATATAAAAAGGGCAAAATGTATACAGAAAAATGATAATTCCACTTAAATAATAATTAGAGTGAGTTAAATAGTCTTTTAAGAGGAAAGTTGACCAATCCCGACAAGGGCGCAGAGGGGGTGGGGAGGGGGCGGGGTGACACAATGACGTAACCTGCTAATGATAGAGAAAACACGCTACATCCAGCTGAATTTATCACCGACTATAGATAAAAATCGCTAGAGTTATCTGAGAGTGCACTTCTTGTGCAGTTGGGCTATAGAAGTTTATGGCAAAACCTTTCTTTTTGAGATAATGACTCACGACTGCAAAATATCCATAAGTCAATCATTTTTTATAAATTTTAATTTACTTGTAATTGAAAAAATAGTAACACAAGTGCTAAAAATGTCAAATGTTTCTTTTGTAACTGGAGTCCTAACAAGCAAAAGTTATCTGACACTGACCTTACCTAACTTGCAGGTAAAGTCTTTGGAGCATCAATAATATATTGAAAACTGGCTCAGAAATGCTCAATAGCCTTTGATTCTATCGGTCACACTATACTTCTAGAAAACTAATTCCATACACATTTAGCTACCTTAAACTAACTCTATAAGCTATTATAATTGTAATAATTTGGATTGTGCACTTTTTGTGCAGTTGGGCTATAAAAGTTTATGGCAAAACCATTTTTTGAGAAAATGACTCACTACTGCAGAACATCCATAAGTCAATAATTTTTATAAATTTTATTTTACTTTTAATTGATAAAAAAATAGTAAAACAAGTGTTCAAAATGTCAAATGTTTCTTTTCTAACTGGAGTCCTAACAAGCAAAAGTTGTCTGACACTGACCTTCATCTACCTGGCAGGTACAGGCTTTGGAGCATCACAAGTGAGTAAAATACACCCCAGCATTCAAAACACATTGGCCTCATTGGAATTTATGTTAACCTACATAAAGTGTTGTTAAAAAAATAATAATAAAAATTGACACACTTTAACCATTTTATTTCTTAACATTTTTATTACAATTTCAAATGATTCACTACTTTAGAATTTACATTACAAAGCTTTTTTTAATAAGGAATATTAAATTAAAACACAATGAAAATTCACATGTTAAAACTAAGATACCAAAATGTAACAATTGCAGCTATAGTCTTTCTTTTCTTCAAATTTATAATTGTTATGCTGTTTTAAAAAATGAAATGTTAATTTATGACATTGAAATGTGTTGTTAATCTTTAAATAGATTGTATAGCCTATATGAATAAGTGAAGAAAATTATTTTATACTCTTTTCAATCACATAGCATGCAGAGAGGAGTCTGAGATTTGGCATAAAGTTCATATTGAGAAGGTGTGGAGAAAGATTAAATCTATATTTAAAAAACCCATTCATCTAGCAAAAATAAGGAAGTGACCATAAGCCTTAGCAATGGTTGGAGCAACATGAAACTTGGGGTTAGTTCCATAAGACATGTAAATAGTGGGGAGGGAGAGGGAAGTTTTAACATATGGTCTGTTTGAGTTATACATTGCATCCAGTAGAGTTTGATCGTATGATTTGTGATTCTATACCTCTAAATATAATGATTAAGGTCATTTAGTAAAAGATGAAAAAGTGTTTACAAAAAAAAAGATTGTCTGCTCAGAAGTTTTGATCTCACTGTGACTGCTGGCCTGATGTCATTTTACTTGTCTAATGGAGGTCAATTTTATATAATTTGAAACAGGCAAATTAACTTGCGGCCTGAACAAAACCATGCGGGTATAAAAATAAAACCCTGGAATGAAGCTTTTTATGTGTTGTTAAATGATCACTCCGAGAAAACTTTTTATGACAAACATCACATTCATGTGGTTTATCTCCTGAATGAATCTTTTTATGTCTTCTTAAATGAGAACTTTGAGAAAACCTTTTATGACAAACATCACATTCATGTGGCCTTTCTCCTGAATGAATTTTTTTATGCGTTTTTAAATTACATTTTAGAGAAAACCTTTTATGACAAACATCACATTCATGAGGCGTTTCTCCTGAATGATTTTTTTTATGTGTTCTTAAAATACATTTTAGAGAAAACCTTTTATGACAAACATCACATTCATGTGGTTTATCTCCTGAATGAATTATTTTATGTGTTTTTAAAATACATTTTAGAGAAAACCTTTTATGACAAACATCACATTCATGTGGCCTTTCTCCTGAATGAATTTTTTTATGCGTTTTTAAATTACATTTTAGAGAAAACCTTTTATGACAAACATCACATTCATGAGGCGTTTCTCCTGAATGATTTTTTTTATGTGTTTTTAAATTACATTTTAGAGAAAACCTTTTATGACAAACATCACATTCATGAGGCGTTTCTCCTGAATGATTTTTTTTATGTGTTCTTAAAATACATTTTAGAGAAAACCTTTTATGACAAACATCACATTCATGTGGTTTATCTCCTGAATGAATTTTTTTATGTGTTTTTAAAATACATTTTAGAGAAAACCTTTTATGACAAACATCACATTCATGTGGTTTATCTCCAGAATGAATATTTTTATGTCTTCTTAAATCAGAACTTTGAGAAAACCTTTTATGACAAACATCACATTCGTGTGGTTGATCTCCTGAATGAAGCTTTTTATGTATTCTTAAATGAGAACTTTGAGAAAACCTTTTATGACAAACATCACATTCATGTGGTTTATCTCCAGAATGAATTTTTTTATGTCTTCTTAAAACAGAACTTAGAGAAAACCTTTTATGACAAACATCACATTCATATGGCCTTACTCCTGAATGAATCTGTTTATGTTGATTTAGGTTAGAACTTCGAGTAAACCTTTTATGACAAACATCACATTCATAATCATATGGCTTATATCCAGAATGAACATTTTTATGCATTTTTAAACCATAATTTCTAGAAAACCTTTTATGACAAACATCACATTCATGTGGTTTATCTCCTGAATGAACTTTTTTGTGTTCTCTTAAATCATAACTATAATAAAATCTTTTCAGACAAACATCACATTCATATGGCTTATCTCCAGAATTATATGCATTTTCTCCTGAATGCTTCTTTTTATGTGTACTTAAGTTAGACCTTTGAGAAAACTTGTGATGACAAACATCACATTCATATGGCTTATCTCCTGTATGAACATTTTTGTGACGTAATAGATGTGTCTTCTGACCAAACTTTTTATGACAAACATCACATTCATATGGCTTATCTCCAGAATGAACATTTTTATGTATTTTTAATTCACAATTTCTAGAAAACCTTTTATGACAAACATCACATTCATGTGGTTTATCTCCTGAATGAATCCTTTTATGTGCTCTTAACTGAGAACTAGAAAATCTTTTATGACAAACATCACATTCATGTGGCCTTTCTCCTGAATGAACCATTTTATGTTCTCTTAAAGGAGAACTTTGAGAAAACCTTTTATAACAAACATCACATTCATGTGGCCTTTCTCCTGAATGAACATTTTTATGTTCTCTTAAATGAAAACTTTGAGAAAACCTTTTAAGACAGACCTCACACTTATATGGCTTATCTTCAGAATGAACATTTTTATGCATATTACTTTCAGAACTTTGAGAAAATGTTTGATTATAATAAACAATTTTATTTCCGTTGTCCCTAGACAATTGTAGATTTTCTTCAAGTCCATTTTCTTGTTTATCCTCAAAAAATAAAAATTCTGTTGTGAAATCTTGTTTTAAATTTTCAGAAGTTAATAATTCTGGTTTTAAACTTTCAGATGCTGAAAATTCTGCTGACGCAGCAGGTTTCTTATTAATTTTTTCAATTGAAAATGTATTATCAGGTTTAACATCTTGATAAGTTTTAAATGACATGTTAGGTTTTATATCCTGAACATTAAAAAATGATAATTCTGGTTTTATGTCATTAGAAGAAGAAAATTCTGAATTAACATCAGGTTTAACATCTTGAGAAGTTTTAAATGACATGTTAGGTTTTATATCCTGGAAATTAATAAATGTCAATAATTCTGTTTTGATGCCAGCAGAAGATGAAAATATGGTCGATAGATCTGGTTTCAAATCTTCAGAAGATGAAACCTCTGTCAATTCATTTGACTGTATATCTACAGTAGATGAAACTGCTGCTAACACATCTGTTTTCACCTCCATGCTGGACATCTTCTTAGATATGAACTGATGATTTAAAAAAATGTAAATGTTAAACTGGTGATTAAATAATCAAAACAACTTAATACTAATAACATGGCAAAATTTGTAACACATGCCAGACTTTTGTCAGTCTGATTACTAATGATTACTCAGTCAGATGTAATTTTAAAATAGACAACCAGTTATGCAAAGTAATCAGGACTTCAGATTAATATCTGAAGCTACCAGTTTCTTAAAATTCTTTTTAAAAATAGAAATACTAAGATATTAATAACAAAAATCAAAACTTGATTTGCTTTTGTTAGTTTTTAAATGTAAGTAATAAGTGCTTAATCTTATCCAATTATGTAATAAAAGTGTTAAGATTAATTTTAATTACAGTTATAAACTGTCATAAACAGCTTAATAAACACTTGATTTCTTCAGGCAGCTTGGCACTAATTTGCACTTTTTGTAGTTTTGTGACAATATTTGCACACAATAGGACTTGTAATTTCTTGCAACAATTGTAAAAACTTTCAATGCTATTTTATTCGTATGGCTGGGAACTAATATATGTGCATGCATAAAAGTTTTGTGTATATGAATTTATTAATTTGTTTACAGGTAGTGCAAGGAAGGCTAGGGGATGACTCTGTTACTCTACTAAACTGGCTTAGCTATTTTAAACTATGGAATGAACACAACACCAATGGTGTCCTCTTCCAGTTTTAGAATATAAAGAAATGAACTTTTTCATTCAAATTTGACTTAGATCTAGATTTTATAAATTTACTTATCAAGACCTACACTATGAAATGTATACAATTTTCTTGGTCAAACTAAGGGAGAGGTTGCACACACATGACTAAAACCACATGATGTTTACATCCGCCATGATGATGCCCTATCCCAGCACTGGTCTTCTCTATGTATTTTATATTGCTAGTCCCTAAGTTTATTTTAAAAACTAGCCACCCACAGAACAGCAACAATATTTGAAGAAACTTAAATTATTCAGGAACCTATTTTTTTTATTTTTGTCCAGCTGATGGACAATATGAATATAATAAATAACTGCCAAAATGTGAACAACTATCGGAATCTATCCAATCAAAAGTGAAAGCCACAACTCCAGAGAGTCAGCCTCAAGAATACCCAAGATTCTAGAAAGTTCGACCTCACAACAATTGTGGTCTTGGATGCACACTATTAAGTATGAATAGATCTATTAGTCATTCATGTCAACTATATTGAAAAAAAAAGAAAAATTACTATACAGGTATATATTAAAACAAAACAAAATAACCGTATTAAACAACAAAATCAACACAACAGACATGTGAATAGACAATTTTTCAAGGGAAACTACTCTATTATTGTTTTTAAAACATGGCCACTGCTTGTATTTACTCATTGTTGTCTCGAACGGGGTAGTTCAAAGTTTATTCCAGGATATTTTTGGCTGGTTTGGTCATAGATTGTGATTTGTTATATTATGTAAAATATGCCATAAATATGGCCAAATGAAAGAAATATTCATTAGTTACTGCCATCGCACATTACTAGCTAGTAGCTACTTTGGAAATTATGAAGCTAAACTAAGGTTTTACCGAGAAGAGTTATGATGACTATTATTTAGCGATACTCACTAATTTTAAATTTCGTTATTTTTCGATTTAAACATTACCAATGAAAACTAGAGATCAATCTCTAATCAATAAAATACTTAATTTGTTGTTAATTAACTCATTTGGAGCTTAATTACTGTTTTTTATTAATTGGCCACTCCCAGCATTGCAAGCCAAAAATCTGTGACAACCATTTTCCTATCTAAAGAGAAGAACTCTGCAGGGTGGACCTTGCAGCTGATTTGATTTTAACAGAATATGCACAGTACATTTGATTTTATTACCACATTTTTATTAATATGGACACTGTCTTCGTCAGAATAAAAATCACAAGATGGAATTACATCTAGTTCTATATTTTTAAAAAAATTATTTGATTTCCTTTTTTTTAAATGGAAGGATGTTTAAAAAGGAAAACTAAACCCAGATTAATGTATTTGACGACAAATATGCGTCAATTAAATATGTTTAAGAATATAGAATAGATCTAAACTTTTGAAAGATATTCTATCCCATGCATGTTTCATCAACTAGTGTAAGTGCTTTAGCAATGCTTGATCAGGGCAATTTATAAAATTCTAGCAATGTCATTGTAAAATGAATCTAACTCTCCTCTCTCACTGGACTTGGGACAGGTGTGTTATTCACAAAGTTTCGCCGATGCTCAGTTTAAAATATTGTTAAGATTTGTAAGTATTTGATTTAATATTATTAAAATCTGCAATAGCATTAAAATTGATAAAGTTAGAGAGAAATGCATTCTAAACAGCATCACGGGCAGTGTGCGTGGCGGACATCTCGCTCGCGTAGTTTTGTCAACCAGAAAAGTTAGCCTATCAAATACAATAATCCCAAACTGTAGGTCTAGATTAATATAAAGTTCACATTAAATGTATTTAATTAAGATGTGTGTCTATTTGTTTTTTCAAATGTCAGCGCATAAAAATTGATTACCCGAGAGCGAGAATTAGGCCTATGCCTATGCATTCCAAACATCGACACAGACCAAGTGTGACACACGACTCGCTCGCGCTGGTTTGTCAGCGAGAGAGGCATCGCCCGCCACAGCGCGGGCACAGCACACATGTCCTAGTCCATGCGTACTTGGTTTACTAAGTACTAATTAGTAATGTAAACTTAGACCCAACGCTAAACTCATTTAATTTATCTATCAGGCCTCTAAAATCGTAATAATATTAACATTATTAAGCCTAATAAATGTATCAACGAAGACCAGTGAAAATAATATTATAATTAGCCTAATTAAAATTTATGAAAAAAATAAGAATTAAGACAAATTCATTAAGCTATAACAAATTTGAAAACAAATAATTAGGCCTAAGTAAGCACACAAAGACCAACGCTCACTACTAGATCTAGATCTAATTCCAGGGACCAAAAAAAAAAATAACAGATCGTTGTGGTTTAAGGGTTTTTAGAGTCATAGTATAATCCAAAAGCCAGGTGAAATATCCATAATTAGGCTTAATTAGTCTAATTACGCTAGCAAAAAAAGCTGAAAAAGAGTGTCAAGTGAAAAGAAAACACAATTATATAAGCAGCGAGGGGATGTACAGCTTCCGTAACAATAGCGATGACGTCACAATAAAAAATTACATGCTT
This sequence comes from Physella acuta, assembly GCF_028476545.2. Lineage (NCBI taxonomy): Eukaryota > Metazoa > Mollusca > Gastropoda > Physidae > Physella > Physella acuta. The sequence continues at coordinate 333,009 of NW_026731679.1, read as the reverse complement.
TCAGTGACCTTTTTAGGAGGCCGATTTCTTAAAATCGGCACATAATAATTGCATTTTTTTTTCACTAAACGATCAATCTAATAATACCATACCTAACAGTGCCATTTAGACACCTTACAATCCTTTATTCAAAGTTTTTAAACAACTCAAACTATACCCATGTTTACGTTTGACCTCCATGGTCGGAAGCAATTAAAAAAAAAAATTCTGCCAAAAATAGCTTTGGCATCTTCAGATAGCTTAAAATACGCCAAAAAACCCGCCATTTTTAGCGTAATAATTATTTTTAAAGTTAATGTTAAGGACTAAGGTGGTCTCTCGAACAAAGCAGAAAAAATTGCCAAGGTGACGTAGCCATGTTCTGGTTAGCAACCAAGGACGCTTTCAAGTTACTGAGACTCGCTAGTGTGTATTATTGATTAATATTATTATTATGAGATCTCATCCAACTTTCTCAGTCATCGGCATAATTTTACCCCACTAAGTCAGTACTGACTCAGTACTACTACTACCACATTAACTACACTACTTACACTACACTGAGTCACACTCCATTGATAATCCGGTTTTTAAATACTTATATGTAAGCTCGAAAAACGTTTTTTTTTTACTCTGGGGAAGTGTTTTATTATTATTACTCAATCAATCAGTCCGTCAAAGCCAATCCCACCTTTCACCTTTTCCGAAATCGGCGTTTAGATTAATATAAAATGGCGTCCAGGAGGTTTTTAATACGGTCGTCTGTAAGGGCAATGGTTTTTTTTCGACTGTTGATTTATTATACAATTCTATTTTTATATCGTAGTGAAGATGTTAGGCTTTAGTATTAAGTACAAATAAAAAAGTCAATAATACACGCACCTGCTTTAGTTTATTTTGACTTCAAGCACAAGAGTGAATTTCCCTCGTCGGCCTCGTGAAAGACAAAGAAAGAAATCAGGTAAAGCTAGCATTATTAAAATGTTAATTATTTGCCCCGTAAATACATGGGCAGTTTCGATACAAATCTATGCGATTACGATACGATCCTTATTTATAATTTATAAGTATCATGTACTTCATGAGAAAGAAATGATTCGATATTTTATGTCCGCCCAAAACACGGTGGCCTGCGAAACCGCGAGAACGAGAATTCACGAATCGAAAAGCCTAGTATAAAGTATAATTAGTATAAAGTAGATCTAGATCTAATAAAGTACAAATGTTTGTAAAAAAAAAAGTTTGATCTTTCTGCATATAATCTGAAATGACCAGAAATGAGTCTCAATCTCTGCTTAACTACTTAACTAAATACTAGATCTAGATTCTAACGACTTCGCTTTATTTATTAGTATTAGTAGGCTACTAACTACTACTAGTACTAGATCTAGATCTAGAATCTAGTTTCTCATTAGACACTAGATAGGCCTGCTATTTAATATTTTAAAAAATATTTATTATATTTATTTACAAACTTACTAGACTACTACTAGAGCTAGATCTAGGCCTACTAAATAATACTACATGACACATGAAGTATTTTGTTAGAATATTTAAGTAGGTAAAACCTCAGTTTAGCGTAGGTTATTATTCCGGAATGGTATAGCAGTAAAAAAAACAATGGCAAAATCTGTCACACAGTTCCGGAAGTACTGTTAACCATACTTTATTAGGCGTCATCTTTTATTTTTAATACAGATCGTTTAAAATTTGGATAGATTTATTTTGATTGCGTGTTAAATACTACTTTATTACTCATTTTGAATAACTAGTTATTTTTAAGTGTTTCAGCTAAATATTTCTGCTACTAAACATTGTTAAAGGGGTCATCCATAAATGACGTCACGCTTTTTTTGACGATTTTTACCTCCCCCCTCCCCTCTGTCACACGTCGTCACAAAAAGCCAGACCCCCCCCCTAAAATGACATCACACTTCAACCTACAACCCCCCCTCAAAATTGCAGTTGAATTTTTTAAAAACATCGATATTTTCCAAAATCTTGTCTAAACTATTACAATTTATTAAAACAGTTATCTAAAACGCGAAATAACGTCTAAAATTCGTTTTCTAACATTGCTTTTTCATAATGCAAAAATGTGACGTCGCAACATCTGACCCCCCCCCTCCCCCTCATCACACATCGTCACAAAATTACGGACCCCCCCTCCCTCCTACGAGTGTGACGTCATTTATGGATGACCCCTTAACAGGATTTGTACGCAGTCTGGAAAAAGTCTTGAATTTAGAAAAGTGAATTTCATCAGACTTAAAATAGTCTGGACGGGTCTACACTGTGGAATGATGTTTTTCGCTGGGTATCTCAGAAGAAACCCGATTTCTCAGTTACTACGTCATTGTGGGAGGGGGGGGGGGGTGTGTAAGACCTGTCTTTTTGTTGTTGTTGTTGTTGCGAGACTGACCGTGAAAATGTTTAGGGCTAGACTAACCCGCCCCTCCTAGTAACTAAGGTCACTGATGATAATCACTTTCAGCTCTAAATGTCTGATCAAGTGAATACATCCTATTAATTTAATAACTCTAGCATTATAGAACAAAAGAAAATGAGAGAGCAAGTAGGTCACTGTGACATCTGTTTAAGAAAATTTTCATCTTTTGAAAGATTACGAAAACATTGGAATTAAAAGCACACAGAAGTGCAAGCCATAAGCTGTTGTTTTTTGTGATTTTATAGATAAAGAGGAGCCGTTGTTTGCTAAATATAAAAAGGAATTTCATCCAAACTATCAGATGGCGTGTGAGTTCTGTGGTTATACCACCAGGAAATGGAGTAAGCTGAAAAAACATCACACAGAAGTTCATATGGCTTTGTATAAAGAAAACATTGCTACTGGTTTAAAAAAGGACAATTTCAGAGAGGAAACGATGACATCTTCATGTAAATACCCATCAGATCACAGATCAACTTCACCAAATTGTGGAAACTTTAATGTCCAATGCTCAATATTGAAGGAGAAAAAAAATTTATCATCAACTAATGAAATGACAGCTGAGCTTTACAACAATAAATTCAAAACATGTGACAAATTGCAGTTACATCATGAAAATAAAACAGCTGCACCTCAAAAGTTACAAAATTTAACTGGGCAAAAATGTGAATGTGCTCTGGAGAATTGTACAACTTGTCAACTATACCATAATGATAAACAGAGAGGCAGTGATCCTCCAACTGAGATTTCTGTGTGTGACATTTGCCAAAAAAGTTTTAAATCCTTATCTCATTTGGCTTCTCATAAAATTGTACACACTCGAATGAAATGTTACATATGTTGCCACTGTGATAAAAGTTTTAACATTGGAGAAGAATATGATCTACACTTAGCAACACATTTTAGGTATAAGCTATTTAAATGTGAAATTTGTGAAAAATGTTATGCAGATAAACAATACCTAAAAGCTCACATTAGGATGCATAATGGAGAATCAATTCACAAATGTGAGAAGTGCCATTACACTTCACCTTATCTGTGTCGGCTAAAACAACATCAAAAGATTCATCTAAACTTTCAATCAGTTGATGGTGTTGAAAATGTACAAGCTTGTGATATTTGCCAAAAAAGCTTTGTTTCTATAGCTCACCTTTTGTCCCATCAACTGATACATACACCTTTGAAGCTTTACATATGTAGTCATTGTGACAGAGGCTTTAACTTACCAGATGAATATGACCTGCACCTTGTAATGAGACATTTCAGGTACAGACCTTTCAGATGTTCATTGTGTGAGAAAACTTTTAGCATGAAATTTTTTTTAATAATTCATATGAACATACACACTAGGGATTTACTGTATAAGTGTTCAAATTGTGACTACACAACAAACGATAAAAGTCCTTTCTTAGAACATAGGAGAGTTTACATAAACAGTAAGCCTTTCACGTGCAATTCTTGTGACTATTCAGCTGCTTCTAGAAGTACTCTACAAAGACACTTGAGGACTCACTCTGGTGAGAAGCCATTTTATTGCAGCCTATGTGACAAACGATTCAGTCAACGTGTACATTTAATCTCACACAAATGGCATATTCATCTAGTTTAATCATACTACTGAAGACACACTACGAACAGTGTTATGATGTGTAGTTAATCAAGGTATGTTAGTGTTGGTGCGAAAGATATAATGATGACATAGTGATGAAAGATAATTGTGGTGATGTAATGTGTATGAAAGGTGAATACGTGGAACTGATCACTGCGTGTGTGTATGTATCATGTAGTGAGATGCGAGGCTGGATGTGTTGACTTGCATGTTGTTGTACGGACTGAACTAGGGTACAAGGGTGACAGTGGCTGTGTTGTGAGCAAGAGAAAGGTGGTGTGTAGGAATGAATGCGCGGGGGGGGGGCAGTTGAAAGTTGGACTGTAAGCAACCAGGTTGATGTGGGACTAAGTGGCACGTTTAAAAAGAAATAAAGGATACTGTGATACCTAGCCTCAATCGTGTTGCTTGTGCATTCTTTGAGATCCTGACACCCTCACAATAATGACGTTTTGTGTAGAAACTGGTTGCTGTGTATTGTGTGTATGAGTTAATTATATTGCTATTTTTTGACATCTTAATATATTTTTCTCTACCTAAATAGGATTTAAATTCAACAAGATATTTCAGTTTTTGTATATGTTCTGTAAATCATAAAAAGTAAATTAATACGGGGATTTTTTTATCATCTTAATGGTCATGATTAGAGTTCTACTTCAATGCAGAAAAAGCTAACATAATATTAAGAACATTATCTTTTTCCCATTCGTTTCAGAATGCACTTGTTCAATAAAGCTATTATTAGTTTTTAATTTTAAGTCACTGCATTCCAACTTTTAAATTTCTTTTTCAAACTATTAAGCTTTTATTTAGTATCCTAATGTTTTTGCATTGTTTGTTCTAGGCAAACTTCATCAGAGAATTTATTGTGTTATTTCCAAAAAAATATTTTTAAAGCTCAAAGCCTTATCACACGCTGTACTTATTATAAAATTGTGCATAGAATTACAAAATGTTACATATGTTGTCATTGGTAAAAGTTTTAAAAGTGGAGAAGAATCTACATTAAAGACATATTTTATGCAAAAGCTTTTAAAAAAGAAAATGTGTGAGCTATGTTATGTAGATAAGATAAATGTAATCTAAATGATCATATTAAATGACAAATGGAGAATTAATTTATAAATGCAAGAAATGCAATTACATAACATGTCCTTGATCTGCCATGAAGCCACACTGTAAGATAAATCAGATCCTGAAACAGGAAAATTGTCAAGATGAGGTTGTTAAAAAATTATACATTTGTTTTATTTACATAAAATTAGAAACGTTTACACTACATTAAATTTATTTTTGTCATTGTATCTATAAAGTTATTTTTTAAAATTAATAATCATTTTTCATTATCGAAAATGTGTATTGTATTTTAAGTTGTCAACTAATAAGCGGTATTATGAATAATTGGATAGTTTTGTTTATCAATATTTTTCCCTGTTTGCTTTTTAGTTATTGTTAATTTCTTAAATAAATGTTGACACTACTTTTGTCACAGCAATAAAATGTGATAATTTTTAGATTCTATTTGAGTTGTTGCAATCAATTTCTATTTCACCATTATGCATGTGACATGCTTTTAGCTGTGTTGTTAAATGAAGCAACAATTTTTACAACAATACTAAGATTAAATAACTTAATTTCATGTGGCAAGAACAAACTTACAAATGAGTTAACTCCATTGCTCAGTCAGCAGAGTTTCTTCCAGGCATCTCTAATTTATATAGAAAATATATACTTTTAACAGTGTCCGCCCCCCGAAGAAAGTTTACCGCCCCCCCCCCCCCCCCGAAAATTTCAAGTGCCCCCCCCCCCCCCCCCCCAGAGAAAAAAGTCTGGAAGAAACACTGTCAGTCAGGATAAAACAGGCTGTTTCTAAATGCGGACCACACCGTGTGACCCCATTTAGGGGAGTGACACCAAGAAAAAAAGGGCAAAATGTATACAGAAAAATGATAATTCCACTTACATAATAATTAGAGTAAGTTAAATAGTCTTTTAAGAGGAAAGTTGACCAATCCAGACAAGGGCGCAGAGGGGGTGGGGAGGGGGGGGGGTGACACAATGACGTAAACCTGCTAATGATAGAGAAAACACGCCACATCCAGCTGAATTTATCACCGACTATAGATAAAAATTGCTAGTGTTATCTGAGAGTACACTTCTTGTGCAGTTGGGCTATAGAAGTTTATGGCAAAACCTTTCTTTTTGAGATAATGACTCACTACTACAGAACATCCATAAGTCATTCATTTTTATAATTTTTTTTTTACTTGTAATTGATAAAAAATAGTAAAACAAGTGTTTAAAATGTCAAATGATTCTTTTGTAACTGGAGTCCTAACAAGCAAAAGTTATCTGACACTGACCTTACCTAACTTGCAGGTACAGTCTTTGGAGCATCAATAATATTGAAACCTGGCTCAGAAATGCTAAACAGCCTTTGATTCTATCGGTCACACTATACTTCTAGAAAACTAATTCCATACACATTTAGCTCCCTTAAACTAACTCTATAAGCTATTATAATAGTAATAATTTGGATTGTGCACTTTTTGTGCAGTTGGGCTATAAAAGTTTATGGCAAAACCATTTTTTGAGAAAACAACTCACTACTGCAGAGCATCAATAAGTCAATAATTTTTATAAATTTTATTTTACTTGTAATTGATAAAAAAATTGTAAAACAAGTGTTTAAAATGTCAAATGTTTCTTTTGTAATGAGAGTCCTAACAAACATAAGTTGTCCAACACTGACCTTCACCCACACAGAAGGTACAGGCTTTGGAGCATCACTAGTGAGTAAAATACACCCCAGCATTCAAAACACATTGGCCTCATTGGAATTTATGTTAACTTACATAAAGTGTTGTTAAAAAAATAATAATAAAAATTGACACACACTTTAACCATTTTATTTCTTAACATCTTTATTACAATTTCAAATGATTCACTACTTTAAAATTTACATTACACAAAGCTTTTTTTTAATAAGGAATATATAATTAAAACACAATGAAAATTCACATGTTAAAACTAAGATACGAAAATGTAACAATTGCAGCTATAGTCTTTCTTTTCTTCAAATTTTTAATTGTTATGCTGTTTTAAAAAATTAAATGTTAATTTATGACATTGAAATGTGTTGTTAATCTTTAAATAAATTGTATAGCCTATATGAATAAGTGAAGAAAATTATTTTATACTCTTTTCAATCACATAGCATGCAGAGAGGAGTCTGAGATTTAGCATAAAGTTCATATTGAGATGGTGTGAAGAAAGATACAAATCTTTATATAACATGTTACAATTGCATTTAAATAAATTAAAAAAAACATCTAGCAAAAATAAGGAAGTAACCATAAGCCTTAGCAATGGTTGGAGCAACATGAAACTTGGGGTTAGTTCCATAAGACATGTAAATAGTGGGGAGGGAGAGGAAGTTTTAACATATGGTCTGTTTGAGTTATACATTGCATCCAGTAGAGTTTGATCCTATGATTTGTGATTCTATACCTCTAAATATAATGATTAAGGTCATTTAGCAAAAGATGAAAGTGTTTATAAAAAAAGATTGTCTGCTCAGAAGTTTTGATATCACTGTACCTGTTGGCCAGATGCCACTGTGACTGCTGGCCTAATGTCATTTTACTTGTCTAATGGAGGTCAATTTTATATAATTTGAAACAGGCAAATTAACTTGTGGCCTGAACAAAACCATACGGGTATAAAATTAAAACCCTGGAATGAAGCTTTTCATGTGTTGTTAAATGATCACTTCGAGAAAACTTTTTATGACAAACATCACATTCATGTGGTTTATCTCCTGAATGAATCTTTTTATGCCTTCTTAAATGAGAACTTTGAGAAAACCTTTTATGACAAACATCACATTCATGTGGCCTTTCTCCTAAATGAATTTTTTTATGCGTTCTTAAATTACATTTTAGAGAAAACCTTTTATGACAAACATCACATTCATGTGGCCTTTCTCCTGAATGAATTTTTTTATGCTTTCTTAAATTACATTTTAGAGAAAACCTTTTATGACAAACATCACATTCATGAGGCGTTTCTCCTGAATGAATTTTTTTATGTGTTCTTAAAGGAAAACTTTGAGAAAACTTTTTATGACAAACATCACATTCATGTGGTTTATCTCCTGAATGAACGTTTTTATATTCTCTTAAATGAGAACTTTGAGAAAACCTTTTATGACAAACATCACATTCATGTGGCCTTTCTCCTGAATGAATTTTTTTATGTGTTCTTAAAATACATTTTAGAGAAAACCTTTTATGACAAACATCACATTCATGTGGCCTTTCTCCTGAATGAATTTTTTTATGTGTTCTTAAAATACATTTTAGAGAAAACCTTTTATGACAAACATCACATTCATGTGGTTTATCTCCAGAATGAATATTTTTATGTCTTCTTAAATTAAAACTTTGAGAAAACCTTTTATGACAAACATCACATTCATGTGGTTTATCTCCAGAATGAATTTTTTTATGACATCTTAAATAAAAACTTTGAGAAAACCTTTTATGACAAACATCACATTCATGTGGTTTATCTCCTGAATGAATTTTTTTATGTTTACTTAAGTTAGAACTATTTGAAATCCTTTTATGACAAACATCACATTCGTGTGGTTGATCTCCTGAATGAAGCTTTTTATGTATTCTTAAATGAGAACTTCGAGAAAACCTTTCATGACAAACATCACATTCATGTGGTTTATCTCTAGAATGAATTTTTTTATGTTTACTTAAGCTAGAACTATTTGAAAACCTTTTATGACAAACATCACATTCATGTGGATTATCTCCTGAATGGACATTTTTATGTTTTTTTAAATAATAATTTGTAGAAAATCTTATATGACAAACATCACATTCATGTGGTTTATCTCCTAAATGAATCCTTTTATGTGTTCTTAAATGAATACTTTGAGAAAACCTTTCATGACAAACATCACATTCATGTGGCTTTACTACTGAATGGACCTTTTTATGTGTTCGTAAACCAAAACTGCGAGAAAAACGTTTATAACAAACATCACATTCATGTGGTTTATCTCCTGAATGAATTTTTTTATGTATTTTTAAATCAGAATTTCTAGAAAACCTTTTATGACAAACATCACACTCATATGGCTTATCTTCAGAATGAACATTTTTATGCATATTACTTTTAGAACTTTGAGAAAATGTTTCATGATAACAAACAATCTTATTTTCGTTGTCCCTAGACAATTGTAGATTTTCTTCAAGTCCGTTTTCTTGTTTATTCTCAAAAAGTAAAAATTCTGTTGTGAAATATTGTTTTAAATTTTCAGTAGATGATAATTCTGGTTTTAAATTTTCAGATGTTGAAAATACTGCTGATGCAGCAGGTTTCTTATTAATTTTTTCAATTGAAAATGTAACATCAGGTTTAACATCTTGAGAAGTTTTAAATGACATGTCAGGTTTTATATCCTGAACATTAAAAAATGATAATTCTGGTTTTATGTCATTAGAAGAAGAAAATTCTGAACTAACATCTTGAAAAGTGTTAAATGACATGTTAGGTTTTATATCCTGAACATTAAAAAATGATAATTCTGGTTTTATGTTATTAGAAGAAGAAAATTCTAAATTAACATCAGGTTTAACATCTTGAAAAGTGTTAAATGACATGTTAGGTTTTATATCCTGGAAATTAATCAATGTCAATAATTCTGTTTTGATGTCAGCAGAAGAAGAAAAGTCTGGTGTAACATCAGGTTTAACATCTTGAGTGGTTTTAAATGTCATGTCAGGTTTTATATTCTGAGAATTATAAAATGACAATACTTCTGTTTTGATGCCAGCAGAAGATGAAAATATGGCCGATAGATCTGGTGTCAAATCTTCAGAAGATGAAAATTCTGTTAATTCATTTGACTGTATATCTACAGTAGATGAAACTGCAGCTAACACATCTGTTTCCACCTCCATGCTGGGCAGCTTCTGAGATATGAACTGATGATTAAATAGAAAAGTTTTAAAAAACCCACGTTTTCTGATTGAACTAAAAAGTAGAAAATAAATACTATACATCACAATAATGCAAGCGATCACTCTACTATAAGCGATCAAAAACGTGGGGCGCCGAAGTAAAAGTTATATTACTATTGATTAGATAATACTATTGACTTTTATTAGGGAGCTTGTAGAGAGTCAACAGTATTAGAAACTGTAAGAAAATCACGGCGCCCCACGTTTTTGAAATCAGAAAACGTGGGTTTTTTAAAACTTTTTTAATGATTATTATTTTCTACTCTTTAGTCTTTGTCTGTTTGTTTGCATTAAAATCTTGCTATCGATTTTATCTTTTCACTTTTTTTTGGGTAAACGAAGACAACTCGTAAAAAGACAACTCGAAAAAAAATCGTTGTGTGAATACGTTACTGACTAGAACACATAGATTTGAACCCGTGTCGAGTGGGATAGCAATCGTGTGCCCAACCACTCGACCATATCGTCTCCCCCAAACTGGCCTACATCCTGTAAGTTTAAACTGGGTTCAAAGTAAATTATCTGCCCCTAAGCCTGTGGCAACGTGGGATCGTTCGCTTCACTGCGCGCGAGGTACGCGTCGCTGGTTTTTTTTCTAATGGCTCGCAGAGGAGAATTATATATATAGATTATATAGCGGTCTAAAATGCTCAATAAAATGTTTCCATTGATCAATTTAGTAATAATAACAATTGCATATTCTATGGTCATCCAAAAGAAAGCTTCCCTGAAAATTTCAGCGCGCTAGCTAACTGGGAAGTGCCAGAAATTTCGATCGCAAGATTTGATTGGAAAGACAAACAAACACAGAAACACAGACACAGAGAAAGCAAGTTAAAGAAAACGTGGGAAAAAATGTAAATGTTAAACTGGTGATTAAATCACCACAACAACTTATTACTAATAACATTGCAAAATTTGTAACACATGTAATTTGATAGGCTAACTTTTGTAAACACAGATGTAATTTTAAAATATTTAACCAGTAATGCAAAGCAATCAAGACTGCAGATTAATATCTTAAGCTACCATTTTCTTAAAAATTATTGTTAAAAGTAGAAATAATAAGATATTAATAACAAAAATCAAAACTTGATTTGCTTTTGTTAGTTTTTAAATGTAAGTAATAAGTGCTTAATCTTATCCAAATATGTAATAAAAGTGTTAAAATTAATTTTATTTACAGTTCTAAACTGTCATAAACAGCTTAATAAACACTTGATTTCTTTAGGCAGCTTGGCACTAATTTGCATTTTTTGTAGTTTTGTGACAATATTTGTACACAATAGGACTTGTAATTTCTTGCAACAATTGTAAGAACTTTCAATGCTATTTTATTTGTATGGCTGGGAACTAATATATGTGCATATGGATTTATTAATTTGTTTACAGGTAGTGCAAGGAAGGCTAGGGGATGATACTGTTACTCTACTAAACTGGCTTAGCTATTTTAAACTACGGAATGAACACAACACCAATAGTGTCCTCTTCCAGTTTTAGAATATAAAGAAATGAACTTTTTCATTCAAATTTGACTTAGATCTAGATTTTATAAATTTACTTATCAAGACCTACACTATGAAATGTATACAATTTTCTCGGTCAAACTAATAGAGAGATTGCACACACATGACCAAAACCACATGATGTTTACATCCACAGCCGTGTTGATGCCCTATGTATTTTATATTGCTAGTCCCTAAGTTTATTTTAAAAACTAGCCTCCCACAGAACAGTAACAATATTTGAAGGAACTAAAATTATTGAGGAACCTATTTTTTTTTACTTTTTCCAGCTGATAGACAATATGAATATAAACAACTGACCAAAATATAAACATCTATCCAATCAAAAGTGAAAGCCACAACTCCAGAGAGTCAGCCTCAAGAATACCCAAGATTCTAGAAAGTTCAACCTCACAACAATCGTTGTGGTCTTGGATGCACACTATTAAGTATGAAAACGTCTATTAGTCATTCATGTCAACTATATTGAAAAAAAAGGAAAAACTATAGGCCTACAGGCATATATTAAAACAATACAAAATAATTTAATTAAACAACAAAATCAACACACCAGACATGCGAAGAGACAATTCTTCAAGGGAAATCACTCTATTATTGTTTTTGAAACATGGCCACTGCTTGTATTTACTCATTGTCTCGAACGGTGTAGTTTAAAGTTTATTCTAGGATATTTTTGGCTGGTTTGGTCATAGATTGTGATTTGTTATTCAATTATCTGTTATATTATGTAAAATATGTAATAAATATGGCCAAATGAAAGAAATATTCATTAGTTACCTCCAGTGCACAGTACTAGCTAGTAGCTACTTTGGAAATTATGATGCTAAACTATTAATATTATATTATTATAATGAGATCTGATCCAACTTTCTCGGCCATCGGCATAATTTTACCCCACTAAGTCAGTACTACTACTACTACATTAACTACACTACTTATACTACACTGAGTCACACTCCATTGATAATCTGGATTTTAAATACGGTAATCTATCGTTTTAGCGTAATCAATTCGGTCGTCACTAGTAATGTAGGGATAAGGTAACTAATAAATATGGCTTAAATATGAATATATTTTTGCATATTCTACTAAAATACTAAAGATAATTGAATATTAAACCATATTTAAGGGTTAAATCAATAAAAATGTCATGAAATTAAGGTTTAACAACGATGTTCCAGATACTAAATTTGCTATTAAAAACAGCGGCCATCTTAAGAAAATATTATTTTGAGTCATTTCCCTTTAATTTCTATTTGTATGGAAATGTATTGATGTTTGCTATTAAATACGTTTGTCTTGTGTTTAAATACAAAGCATGCGTTTTTTATTTAAATTCTGCCCTTTAAACAATTTAAACTGTAATTGACTGACAATAAACATCAGTTCTAGAATTATTATTATAGATTATGAGATGCAATTTTTATACATTAAGAAACTCCCTATTTTTATATAGCTACCACTACATATCTAATGTTTATTTAAATATTAGTTTGAGTTAATTGTTATTGTTTGTGTTATTGTTTGTTTGCTATTTTCATTTCATATTTTCATGCTTTTCCTTTAATTAGTGATTTAATCATAAATGACGTCACGTTTTTTGACATCTCTTCACCTTAACCCCCTCCCCCCCCCCCCCCCCCCCATTTTCGCCGTCACGAAATAGTCGTAATGTCAAAAATTACATTTTTGCCCTGAGTGTTATTACTGTTAAAAAGTCAAGCCATAATTCGAACGATAAAGAATAGTTTCAGCATTTTTGTATTAGGCCAAATACATAACGTTTCACGTTTCTTAACCCTCCCCTTTCCCGCGTAAAACGTCGTCTCAAAACCAGTTACTCCACCCCTTAAGTGCGTGATGTCATTTATGGTAGATGTCAAGTCCTAACCTCCAATACACATTTTGAACAACCTTTGGTGTCAAAATGTTGATACCAAATGTCCAAAATGAGAAATATGGGGTTGTCCATAAACGATGTCACATATGCTATTCTAATGTGACGTCAATTTACGTAGGACTGCAATTTATGACCTATAATGAAGGGGTGATCGGGGGGGGGGGGGGGGGATGAGTGACGTCAATTATGGAAGACTTCTATAAAGCTCTGCTCAATGAAAATGAGGAACATAAAGCGTTCGTTTTCATGCATACCTTTGCTCACAACGAATGATCATAACTTTGATAACTATTGCAAGCCTGTTGTCCTAAGCGGTGTTAAACAACCTCAGCACACCATCCCCGCCAAATAGGGCCTGCCACTAAATGCCTACCGACGAAAATAGGCCGCACTACATTGACTCCGAATGAAATAACTTCTGACAATAAAGCTCAAACATACTAGCTCCTGGCAACGGTATTCGACAAGAATCCAAGACAATTATTGGCTTGCAGGTAAAATTGGACAAAACAGCAAGTTTCGCGACATGGGGCATAACAAAAGATCAGCCCTTAATACGACAGCAGCTAATGTAAAAAGCCAGAGCTCAGTATAAGCTTGAGTTTAATATAGAAATAGTGTTAGCAGTGGACAGTGCATTATGAATACGGCTAAACGCCAGAGTCCGACGATGTCTGAACATCTAGTTTGTCTTTTATAAAGTGCGGAGCACCCTTAAGAGCTGAGCTTGGGGAGGGGGTCCCTGTTGACACCACCACTAGCGCCGCTTATGTCCAAATATCAATCACAAGTTTTGCGTGGAGCTTAATGGGCAGACGAAGTTTATAGGTGGGACCGGGAGCCTAAATGCATTTACTGAAGCCGCTGTGTCACGGGCATTTTAGAGCCGAACGTCTCAGGGCAGCATGTTGCAGAAATTAAAAGCACGTGAATTTGTGTAGTAGAGGGAGCACAGCATGCCACTGTAATAAATTAAACACCAATATAATATACCGTACTAAAGTCATTTAGATCTATTCGTCAGACTAAACGTCGCTAAAGTCTCAACGCAATAGTGCCTGTTTTGACTTTTTTTTTATTACGCGGTATCTCTTTCTTTAACATAAGCCTAATGACAAATGACGTCACGCGCGCCGCGAACTTGGTGACGTTGTGCTAAGTGGGGGATGAAACAGCGGGGTTGAGAAAAATGACGCATTTCTTTTTTTTAACAGACGAATAAGTGATATATTCTAATTTTCCTACGAACTATAGGTTGATCTAGTTTTTTTTTCTATAGGAAGATATCACTATATAGTGGGTGTTTTTTGTTTTTGTAATAATGGATGGTGGGGAGGGGTAAACATCGACTATTGAACAAATAAAAAAACTGATGAAAGCAGAAGGCAAAGAAAAAAAACCCATGTGGTATTCAGATGTAACTAATTAAAATTTAAAACTATTTTTACAAACACAATAATCTTAATTCAGAAAAAGTGTAGGCCTAAGACTAATGTCTACAGACAAAATAAACAAATAGGCTTAAATGGATCACCCATAAACAGTGCCGGCGCCAGGTTATTTAGTTAATAAAAGCGTCCCCCATCTGCAATTTTTTTCACGCCCCCTTATTATCAGAGGCGTAGCGACCCTTCCCGGCGCCCGGGGACAAGCTTTCGATTTGCACCCCCCCTCAAACTTTCAATTCGTTTTTCCAACCCATTTTGGCGCCCGTCCCCCCTCTCCCCCCCCCCCCGCCTACGGACAGCGCCCTAGGCAACAGCCTAGTTCGCCTTATAGGTAGCGCCGGTCCTGTCCATAAATGACGTCATACTTTTCCCGATGAATTCCCTTTCCCCCAATCGTCACTAAAAGCAAGATGATGATTTAATATCATATCGCAGTTCTACTATACCCGAACGCTAAATCACAATTTCTAACGAAAACGAATATATTCTTCATCATTTTTTTAAAAAATATTTTACCCCCTCCCATATTTTGAGTCCAACGTCATTTATGAAGAATATGGACGACCTAATAATTGACAAGTTCATCAGCACAAAGGGGTTTAATAAATGATGGACCTCCCAAAAGTTTTTGAGATCTTGGATGTACATACATACATAGCCTTCATTTCAATTGAAATTAAAGATAAGAAGATGGCCCTCTGTCCTACTTATATTAAACAAGACAACTATGTGTATTAAACAACAAAGTCAACACAATATACATACGAATAGACATTTGTATCAAGGGAAACTACTCTAAATTTTATTTGGAAAGATGGCCGCTGTTTTTATCTACTAATATTTATCTCAAATACCTAGTTTAAAGTTAGTTTCATGATATTTTAAATTGTTTTGGTCACTGATTGTTATTTTTAATCAAGTATCTGTTATATGTTGTAAAATTTGACTTAAATATACTTATTTAAACAAATATATTTATCAGTTACCTCTCCCGCACATTACTACTGCAGCCGAATTGATTACGCTAAAACGATAGATTACCTTAAATACTTAAATGTTAATGTAAGCTCGAAAAACGTTTTTTTTTTTCTCTGGGGAAGTGTTTTATTATTACTCAATCAATCAGTCCGTCAAAACCCTTCACCTTTTCCGGAATCGGCGTTTAGATTATTATAAAATGGCGTCCTATGAGGTTTTTAATATGGTCGTCTGTACGGGCAAAGGTTTGTTTCGAACGTTGATTTATTATATAATTATATTTTTATATCATAGTGAAGATGTTATAATATTATGTACAAATAAAAAACTTAATTATACACACACCTGCTTTAGTTTATTTTGACTTCAAGCACAAGAGTGACTTTCCCTCGTCGGCCTCGTGAAAGACAAAGAAAGAAATCAGGTAAAGCTAGCATTATTCGCCCCGTAAATACATGGGCAGTTTCGATACAAATCTATGCGATTACGATACGATCCTTATTTATAAGTATCATGTACTTCATGAGAAAGAAATGAATCGATATTTTATGTCCGCCCAAAACACGGTGGCCACGAACGAGACTTCACAAAGCGAAAACCCTAATAGATTCTAGATCTAGATCTAGATCTAGAAATCTATAAAGTAATAAAGTTAAATAAAGTCTAGATTCTAGTGTCTAGATACGACGTAGATCTAGGAACCTTTTTTTTACATTTAGTATATTATAGGCCTGCTATTTAGTCATTTACTATTTATTTAATAATATTTAACAAACTTACTAAACAATACTATTACTACATGACACATGAAGTATTTTACAGTAAAATTTTTACTATTTTGTTAGATTATTATTTATTAGGCTACGTGTTATTAGTTTGTATTATTAATTATACTAGGGATTTTTGGTAAAAAAACACTAATCATCATATAAAAATAAAAATTACATATTCTTGTAGAGCTCAACTAGAGATCTATATGAAAACAAAACAAAAAAGATTTTCTGTCTAGCTCAAATAGTTTTTTTAGCGAAGTTTTTTGTGAGGGGTGGAATACCCTTGTTTTGCATTGGCCAATTGTGACAAGTCATGGTATGCCTGAATAAATTGAGCATAGTTATTTGACTTGCAGTTGTATTTTGTTCATATTTGCAGAGTTTAGCTAGAATGATATATAGAACTTGTTAATGCTGTTGAAATGAATAAAAATGATACAGAAGTATATTTTTGTGTTGGCTTCCTTCCATAACCCCAAAAAAACTGTGCTGCGCAAATATGAAAATGTTTCTAAAGCAATGTTTTACAGTGAATGAAAGAACTACAAAGTTAGCAATCTAAAGTAAATGACTTGAACACTGAAATGTGCATATAACTGCCCCATTATTTTGGGCAGGTGAAGTAGAGTCCATTTTTAAGACATTTTGTTATAAAACTGTGCTGCGCAAATATGAAAAAGTTTCTAAAGCAATGCTTTATATAAATACAGTGAATAAAAGAACTACATAGTTAGCAATCTAAAGTAAATGACTTGAACACTGTAATGTGCATATAATTGCCTTATTATTTTGGGCAGGTGAAGTAGAGTCTATCCAGAGGCGTATCCAGGTTTTCGTTGTAGGGGGAGCGAAAAGAGCAAAAAAAAGGCGCCGAATTTTTAACACGTTCTATATACGTGTATTATATATATATATATATATATATATATATATATATATATATATATATATAATTACTAGCTGTATGTCATTTATGTCATTACTTCGCTATGATGTAAATTAAATTGAAAGTAGCACTCTGAAGAAATAAGAAAAAACACACAATGTAGGCCGACAAAACAAAAATTGTATCAATCTAAACAAAAAAAGTATATATATATACACACACTACAACTAAAAACAATGAACGTAACACAATCTGTTTTGTAATTCTTGTAAAAAAATTCTTACATAATAATTCCTGGGAAATTATTTAAGACAAGTTTAATAGGGGAAATAATCACTCTCTTAATATAAATATGTATATATCTACACATTTAATTATAAATGTCAAAACAAATAATTACTTTAGAATATAATGAAATTGTTTAACACTACTCGTGTTTACAAAATGTTTTTGTCTATAATCAGAATTTAATATATCGTCATTATAAATGCTAAAGTATTACAGCATAATGTAAGTTTTTAAAATTAGAGGTGGTATAAAAGCACGCTTTTTGTTTTAATAGAGCAGCATTCGGAATAACAGCCTATATTTAATTAAATATCGGTATATCATATATTTTATTAACTACTGCTTCTTTGTGTTCTTTAAAGATCGTTTTTTAACATAGAGATAGGTATGGGTTAGATCACTGTATTGATCACACACCTTTTACTGGTAATTGCAATAACAATTTTCAAAGAGTTTTACGTTTAAAAAGCTAATTTTCTGGCGGCATGGTACTTTTGTACATCATTACGCGTTTTTTACATGTACTTAACAGATCAGTTCGGGGTGGGTTGGGGGTGGGGGTGGGGTGGGTTCAACTTCATTCACCACAGTCCGTTCACTTTAGGTCAAATATCCAACCCAGTGTATACCTAGGCGTGACCTTAATGTCGCTCTACACAATTGTGGTGGTGAGGTGTATAGGGGGGGGGGGGGGGAAGATAACCTACTTAGAGTGAACATAGCGTCAATTTTTAGATGACTGTTCTAAACATACATATATATTACACAAATATATATTACACAAATAGATTGGAATAAGTAGCAGTGGTATTATGACAATATTTTTTTTACAGAGGGGTCCATGGGGGAGGGGGGTTGTAACTGTTTCATATAATTTGTAATCGTAATCACTATCGCTCAAACTGTAAGAATACTACTACTTCATCGTGATGACGTTGTTGACCTTGTCAAAATTTCCCCACCACTACCCATTTTGCTCATAAGTAAATTTAAATAGAGGTGCCACATCAGTTGTATTTGTTTCTGTATTGTAATTTTTAAAGAATTAATCACACGATTCAAACTGTATATATAAAGTAATTATGTGTGAAGTTTTATGTATAACATTTTCTATTCCAATTATTCGTAAGCAAATACATTATACAGTTGCCTTAAACTTAACAATCCCCTTGCCAAGTGGTACTACCGTAGAGGTTTTTTAAACATTGCAATGCATCGTAAGGGTTATTTTTAGAATGGCAAACTGATGCAGCTGTTAATACGTGTTGTAAACGTAGACACTAATAGACTAGTACAGTAATGCTTAATTGCTGCATGAAAAGAAATCTTGTAATTTACATAGATGAGCCGACCAAAAATATTTTTTAACAAATATCATTGTTTAAAACTTTGAGTTTAAAAAGTTTCCAAAAAGGCGCCACTTTGCTGAAAATGGCCAGAGGGGGAGCGGCCGCTCCCCCTGCTCCCCCCCCCCCTGCGTACGCTACTGAGTCTATCTTTAAGACATTTTGTTAAAAGTGAACTGAAGTTATCTGATCAATGTTTTTATGTGTGTGGTGTGTATGAATTCTGATTTTCAGCATATAAATATAACTGTAAGTAAGGGTAAGTAGAACTTGAATACTTAAAATTACAGTTAGCACATAGCTAGTGTAGTGTATTCTAGCAACAGACAGGTAACCTATGTCTGACTCAGCAAAATTTTACTTCAAGCAAAACTAGAACCAGGGTTGAAAAAATGAAAGACAGGTATATTAAAATATGTTTAAAACAACAAGTAGGAGATTTGTTTGTACATTACATAAGAATACTGTTGTTAGTGTATCAAAACTAAAAGCCGGCAGATCGGGATGAAGAAATATAACATTGGAGTCAATGGGGGCCAGGACAAAGTGCCGAGCTTGGAAGTATGGAGGAAAGCTAGGCAGGAGCCTATAGGTGTGCAAATAAGAAGGAGGAAGTGGCGCTGGGTGGGTCACACACTGCGAAAGGCTCACACGAATGTTACACGCCAAGCACTTGAGTGGAACCCCCAGGGAAAGCGGAAGAGAGGGCGCCCAAAACAGACCTGGAGGCGGAGTCTTCTTGAAGAACTGAAGCCAATAGGGATGTCTTGGGAGATGTCAAAATTAATAGCCGAGGATAGGAGGAAATGGTGGAGGCCCTATGCTCCATAAGGAGCAAAGAGGACTAAGTCAAGTCAAGTCAATGGGGGCAACGTGACCTACTTACGGTGACTACTTTCAAATGAGTATTTACTAATGTCTAAGTCAAAATATCCAAAAATAAATATCATTTCTATAAAAATGGGATGTATCTGCTTTGGAAACTTTCATTATCTAAATGGAAACTTTTCAAAAATCGCGTTTTTAACGCATTTGAAGTTAACCTTTATACAGCGGTAAGACCAAAGCAGAAACAGCATGCAATCGGGTAGCTAAGCCATCAAAACAACTAGAAAACCATTCTACTTTTCATTTAACATTAGGAAATGACCTTTAAACTTAATTAATTACCATAAATTAAAAACTTATTAGTATGCAAAACCAAATCTCGTGCGCAGTGGCGTGCAGAGGGGGGGGGGGGCGGACGGGGCCCAGTCCCCGGGCATCCACCACTGGGGGGGCATCCAGCGGAGGTAAAAAAAAAATTTTTAATTAATTAATTAATTATTTCTTTTTTTTTTTTTTTTTTTTTTTAGTAATTTAAAAACTGTTGTGATATGTCGTGTCATGGTGTCATCGTAACTTTCCATATGTTTTGCGCTCTCACTCAAAAAAATTGTAACACTCAATCGTCTGTCAGCCGTTTTAACATTACACTGTCCGTATGGCAAAACTTATATAGAAACAGCGGGCATCAGTGAAGGGTAGTCCTACGGAAGTCAATGATATTCCATTAATAAATGTGTGTCATATTTATTTAGTATATTGTAGGGGCATCGTTTAGAGTACTTGTGACCAAGTTATTCCCATGCACTGTAAGGGCATCTTTAAAGTAATATGCGCGTATTCGTTATACTCATTTTCAAGGACATCCGTCGAGTAATTAAATCATATTTATTTTTATACACTATAGGGGCATCTTTAAAGTAATTATTCGTATATTCATTATAATATATTTTATGAGCATTTACTAATATGCCCACTTCACTTTATAATACATTTTAAAGGCATCCATACAGTAAGTATGCCCATCTTCATTTTATATATTGTAGGGGCATCTTGAAAGTAATTAAGCTTATATTCATGTATTACACTCGAAGGACATGCAACAGTAATTACACCAATCATCGTTGTTAACATTGGGGGCATCTCTAAAGCTATTTTTTTATGTACTTCTTCATTATGATCCATTTTAAGGGCATCCAAAGGGTAATTATGCCCATATTATTATTATAAATTTTTGGGGCATCTTTGGTGAAATATATGGCCATTTGCAGTGTAATAACTTTTTTTTGTTAAATTGTATGGGCAGCATTCAGTGGCGTAGCTAGGATTTTCGGTCCCCTATGCAAAAATTAACAATGTTAATGTTAGTCGCCCGTCCTCCCCCACACTGAATGCCACTGCCTGTACACTAAGAAAGGACTTGGGGCCTTTTTTAAATTAAATTATTTCTACAGTAGAAAAAAAAACTTGATTTCATTAATTTTTAAAAAATTATTTATATAAAATAAATATCAAAATTCCAATGTAAAAGTTTTAACTTTTTAAAAGAAGGAAAATGGCCCCTATTTGCCTTGGGCCCCTATGCCTTGCTTACTCTAGCTTTACGGTAGCTAAGCCACTGGCAGCCATTAGTATATTTTTTTTATGCATTATATAAGCCTACTTAAGAATAAGAATGTCCATATAATGTTTTTGATACACATTAGCGACAATCTTAAGAATACGAATCAACATATTGTTTTCGATACATTGTAATGATATCATTCAGAATAATTGCGCCCATATTGATTTTTACAAATAGGAGGAGCATGCTTTAAGTAGTGTTAAAGTTAAAGTTTTTAACTCTGAGTAGAGCTTTCTTTAAAGTAATTGGGAGCACATGCAGAGCCAGTTTTATTTCAGTTAATAGTAGAGCTATCTATAGAGTTATTGAGCCCATAATGATGTAATGAAATGTGGGGATGCGGTGTGGCTTTTTAGGCTATGGAAGCCGTTAGTGGATTATCCCCCACCTGAACTAGACAGACGTACTTGGGTGTTAAATTTGTGAAAACGCGTCCAAGCCTAGGGAGGGTCTGACATAGCATAGTGGATTTTTAAACACAGTCCGATGTAGAAATGTTTTTTTAAGCTGGCAGCTTTAGGGGTCATCCATTTATGACGTCCACACGGGGGGGGGGGGGGTCCGAAAAAAATTGACTTTTGTGGACGCGTGTGGACAGTGGGAGGGGGGGGGGGTTGGCCCAATGTGGACGTCCACACATTAAATCTAACATTATTTTTGGTAGTGTGAAAGAAAAATATTTCCTAGCGAAGCTAAAGTTCAACTATCCTATCTCTCTGGCCCTTTAACCACCCAGCTTGGGTCTATGCCCTGGCTTAACCTGGAATACAATAAGATATCCAATTACAATTTTCCCCACATGTGCATCCCAGGTCAAATACCAGGCGACCACTTCTCTAGGTAGGCGGGGTCATCCCAGTTCAGTTGTGAGACGGGAGAGGGGTGGAGGGGGGGGGGGGGGTTAGCACGCTGTCCCTGTTCAGGTGTGGGACACGAAGGACAATAAAACACATTTGTACCAGTATTTGTAATACTATATACACTCAGAGTATATACACACTTAATGCAGTAGCTTGAGTAATAGTGGAAGAAGATTATGCAAAAACTTATAGTCAGTGTGGACGTCCACGGGATGGGGGGGGGGGGGGGGTCCGTCAAAAGTGGACGTTTGTGGACAGGGAAGAGGGGGGGGGGTCCAAAATCCCAAAAATGTGTGGACGTCATAAATGGATGACCCCTTAGCCAACCAAGGTACACTTCTGTTATATTCAAGGTTAAAATAGTTTGAGAGTATCTAGCTAGCATCACCCATCTCTTTAAAGAGTTGACGTTTTGACCAAGTGGTTTAGAGAGAAAAATCTGAAACATCTCTAGTTCAATGCACACTCTCACCTGTATTAGTTACACTATAGGAGTTCCTAAACAGGCCAAGAGAGAAACATCCCATTAATAAAGGCGTATCTGACGCCCTAATTGCAGACACGGACAGCGTTTTTGTCCCTGCGGTCCCGGGTGGTAATACAATACCGGATGAGACTCTTTTGTAGTGCATCACAGCCCCCCCCCCCCTCCCCACCACGACCCGTCCCGCAATTGTCTCCCCCCCCCCCCTTCTCCCAAGTTCCAACCATTCATTCCATTTGGATTTAGCTGGCTGTAGTCAACGTTTTCATCTCAATTAAGATAAGTACATTTTTTTAAATAAAAAAAAAAAAAATATATATATATATATATATATATATATATATATATATATATATATATATATATATATATATATATATATATATATATATATATAAGTATTTATGGGGGCATCTTCCGCTTGATTTTGCCCCGGGCATCTACATAGGTCTGCACGCCACTGCTCGTGCGCCCGGTATCAGAAAGTAATGGGAGATTTCGTGTCATGTTTTTACCGCGATCTCGGCCGATACCGACAAGCCTCAGTATAATTTATACTTTTGGACTTTTGGGTAATTAATACTAATAGTGTAATAGTCTTATACATTTGTAGTAAATTTATAAGTAATCTATCATCATTTTATATGTGACTCAATAAATTTTAGTAATTATTAGGGGATTTATGTTAGTTCACATCCAGTGACTGATTAAAATGCCCAGTACTCCTTGGTATTTTTAATATAGTATAGATGCGATAGTATTGGTAAATATTAATTTTAATAATTTATAGATCTAGGCCTAAATTCTAGATGATCTAGCCTAAAAAATGTTTATCACAAATGTGCCAAATACATAATTGAATTATAGAGTGATAGTAAGTAATATATTGTATTGAAAGAACAGTGTAAATTGTTAACATAAAATATTTAATTTGTCATGAGCTGTTAGTGTTATAGAAATCTTAGACATCATGACTTATTTATATATATATAATTCTCTTCTTGTAGACCCTAGAAAACACCAAGCTGTAAGCCTGCCTAGCAACTTCCTCTCTAGGCATATCGCTACCACCTCCATCCCCACATGGTCTGGTGAGCTGTGGTTCACGTTAAATGTTTACAATCATAGAGCCGAGTTTAGTGACTGCTAGAGGGCTGGAACCAGCCATATTAGGGGCAGATAAAACATTTGAAACGAATTTAAACTTAGCGGAGGTAACTAAAAGGAGGCTGCTTTCACTGGGGGGGGGGGGGAGAAAGAAGGGTTTTAGTGTTTTAAAGCAAATATTTTTAGTGGCAGCATTGGTACTGTCGAATTCACAAAGGATGAATTACTGAAAATTAGAAAATAAAACAATATATGGCGGTGTATAATACGCCACGAGTCTGCTTGTATTAAATAATCAATTAGTAATTTAACTATTGAGCATAATTTTAAATGTACAGTTGATATTTAATAGACTATTTAAATTAATTAATTTATTTTTTGAATAACAACCATATAGCGAAACAACATAATTGTGCCCAACCATTACTTACATTTAACATAAGGCAATTATTTATTATTATAATATAAATAACCAACTGTACATCAAGCCTCTAAGCTGAAAGTAACTACCAAAAATCTAGATTAGTGATGGAGCCTAACTATTTTAAAATTTAGACTGTTGTTAACGGTATTAATAATAGTGGTAATATTATTGGTACCGTGTTAATAGTGATAATCAGTACAATACTGGTATTCAACCGGTAAGAGGTCTGCGCCGCTTCTTTACCGGGAATATAGATTCTAGTATAGTTTTACTAGAGGTAATATCATTAAGGTCTGATGACTAAGGGTCAATTCAATGTCCAAAGTTTACAGCCTTATTAGAATAATAATGGGTTTTACCAGGTCCGATGACCTCTTGTCTCTGACAAGGGTTTACGGCCGGTGAATAAAATAAAATAGCAGGTCCGATGACTACGGGTCAACTCAATGCCCGCAGTTTACGGCCTGTAGTAAAATAGAATGAGGCTGTGTATAATATAATATCTACTGCTCCGTGGCTGATACACGTGCAGGATAAAAGTAGTAAAAAAGGTAACTGAAATGTCTACTCAACTGCCACGTGGAATTACATCACTGGCAGGAATAGTTTAGGTCAAATAAGTATTCAAACGCCCTGTGTGCTAAGACACGGACAGTGTAAAGTTTAGTTACGTAAATCAGGTAAGTTATCAACTGTCACATGGACTAAGCCACGAACAGGGTAACAGTGTACAGTAACAGTATGTAAGTAATAATGCATAACAGCAAGATAATATATATGATATTTATTGAACTACTTGTTACAATGGTAATCAAATATGTATATCAAAACTTGTAAAGTGAAGATAAGAAATAATTAAGTAAAACCAAACCCAAAACACGTGGAGGTCGGGCCGACGGCCCCAACGCCGCGTGCGACACCACCAGCTGAGCTCAATGCTGGAAGAGTGCGAGAATCCCTTTGTTGCATCCCCTTATATGCATTAACATTGGCGGTGTATCACGTGGACAATCTAGCCAACTAGAGAGGAGCCTGTGAGGGGGGCGAAATATATGGTTGTACGTAGCAGTAGAGAGAGCGGGGAGTAATAGAGCAGGTAGAGGGTGGTGTAAGAAAACGTGGATCTAGGACTAAACGGTTTTACCGTCACAACTGTCTAGTTCTAAATAAGATCTTTTTGTTTAAATGTCACTATATGTGTTTCCCGGCCAGGCCGAAAGAAATATTTCTTATTTAATTTATTAGAAGAACCTTAGTTGTCATTAACAATTTCTTTCATTACTAATATAACAAAATTTTAAATTACATTTTTAATTTAAAATAATTAAAGATTATCAAATATTTCTCTTTCAGCTCTAACTGTTTGATCAAGTGGATACCTCTGATTAATTTAATAACTCTAGCATTATAGAACATAGAAAATGAGAGAGCAAGTAGGTCACTGTGACATCTGTTCAAGAACATTTTCATCTTTTCAAAGATTACAAAAACATTGGAACAAAAGTGCAAGCCATAAACTGTTGTTTATTTTATTGTTGCAGAGGAGCCGTTGTTTGCTAAACATAAAAAAGAATTTCATCCAAACTATCGGATGGTGTGTGAGTTTTGTGCTTTTACCACCAGGAAATGGAGCAAGCTGAAAAAACATCACACAGAAGTTCATGTGGCTTTGTATAAAGAAAACATTGCTACTGGTTTACATAATGACAACGTTAAAAATAAATCTGTGATATCTTCATGTAAATACCCAACAGATTACAGATCCACTTCTTCAACTTGTGGAAATTTTGAAGTCAAGTGCTCAATACAGAAGGAGAAAGAAAATGTATCATCAACTAATGAAAAGACAGCTGAGCTTTACCACAATAAATTCAAAACATGTGACGCATTGCAGAACATAAATTAAACATACCTCAAAAGTCACAAAGTTTAACTTGGCAAAAATGTGAATGTGCTCTGGAGAATTGTAAAGCTTGTCAACTTCCCCATAATGATAAAGAGATAGTCAGCGAGCCTCTAGCTGAGATTTCTGTGTGTGATATTTGCCAAAAAAGTTTTAAATCCGTATCTCATTTGACTTCTCATAAACTTGTGCACACTCCATTGAAATGTTATATATGTTGCCAGTGTGATAAAAGTTTTAACATTGGAGATGAATATGATCTACACTTAACAACACATTTTAGGTATAAGCCATTTAAATGTGAATTTTGTGAAAAATGCTATGCAGATAAACAATACCTAAAAGCTCACATTAGATTGCATAATGGAGAATCAATTCACAAATGTGAGAAATGCAATTACGTAACACCTCACCTGTCTACTTTCAAGAAACACCAACTTATTCTTTCAAATCTTCAAGCAGACAAATGTGTTGAAAAATTGCACACTTGTGATATTTGCCAAAAATGTTTTTATTCTTTAGATCACTTTTTATCTCATCAACTGGTACATATACCTACCAAGCTTTATATATGTGGTCATTGCGACAGAGGATTTAACTTTCCTGATGATTATGATCTACACCTGACAAAAACACATTATAAATATAAGCTTTTAAATGTACAAATGTGAGAAATCTTTCACCAAGAAAGAAGCATTAAGAGTTCATACAAGCAAACACACAATGGATTTACTGTTTAAATGCTCTAAATATGAATACACAGCTAACAAATAAACTCCATTCTCAGTTCACCAGAGAAACCACATGAATACAAAACCTTACAAATGCAATGCTTGTGACTATTCAACTGCTTCTGAAGGTACTCTAGTAAATTATTTAAGGATTCACTCTGGGGAGGATGTGATGTTTGTCATAAAAAATTTGTGGATATGACGAATCTCTTATGACATAAAATTGTTCAATCTGGAGATAAGCCATATGAATGTGATGTTTGTCTGAAAAGATTTTCAAAAAGTTATCATTTAAGAACACATAAAAAGGTTCATTCAGGAGATTAACCACATGAATGTGATGTTTAATATAATGTTTTCTCAATATTCTAATTTAAGAACACAAAAAAAGATTCATTCAGACGAAAGGCCACATGATGAATGTTATGTTTGTCCTATAAAATTTGCTTGTAAGTGTGATTTATTAAGACAATTTTGTTCATTTGGAAAAAGCCATATGAATTTGATGTTAATCCTAAATGATTTACTCAGAATAGTTTACACATAAAAAAACTTTTTTTCCGGCCATAAATGGTTTTTTCAACTTTTTCAATTAAGTGTACATGAAAAAGTTCATTTATGAGACAAGCTATATGAAAGTGGTATATGTCATTAAAGGTTTTCTAGAAGTTGTAGTCTAAATGATGTTTTACACAAATGATTTTCTCAAATTTAAATACTCTAAAAAAATTCATTCTATATGTAAGACAGAGGAATGTTTTCTTTTAAATATTTTCTTTTAAATTTACTTTATATAGTCAAAGAAATTCATCATGACTTTAAACCAATTTAAAGTCATTTTTTAACATAAACAATTAATATCTATAGTAAATTATTATTATTAAATTACTTATGATTTTTCTCTACACATGACTTCTAATAGTGGGCCATAGTTAATAAATATTTATATTATAAAAAGGTTCTTTTGTCAAAGAGTATACCACATCAATTATTATACATACTCTAAAAAGAAATTGTATTCTGACTGTAAAAGGAAATAGCATCCTATTGTCAGCTGCATGTGTACATTTTTTTTCTTTAAGTATCCTACTTCTTTTTGTGTTATTTGTAAATATGTATGATAGGAGAAGTAAGCTATTACTTTAGGGACCCAGGGTTTTATTTTTATACCAGCATGGTCTTGTTCAGGCAACACAGTTAGTTTGCCTGTTTCAGATTATTTAAAATTGACAATGCACATTCATTGGGACAAGGGAGTTTACCAATTCTGATGAAACCAATTACACATTAACAATAACAGAAGCTAACTAAAATAAAACACGATGTTCAATTTCAATGTATTATTTACATTTACTAGATGTTTACAATATAAGTACTGTAACACAATTCTCATTCATAACTTTACACATTTACACTATTCACAAACAGCTCAGTCAGACATACAGCAACATGACAGAATATCAGGTTGACAGGTAAAACAACCTGCATTAGACAAGTACTATGACATCAGGCCAGCAGTCACAGTGGCATTTGGCCAACAGGTACAATGACATCGAAACTGAGCAGACAAAATTTTTTTTTTGTAAAAAAATTTTCATCCTTAGCTAAATGCCGTTATTTAATCATTATATTGAGAGGTATAGAATCTCAAATCATATGATCAGACTATACTGTCTGCAATGTGTAACTCAAATAGACCATATGTAAAAACTTCCCCTCCATCCCCACTATTTACATGTCTTATGGAACTAACCCTAAGTTTCATGTTGCTCCAACCATTGCTAAGGCTTATGGTCACTTCCTTACTTTTGCTAAATGTTTTATTTTATTAAATTAAATGCATTTGTAACATGTTATATATAGATTTTATCTTTCTTTACACCTCAAGTCAATATGAACTTTATGCCAAATCTCATACTCCTCTCTGCATTCAATGTGATTGAAAAGAGTATAAAATAATTTTCTTCGCATATTCATTTAGGCTATGCAATTTAAAGATTAACCACAGCATAAAAATTTGAAGAAAAGAAAGACTTAAGCTGCAATTGTTACATATTGGTATCTTAGTTTAAACGTAATGTAATTTTTGGCTAGTTATTATTTAATTTTGTATTCCTTACTATTAAAAAA
The DNA here is from genome assembly GCF_028476545.2 of Physella acuta. NCBI lineage: Eukaryota > Metazoa > Mollusca > Gastropoda > Physidae > Physella > Physella acuta. Next base: position 303,698 of record NW_026731679.1, on the reverse strand, counting down.
TAGCCTTGTAATCTAAATTCTAAAGTAGTGAATTATTACAAATTGTAGCATGAAAATTTAAAGAAATAAAATGGCTAAAGTGTGTGTCAAGTTTTATTATTATTGTTTTTCTAACAATACTTCCTGTATGTATAAATTCCAATGAGACCAATGTGTTTTGAATGCTGGGGTGTATTTTACTCTCTTGTGATGCTCCAAAGCCTGTACCTGCAAGTTAGGTAAGGTCAGTGTCAGACAATATTTGTTTGTTAGTGTGAGAGGGTGAATGGATGATTTATTTTGTATTATTTTATTGTGTGCCAACCTGCGTGCACGGTCCACTGGACAGCGGCTACAGGTTTTCCCGTTCCGCACTGTAGGGCTTCTCAGCTGACGAGACATTGGTTATCCTACAATTAAGGGGGGGGAGCAGAGGCGTAGCGACCCTTCCCGGCGCCCGGGGACATACTTTCAATTTGGCGCCCCCCTCGGGAGCAAATTTTCGATTTGCACCCCTCCTCGAACTTTTCATTTGCACCCCCCCCCCACTCAAACTTTCGATTTGCACCCCCCCCCCCCTCGAACTTTTCATTTGCACCCCCCCCCCCCTCCCCTCAAACTTTCGATTTGCACCCCCCCCCCTCGAACTTTTCATTTGCACCCCCCCCTCAAACTTTCAATTTGGCGCCCCCCCTAAGGTCGGCGCCCGGGGACATATGTCCCCCCCCCCCGCCCCCCCCCCCTCGCTACGCCTCTGGGGGAGAGGGTCGCACATAAATGACGTCACATGCAGTGAGAGAAGTGTTAGGGATTTTGTAATCATGTATGATGAAGTGGAAGCAGATAATGTGATTTGACGTCAAATTAAAGAAATCATAGGCAATACTGATTTCTTTATGTAACAAAGTCGAGATCGATTGGTTTATTTATCCGTTGTGGTGTTATCCTCCCCCCCCCCCCCCCCATCCTCCCTCCTCACCCACTCTCTCTTATAATAATATGCACTTAAAGTGTATATTACTGCAATTTGTATAGATGTAGGTGAAAAGAAAAAGCATCATTCAGTGGATATAGGTAGTACATTTTCTTCTTTGTGACAGCCACCTTTGTTATGTCATGTAACTATCTTGAGAATACTAAACAAAAAGAAGCCATGATAACATAGATTTCGTAAAAAGATAAAAAAAAATACTGATGTTTCTCAATAATTATTTAATTCAAATCATTCTTTCCTGTCATTTCATTTGAGTATATCAAGCTTCCGAAAGAGCCGTTAAAATTTGCACGAGCCGACCAGTGAAGGTCGTCTGTGCGGGGTATTGGGAATAGTTTTCAACTAGCAATAACCACGCCTCGGTAAAACCTCATTGGCTATGATACCGCCACTGCGCAAGGCTGACTTATAAGGTACAAAATATACACCCAGCGTAAAATTTTCTGTCGGATCAATCTGGTTCTTTCAGCTTAAATAAAACTAAATTTAAAATTATGCTCGCATTTAATAAAAAGAATTTTATAATAATTGAATCAAGCGTGTTCAATGATGATTTAATATAATAACAATTTTGTGATTTACGAGTTTATTATTTTCTAAGCAGATTTATCAAGTTAATAAGGTAAAATCAGTATTAAAAAAGCATACAAGGGGAGTAGCAAAAAATTATACTAAGTTATGTCCCTTGATTTAAAATGTAGCGCACTACAACAGGCTCATTGCAAACACGTGACCTAAATTTTTAAATTACTGTGTCGGTTAAATGTTTAGTCATTGTAAAAGTAGTCCGATTTGATTTTTAAACACGTGACCTAAATTTTTAAATTACTGTGTCGGTTAAATGTTTAGTCATTGTAAAGTAGTCCGATTTGATTTTTAAATTACTCTGCTCTTTAAAACAGAAACTGTATTTATGATAGTTTACTTGAGACAGTTGTAGGTTAAATCCAAGTAGAAATATATCAATTGAATTACTTTGTGTTTCATTTAAATTTAAAGCACTATTGAAATAGTGTTAATGCATCAGATTCACAACTGGTAAAGAGTTTAAATTTGAACGATGGATACCGTATTACTTCCAAATAGACCATGTGTCTACACACATGACTGCATAAAACACATCTGTAAATTTAATGCTGCTGATATTGGTCATCCATAAATGACGTCACGCTTTTTGACTATTTTTAGCTGCCCTCTACCCTCCGTCACACATCGTCACAAAAAGCATGACCCACCTCCCCCTAAATTGACGTCACAATTGAGCTTACAACGCACCTCAATTTTAATTTGTTAAGGAAAAAAATCGACATAAAACAGGAGTAAAGCCCATTGAGAAAGGATTAGGAGCGCGCTAGTTTCGTTTCGGCAGCTCCTGCGACACTGCTGATTCCAAGCTGTACAAGCAGGCTCTGTCTCTTTGGTCAATCAGCTGCAGTGGCTTAGGCAGGGGGGATTAGGGGGTTATAACCCCCCATAGACCCCTCGGTATATATAAAGTAGGAGGGGGGGATGCAAATCAAAAGTCTGAGGGGGGGGGGGTGTGCAAATCGACAGTTTGTCCCCGGGTAAAAATTGGACCCCCCCCCCCCCCCCTTGAGACGATCCTGGCTACGCCACAGCCGATGCATGCCAACATCTGGCTCTTCTCACTTAGGGCTCAGACTTTGTGCTTGGATTCCCATCGCGCAATCATCTAATGGTCTACTAGACTATGGAGCTATATATAATCATACAAATTTTACAAGCCTTTACCTTCTTACTATATAAATATAGGTTATTAAATTGAAATTTAACAAACCAAATACCAAAGATTGAATTTCTTTTTTTCACAACGTGTAGGTCTAATAACAAATAACATTCCATTAGGTAACATTGTCATGTGAAAATCATTATAATAAATTAATGAATGTAAAATGTTCTGTAATAAACCTATTTTAAGTTGTTTTTTTTAAGTTTAGATTTGAAACCTAGTTAAAAAAAAGGTATTGATCTTTGCTTAATAAATTAACAGTTAAAAGTAAATAATAAACCATCAGGCAATGTGAATAGATAATACATTTATATGCAGAAAATTTACAGTTTGTAAAAGGAAATACTAAATTGGAAAGTAAAATCAATTATAACTAAAGAAATGTTCCTGCTTTTTTCTGCATAACAGAGCAGAGGTCTTTTATGTTTTTTAATGGAGGCGATTTAGTTTATTGTTTAGCAGGAACTTATTGATTAAAAAATCCATCATGTAGCACTCAATAAAAAATAAACTTAGTACAAATGTTTGTATATTATTGACGTGCCATAGTATTACAACACGATCACATGCTGTGCATTTGTTTCTTGTGTTTATTTAAGTTACCAAGCTTATTGCACCTGTACTCATATTGACCACAACAATATGGCTTCTCCCCTGTGTGAGTTATTAAATGCCTAGTTAAAGAAGATTTGCCAATAGCTGCGTAGTCACAGGTATCACATTTAAAAGGTTTTGTGCTGGGGTGTTGTCTTTTCTTATGTTGTGCAAAACTGCTATTTGTATTCGATGTGAAGTCACACTTGTCGCATGTGTAATAGAATTCTCCAGTATGTTTCCTCGTGTGAACTTTAAGACACTTTCTCATTGTGTATGATTTCTCACATATTTCACAGTGGAACGGTCTGAATTTAAAATGTGTTTATATGTGCGTATCATAATCAATGTCATTGTTGTATCCAATGTTACACATGGTGCAAATGTAGCATTTCAGGCGAGTGTGTACTAATTTATGCATGGACAAGTGTTCTGTTGATTTAAACACATAATGACATACATCACACAATTCTGATCCATTTCGGTTTGTTGCTTCAGAGGTTTTTGTGATTAAATGAGTTCTGCAATGGGCTGCAAACATCGTATCTGAAATTGATTTGAAATCACAAAGATCACATGTATACATCTGACGAGAATTATGTGTTCTCATGTGTTTGTTAAGACCATCCCTGCTTGTAAAATATTGTTCACATTTGACACATTTAAAAGGTTTGGGTCTATAATGTGTTTGAATGTGTTTGTCAAATACACTACCACTGCTGAAGATCCTATTACAGTTGCTACAAATGTAACATTGCATTGGCGTGTGCACTACTTGATGAGATGACAAATGGGCCGCTGAAAAACACACATTTTGGCAAACATCACAAACAAATGTCTGACCTGCAGGTTTTTTGGTTCTTTGTTTTGATAATGTTATAACCGGTTCAGCTGTCAATTCAGGCTGGACTAAATTTTCTTTTTCCTCTAGAATCGAACATCTTAGTTCTGAAGGTGAGACAGATTCTCCTGATAATAAGTGCATTTTGATGTGATGCTTTTTTATTTTTCGCCACTTCCTACTTGTGTAAGCGCAATTTTCACATCCCAACCTATCCTCAGCGTGGAAGTTATCCTTATGCTTAGAAAACACAAAAAAAATCCTCCTGAGTGTAAGCCCTGCTAGGGGGGAGGGGATCACAAAAATCTATCTACCCTTCCCTGGCTTATCTATTACTGTCCGGTCAGTGCAAGCCCGGCTAAACCCAGACTGGTTAATACCTTAACCTTTTTCTAAATTAAAACCAAAAAAACTTTTAACAATTAATCAAATTTATTTTACACATGGCACCGATGATAAAATCAAATAAAATAAAGAATAGATAAAAATCTACTGACACAAAACCGAACAATTTACACACTACAAACAGAACATAAAACAGAATGTAACAAAACAATTTATATACAACAAAACACGACGAAGCAAAATTCAACGGGACAAAACACGACTAAACAAAACACAATATATAAAAAACACCTTGAGAAAAAAATAATCCCTACTATTACAATTCTAAAAACAATTCTCAAAAACACAACTAACCACTGTCTAACCAAGAACTAGCAACTTAAAAATAACGTGTAAAACAAATTCATTGTAGAACCAATCTTTCCTACACCAGGAGCAGCCCAAAGCCATTGGTCTACCTATACCACATCCATATTGATAACATTGAAGTTAACACATTCCGCTAAGGCCCCAATGAAGGCAGACACAAAGCAAGTGACTCAACATTACATTGCACGAAACAGCACACACATTAATTTTAAGCAACCTAAAAGTCGAGGCAAACTAAAATACTCATTACTGTCTAACACAACCGACTATTGACTAAGCCAATCTTAGTCATCGTGGGGGAACCCACAATAACACATCTTATCAATGTAAAACAATCAAGTATATTCACACACGCATTCACACCAGTTTAGGAAACCCTCCTAAACATAACGACCTAAACCACGTGGTATAAAACACGCCAAGGGTTTAGAAAATACAAAAATACATTTTAAACTAACAAAAAGAATACACCACGTGTGTAACAGACATGCCGATGCCCACTATCTCGTTTTAGACGAAAAAGAAATAAAACGAGAACACATCGGCAGTCGCATTCATACAAATCACATAAAGATACAATATAAAAAAAAAACAAATACCCCCATCAGACGAAGTGCGACCACAGACAACTGACTTGACCTAAATTTTTACTGTCAAAAAGAACGAAATTATCCGAGCGGTCAGCTTTTATACTGACCGCTTCGGGCGGAAGGGGAAACCCCGTAGCCGCTGCCCAGTGGACCATTTACTCACAGATTCGCAAACAATAAAATAATACAAAATAAATCATCCATTCACCCACTCACATATAGTAGCGTTTTCTTTTTTAAAACTTCTGTATATGCAAAATAGATACGTAATAAAAAGTAGAAGTGTCAAAATGTTAGCGATACCCATAACATTTTTATATTGGTTGAATTGTGCAAGATGTAATAATATTTAAACAATATTTAAACAATATTTAAACAATATTTAAACAATAATTAAACAATATTTAAACAATATTTAAACAATATTTAAACAATATTTAAACAATATTTAAACAATATTTAAACAATATTTAAACAATATTTAAACAATAATTAAACAATATTTAAACAATATTTAAACAATATTTAAACAATATTTAAACAATATTTTAACAATATTTTAACAATATTTAAACAATATTTAAACAATATTTAAACAATATGTAAACAATATTTAAACAATATTTAAACAATATTTAAAAAATAGGCCTATTTAAAAAATATTTAAACAATATTTAAACAATATTTAAACAATATTTAAACAATACTTAAACAATATTTAAACAATATTTAAAAATAGTTTAAACAATATTTAAACAATGTTTAAACAATTGTAACACATATGGTTACCAGCCAGGGGAGGGAAAAATATGAAGTTTTAATTCATTGAGTTGCGGCCCCTGTGGGGCCGTGGCCCTGTTAACGTAGTTTTTTTTTTCATGCTCTTGTGAGCGATGTTACCTGTGTCCCATGTCATGTGACATGGGACTGTGGGTAGTTTCGTGCCTAGCCGTGTCAGTCACACGCAAGGCTGCTGTCTGTGGACACGGTGACCAAGATGTAGACCTAATGAAGGTAGAGTTGTTATATAAATTATGTTTGTTAAAATACTTATTTGTGTATTCCTGCTAGTGCTGCATGTGCACACTAGTTAGGGTGAGTATTTATATAAGTATTTATTTGTAGTACTACTTATTGGTACTTGTTGGCAGTACTGTGTACTGGCCGAAACATATTTTATTGTACCCGTGTATATTGTAGCCTACACGTGGTTTTGTCATGAATGTAACTTTTTATTTACATTTGTTTTAGGGCAGTAGCGTACGCAGGGGGGGAGCAGGGGGAGCGGCCGCTCCCCCTCTGGCCATTTTCAGCAAAGTGGCGCCTTTTTTGGAAACTTTTTAAACTCAAAGTTTTAAACAATCATTTTTGTTAAAAAATTATTTTTGGTCGGCACATCTATGTAAATCACAAGATTTCTTTTCATGCAGCAATTAAGCAGAATTGTACTAGTCTAGTAGCGTCTACGTTTACAACACGTATTAACAGCTGTATCAAGTTTGTCATTCTAAAAATAACCATTACGATGCATTGCAATTTTAAAAAACCTCTACGGGTAGTACAACTGGGCAAGAGGGGTGTTAAGTTTAAGGCAACTGTATAATGTATTTGCTTAAGAATAATTGATCTAGAAAATATTATACATAAATCTTCACACATAATTACTTTATATATACAGTTTTAATCGTGTAATTAATTTTAAAAATTACAATACAGACACAAATACAACTGATGTGGCACCTCTATTTAAATTTACTTATGGGAAAACTGCGTAGTGGTGGGGAAAATTTGACAAGGTCAACAACCTCATCACGATGAAGTAGTAGTATTATGACAGTTTGGGCGATAGTGATTACGATTACAAATTAAATGAAACAATTACAACCCCCATCGCCCCATGGACCCCTCTGTAAAAAAAATATTGTCATAATACCACTGCTACTTATTTAAATCTATTTCTGAATCAGTATATATGTGTAATTGAATATGTATCTTTATAACAGTCATCTAAAAACTGACGCTATGTTCACTCTGAGTTGGTTATCCCCCCCCCCCCCCCCCCCCATCCCCCACTCACACCCCACACACACACATACCTCACCACCACAATTGTGTAGAGCGACATTAATGTCACACCTAGGTATACACTGGGTTGGATAATTGACCTAAAGTTACCGGACAGTGGTGAATGAAGTTGACCCCCCCCAACTAATCCCGAAGTGATCTGTTAGTACATTTGGGAAAACGCGTAACGTTTTACCAAAGTACCTTGCCGCCTGAATCATAGCTTTTGAAACAGGTGAAACTCTGTGAATACTGTTTTTGCATTTACCAGTAAAAAGGTGTGTGATCAATACAGTGATCTAACCCATACCCGATCACTATGTTAAAAAATGATGTTTAAAGAACACAAAAAGCAGTAGTTAATTAAAAGATGTATGATCTGAACTAAAAGACCGACATTTTTGTTAAATGTAAATTAAATGTCAGCTGCTATTCAAAATGTTTTTCTATTTTATTTTAAAGCGTGTTTTTATACCAACTCTGATTTTAAAAAGTTTCATTATGCTGTAATACTTTAGCATTTATGATGACGATATATTTAATTCTGATTGTAGACAAAAAAAAATTGTCAACACGAATATTGTTAAACAACTTTATTACATTCTAAAGTAATTATTGATTTGATTTGTTTTGACATTTATAAATAAATATGTAGATATATACATTTTTATATTAAGAGCGGGATTATTTCCCTTATTTCGCTTGTCTAAATTAATGTCCCAGGAATTATTATGTAAATTTTTTTTACAAGAATTACAAAACAGATTGTATTGCGTTTATTGTTTTTGGTTGTAGTGTATATATATATTGTTTAGATTGATACATTTTTTGTTTTGTCGGCCTACATTGTGTTTTTTTTTCTTATTTCTTCAAGTGCTACCTACAATTTATTTTACATCATAGCGAAGTAATGACATACAGCCAGTAATTATATATGTATATATAAATATATATATATATATATTTATATATATGTATTTAATACACGTACATAGAACGTGTTAAAAACTCGGCGCCTTTTTTTGCTCATTTCGCTCCCCCTACAACGAAAACCTGGATACGCCTCTGTTTTAGGGCTACAGTTTTGTTTTCTTGGTTTCTTGTTGCTTCAGTATTTTCTCTTTGAAATTGTCGTACTACTATGTTGCATCGCTGTCATGGCTCGATGCAGTAAATAAAGCGAGTACTTGACAACAACTGTCGGTGTCAGTGTGTTCTAAATCTCAGGGTCAGCCCGTCTTAACCACAACACCTCAGTGGGTAAAAGCATCCCCACTGAGTGAGGGTTACACAATATTTAAACAATGTCTAAACAATATTTAAACAATGTTTAAACAATATTTAAACAATATTTAAACAATATTTAAACAATATTTAAACAATATTTAAACAATATTTAAACAATATTTAAACTATATTTAAACAATATTTAAACAATATTTAAACAATATTTAAACAATATTTAAACAATATTTAAACAATATTTAAACAATATTTAAACAATATTTAAACAATGTTTAAACAATATTTAAACAATATTTAAACAATATTTAAACAATATTTAAACAATATTTAAACAATATTTAAACAGTATTTAAACAATATTTAAACAATATTTAAACAATATTTAAACAATATTTAAACAATATTTAAACAATATTTAAACAATATTTAAACAATATTTAAACAATATTTAAACAATATTTAAACAATATTTAAACAATATTTAAACAATATTTAAACAATATTTAAACAATATTTAAACAATATTTAAACGGCACGCGGAAACTCGCACAAAACCTGATAATGGTTAATGCAAAAATACGTGACCATCTTCCAGTTAAATCTCTTTAACAGATACACACATTCATATTCTGTATCATCCATCGGCTGTTCCTCGGCCAACATAAAAAGGTGCTGTTGTCCCGCTTTGCCTTAGTTAAATTCTCCTGGTAGGGCATCTCTGTAGATCCCGATATAGACCGAGTCCACATAGCTAGTGGTGTTTAAGTACGCCAGTACTGCCGCGAATTCTTCAGCGTCGTCTATCTCCACAAGGTAACCTCCGTAAATCTTGCACACACTCTCCGCAGCATCGACATTCATGTAGCTGTTTCTGGAAATTGTTATGGTGGAGTTGTTATGACTGAAACGTGGACTAAACAACACATGTTGTGTTATCTGGTTGATGTTGGAAAGGTCGAGAGTAAGATGTGCCAGTTTTTCACTGGACAGCTTTAAGTCCTGATCTAGTTGTCGGATCTCGTCCTGGAGCTCGTCGTTGGCAGGATGTCTAGTTGTGACGTCAGTTTCAGCAATCTGGACCTTGCACAGTACACAAGTAGTGTCCAGCCTGCAAATCTCTTGGATGGTCCCAGTGTAGTTCCAGAAAAAAGTGACCAGTGGGTTGAATGGAACCGTTGGCGGTGAGCCCTTCTAACGACAGGACATTGACCCTTTGACCTAGAAACATGACCACTGAGGCCAGCTCTGTGTAGGGGCTGGAACTGTTGGCAGCACGTGATACGATGCTGGACAAGATGGCGGACATGATCTGCTGGCTGGTCTGGTTGACGTCACACCTAACGGTCAATGACGTCAGACCCAGGTCTATCACACCTGGGTTAGCAGATAGTTGAACTACACCATCTGAAACATGGAAATGCTGATTAAGCCCCAACATGTTCAATTATTTAAAATTTCTTTTAAACATTAAACATATGCAACACATTGTACTGACCTCCAAGGCAAAGTTAAGAATTGAAGTTTAAAAAATAACAAAAAACTATTCGAGTTAATGTGCAATCAAGCATTTATTGTTACCGCAAGTTATAAGAAAATATGTAATGCGTCATAGTTGAGTCCTCCGATAAATTTTCTAGATCATACTAGATCATCCAGTTCTTCGGGGATAGCTTTAAGGGGGGGGGGGGGGGGCTCAGGTAAAAAAAAAAACTTTATTTAATACTCGTTAGAAAACAGTTATTTCTTTGCATTTACAGCTTTATTAAGATACATCCGCATATGCATTCCCACAAAAAAAAATTCTTGGAAATTTCTTGGTAACTATGAAAACGGCGGCCATCTTGAAAAATTAACCCCCTCGTAGGTTTTCCACCATCCATAAACTATTATATTTTAAGCCCAATAAATAATGAATTCATAATCTTCTTCCATATTTTGGGGCACGCAGCTAAAAATTTTAAGTGCATATCTTCAAAACAATTTATTAAAAATTTTTAAAATTCGTGTCCGTTCAAAACACCTAATTTTGGGGCAAAACTTATTAAAAGCACCCCCCAGTACCCCCGTATTATCAGAGGCGTAGCGACCCTTCCCGCGGACAAATTTTCGATTAGGACCCCTCTCAAAAAACTTTCGATTGAAATCCCCCTCAAACTTCCTATTTGCACTAACTCCACTCCCCCTCTAGCTTTCGATTTGCACCCCTCACAATTTCGATTTGTACATCCCCCCCCCTCAAACTTTCAATTTATTTTTCCAACCCATTTAGGCGCCCCCCTATGGACAGCAACCTAGGCGACCGCCTAGTTCGCCTTATATGTAGCGCCGGCCCTGTGGGGGGTTATAGGTTTGTATTGATATGGAAAAATGCTTGAACCCCTCCCATTACCAATTCCTGGCTATGCCACTGAATGTTTCCAAGAATGACATTCCAGAAATGTAATAAAACTATGACGTTAAAATTCAATACGCATGTCTGTAGCTGTTCTGCGCCACTTTTGGTTTCATACGTCATAGTTGAGTCCTCCTATAATTTTTCTAGATCATATTAGATCATCCAGTTCTTCGAGGACAGCTTTAACAAAAATGTAACACGGCTTTCTATATTTAATACACCGTAATTATTAAGTCTTATCCGGACTATCACGCATATATATATATATATATATATATATACATATATATATATATATATATATATATATATATATATATATATATATATATATATACATATATATATATATATATATATATATATATATATATATATATATATATATATATATATATATATATATATATATATATATATATATATATTATCATATATAGGGGGCACTAAGTTGAAAGTTCGTCCCCGGGCGCCGGGAGAGGTCGCTACGCCTCTGTCAAGTAATCGTGTTTACAGACATAAGGCAAAATCGCAAAGTGTTTCCTTTTCCATGATCAAGTAGAGAGGTGAAAGATTGTAAAAAACTTTCAAAATATCTGTTAATTATCCAGCACGATCATAATACTTCCTCTTTATTCTGACAAACGCTGAACACAAAATAAGCTCATGTATTTCATTTTCATTAGTTTAGTCATTTATCACCGACTTTATATATAGTTGTTTGATATAATTAATTTTCCGTTTCGCAATTAAGGCGGAAGTGTCCTAAAATGCTTCCCCACCCACTGTTTTAAGCACACTTATGTTATACAACTACACAAACAAGCAAAATCCAAGATCCATACAGCTACAGGCCAAGGTGTCGTCTATAAATGACGTCACACTCGTAAGGGGGAGGGGGGTCCGTAATTTTTGACGGGTGTATGATGATGGGGGAGGGGGGAATGTCAGATAGTGTTACGTCACACTTTTGCATTATTAAAAAAGCAATGTTAGAAAACGAATTTTAGCCGATAATTTGCGATTTAGAAAACTGTTCTAACAAATTGTAATAGAAAATAATTAAAATACTCTATGTTGACAGAGTTCAGACAAGATTTTGGATGGAGGGGAGGGGAGGTAAAAATCATAAAAAAAGGAGTAACCTAAGTTATGGATACTCGAACCTACTTTCTGGCACCTTAAACTTACTTTATAAGCTTTTATAATAGTAATAATTTGGACGAGCCGACCCACGGCGTATCATGCGCCGCTATTTAGTTGTTTTATTTTCTATTTTTCAGTAATTCATAATTTGTGAATTCGACAGTACCAATGCTGCCACTGAAAATATTTGCTTTAAAACACTATCAGATGGTCGTTAAGGACGATACACCCCCCCCCCTGAAAGCAAACTCCTCTTAGTTACCTCCCCTAAGTTAAAATCGTTTCAAACTACATTATCTGCCCCTAATAGCCGTCACTAAACCTGGCTCTACGATTGTACACATTTAGTTTAGCATGAACCACAGTTCACCAGACCATGTAGGGGTGGGGGTGGTAGGGTAGGGAGCGTGCTTACAGCTTGGTGTTTGCTATCGTCTTCAAGAAGATAATTATATATATATAGATTGTGCACTTTTTGTGCAGTTGGGCTATAAAGTTTAGGCCTATATCAAAACCATTGTTTTTTAAGAAAACGACTCACGACTGCAGAACATTTTATTTTACTTGTAATTGATAAAAAAAAATTCATAAAAAACGTTTTAATAACAAGCTTTTATGTAATGATGCACTAAAAAGTAGAAAATAAATTATAGACTACTATTTAAATAACTATAAAGAAAAGCGTGGGTCACTTTAGTATCTATTGGATACCTTTACTAATGTTAAGGAAGACACCCACGCTTTTCTTTATAGTTATTTAAATAAAAGTCTATAATTTATTTTCTACTTTTTAGTGCATCATTACATAAAAGCTTGTTATTAAAACGTTTTTTATGAATTTTTTTTCAGTACTTTACAAGTTTTATTTACAATAGAGTTACATGACTAAAAACCATTGCGCGCCTACTGAACATCACGTTCAGTAGGCGCGCAATAGTTTTTGAACGCAGCCATTACGTGATGGCGCAGCTATTGAAGGTGATGACGCGTGTGGTGTGGTTGACTAGACATGCCTACTAATTCGGTCCAAATTTTAATTAATTCATAAAAAATTAATTAGGCATCCAATTAAGTCAAATTTAGTTTCAGATTGCATTATCTTCATGTTTAGACCCACGTGTCAAATGTGAATCGTATCGGTCAAGTAGAAGTTTCCGAATTTTCACTCCTGCGTTTCGGTCTAGACTAACGACTGACGACTGACGAGGAAGTGAGTTAAATAAAAGCTTGTAAAAACACAGTAAAACAAGTGTTTAAAATGTCAAATATTTCATTTGTAACTGGAGTTACTGCCATGAAGCCACACTGTAAGATAAATAAGATCCTGAAATAGGGAAATGTCAAGTTGAGGTTTTTTTTAAAAAAAACTACACATTTGTAATATTTACATAAAAGTTTTTGATAGTTTAGTACCCCTGTCATTTTATCAGTATGTACATACACATTTGCAACTTTATATAATACTAGCGTACACGTCCCCGCGCGTTGCCGCGGGAATAGAAGACAGTCCGACGAAATAGATAATAAGGGATTCATCCATGCATTACCAATCCTATATTCTTAGACTCGTGACCTTATTTTCTAAAAGTTAGTTATTTAAATGTAAACAATGCCTGCGCTTGGATCATAAATATCGGGACTCGGGTTTGCCTACACTACCGCTTGAAAACCTTATGCGTACATTATTCACTCACCGACATAATGAGGTAGAACACACTTCGGTGACCACCCATGTGTCAGGGACGTAGAGGGACGCTCTCAAGAGCCCCCCCCCCCCCCCCCATCGATTACACTATCGCATAGGCGCAGCGTACGGCCCCTGGCTCCTTAAAACTAACAGGCACCAGAGTACCAAATAGCATCCTGTAAACAATGATGCACATTTCGTTATTCGCTAAAGTGACACAAATGAACAGGATTTTTTTGACGTGTTTTAAGGGCATGGGCGGGTGATGAGTACCAACTTTCTTATTTCCGAGTCTAAAGATGTAATACTTGGCTAATAGTTATAACTAAAAGAGTTAAGCATAAAAATATTTTTTTTAATTTTTTAAATCTTGCGTTGCCATGGTGACGGCGGCCATATTGGATTTTATTGACGATTTTTAAATGGAAATAACTCAAAAATGGTTTGTACAAATTTCATGAAAGCTTAATATAGTCTGCAGACACATGTGTTTAAGACTTCTGATAGATTACATTTTCAAAAAAGAAAATAGTTTTTTTTTTACTTTTTTTTTCAAACATCACTGTAAAAATTTCATTATTTCGTCCAATTTTTTCACTATTTCAACAACAAAAAAATTTTTTGTTACAAAAATTCCAAAAGTGTTCTATCAGTTTTATTTGAACATATATAAAGAGTAACTGGAGCAAATTTAGTTCAGTTCTGATAATTATTAACAAAGTTATTTCAACAATTGTACAAAAAAACATCAAACTGAGAAAAACGCAAAAAACTAACAAAAAGTTGCAAAAAATGAAAATTTATCGCTGTATGTCACTAAAATCGACCACATTTATAGCCTGAAGTTTGGTGCTGCTGAATATATTCCTTCTGAGCTTGTTCGGCTGTTAGTTTTATTTTTTTCTGGCGCTCTTTGTTTTACCTAGAGTTGTAGTAAAGCTGTTGTCATGGCGTCTTTTTTCGCGTCCTTCACTGAGTCTTCGACTATGGTTTCCTTCTTTTGACAGCAATGCTATAGCATGCCTGGGCCCAAAATTGAATTATGCTATCGCAGAAACAGAAGTATATTTTGCATGGTCTCATGTCTAAAGCCAATTATGATAAGACGATGTCTTTGTTTATTGTGAAAGGCCTTGTTCTGGATTCTTTTGCAGTTGTATATTTACGGTTTACAACATTTTTATTACTGCCACACCATGCTTGAAGCAAACCCTTTACACTTTTTTCATCAATAGTAGCTACTACATCACATGTATTGATAACATGAAGAAGCAAATCACAGTCGACAATAATTCTGCATGGCTGTGGTTTACAATTAGTACTACCAGTACGAGATGTAACAGTGCTTTCTTCTGTCTGTAAAAACTGTGTCTTACATTGCCGCAGTTTCTTAGTAAATGTGCATATTACATCTGCACCAGTGCTTGTCTGAATAGTGCTAGATTGAGTGGAGGTAGCTGCAATCAGTTGCATTCGGACGTGCCCTAGCTTTAGTAAATTAGTTAGATGTGTGTAGTGTATCTATTTTTAGCGAGTGTTTTGTTCTACGCATTATCGAAAGAGAAACAAATTAAATCGCCTCACTGCTTATGATAATTCACACAAACTAATCTAAACTGTTAATAGTATATTTAATTGAAATAATTATATGTTAAAATAATGTAAGTATTTTACAGAAGCTTAGAGAAACAAAACTAGATCAAACTTAGCAACGCGCTGAAACTAAGGGAATGTTTACTTACGAAGCGAAACGACCAATCGCTAACTAGCTTCCGCCGCCGTATGCCAATGAAAAAATTGAGGTCAAAAATTTGCATACCGGAAAAACCCGACTGAGTAAAATAAACAACTTTATGACGTAGAAAAATAATCACATTAAAATAGGTATTTTGATTGGTCATTTAATTTTAGAACAAATAAAGAAAGGAGGTCACGGCCTTTCCATTGATATGAAACACATTAGGTTTCCGCGAAGCCTAATAGTACTTTTCTAGGTCGAAAAATTGCTATTTTTACTAAAAAATTAAACAAAAGACCCTGTACACACTACATTGAACCCGGTTTTTCATAATTAAATACTAATTTTAGGGTCATAACAATGTCATTTTTAGATTCAACGATGGTTATTCTGTATAGATCAAGTAAAAGTGGGAAATCGATGATTTAGTGGATTTATGACGAAAAGTACACCCGCCCATGCCCTTAAACATCAGTGTGACTGATGCAATATGGTAGCGTTACTAATGGTGTATTATTAGATGCTCGATCTCAATTTCTGACTGGATCGTCTAATAATAGATGCTTATTGCATCATTCGCAAAGTGACGAAACTCTACAGTAGGCTCCTCATATTCAAAAAGTTATTTTTTCATCTTTCGCAAGGTGACGAAACTGTACATAAGGATTTCCAAGTGCCAACATAGTCGCTCTAAAACTCTGGGCGCCCAACCGTGTATTGACGAAAGTTGTACCCTATATGGCGCCGCCCATAAGAATCTTTAGTTTTCTTTTTCGCAGAAATATTCTCGGGAGTATTCTCATCTACTTCTTAAAGAACCGCATCCGAGTTTTATTTTCTATATACCTTTTATAGAGAAAAAAATCGCTCCCCCACCTCTCGGGGGGGGGGGGGGGGGGAAGCGCCGCCCTTGCAATATTAAACTATATTTTTTTTTGCAGAACCCTACCATTGAGTGATCTAATCATCTCCCCAAAGTTTCAAGTTATAAGGATGAACGGTGTGAAACCGAAATAGACTTTTATTTTTATACACCGTATATAAAGAAAAATCGCACCTTCCTGTGGCGCCGCCCTTGCGGAATTAAAATATATTTGTTTACAGAAGCCTTCACTAGAGTGTTATAATCAACTCCCCAAAGTTTCATGACTATCGGATGAACGATGCCAAACCAAAATCGACTTTTATTTTTATATACCGTATATAGAGAAAAATCGCACCCTCCCGTGGCGCCGCCCTTGCGAAATTAAAAATTATTTTTTTACAGAACCCTTCCTTAGAGTGTTATTATGAACTCCCCAAAGTCTCATGGCTATCAGATGAAAGATGTCAAACCAAAATCGACTTTTTATTTTTATATACCGTACATAGAGAAAAACAAATCGCGCCCTGCCGGGGCGCCACCCCTGCGAATTTGAAATTTATTTTTCGCAGAAACCTCCCCAGGAATATTCTCAACAACTTCCCAAAGTTTCACGGCGATGTGATGAGAGGTGTAGTAATGCATAAAGGACAGACACACAGACATACATTGCTTTTTACTTTCTCGTATATACGTATTATAGAGAAAGTATTGTAATCGTGCAAAAAAAAATCGAGATTTTTTACACCTCACTGATACGGAAAAACATAATTTTGCAATCTTGTCCGTATGTCTGTGTGTGTGTGTGTCTGTGTGTGTCTGTGTGTCCGTGTGTAAACACGATAACTTGAGTACCGTTACAGCTAGGTTGATGAAATTTCAAATATAAGTATTATATCAAAATCGTAGATCCGTATCAACTTTTGAGCGATTTCCGACAACCGGAAGTGGTACTTTTTCTACTTTGAGTTTTTCAAAAGCCTATAACTTGAGTACTATTTCAGATAGATAAATGAAATTTCACATGTAAGTAAAAGATCTAATTCTCTACCTTCTGTTAAATTTTGAGTAATTTCCGTTGACCGGAAGTAGTAATTTACGCTACTTCCGATTTCTCAAAAAACTAATGTAAATTTATTAAGTACTAATACTATTGCGCACTATTATACACACCTTTATTAGGCGTTCGCTTGGTGCGCAATTGTTTTTTACTGAGATTCTATTCTATTTTTAAAAGTTTCAGTATTTAAAATGGATTAAAAATCATAACTATATCCCCAGTTACCATCCCCTGTTGCTTTATATAAGAATATTCGAGAAAGTTTAGGGGAGATCACTACCGGTTTATTATATATATAGATAGATAGAAGATAGATAGATAGATGTAGTTAAAAAAACGTTTATGAAAAATAATTTCACCTATCACAATTCTATAAATTGCCATCGAGTTTAATGATTCACTTATAGCAAGCTGCGTTTAGCAATCAAGACTTAAACCCCATTTTTATTAATCTATCTCAGGGGTCGGCAACCTGCGGCTCGCGAAGATATCTAGATGGGGCTCTCCAGCTCCTAGCACAAATACTAATAATCTTAATAAAAAAAAATATTTGAAATAAAAAAATGTTAGTGGCTCTTCAAAACCTGGGAAATTAAAAAAAAAAAAAGTAACTTTTGGTTCTTCCACTTCAAAAGGTTGCCGACCCCTGTTCTATGTTGTTATTTATCAAACTTGTGCAACAGTTCTACAGTTAGATTTTAAAGTGTATACTGTACCTTAGTTCAAATATGTGTTTCTTTTATCACTAGTCATATCCAACACAACATTTTACTAAATTACTACATGTAGCTAAGGTGGATATTAGGTCTTTATGCACATTTACATATGCATTGTGTACTGTTAATTTTTAAAAAAAAACATGATGAAAACAAAAGTATTTCTGCTTTTCTTTACTAAATTTTTTCATATTGCTGATTCTGTAATTTTTCAACTAACGTGATGCACATTTTTAATGAGGATTTAAGCCTTCAGTTTAAAAAAATTATATTAAAAATGTGTGTAGAAACTCAAGTTAATCTGCAGTGTTACGGATAGTATTAGAAGTATTTTTTATTAAGAATTATTTATAAAACTTATTATACATTTATATATATTTACCATATTTTTATAAAATGTCACGTAAAATTGGAAAAGCATCACAGTTTTCCATATTGATAAAATTTTAATTTTTCTCTAGGCTTTGTTATTACTGGCAGCCATCACGACTAAAATTAGTAGCGTTTACTCTACATTAAATTTTATTTTTTAAAATAATAATCATTTTTGATTATCGAAAATGTGTATTGTATTTTAAGGTGTCAACTAATAAGCGGTATTATGAATAATCTGATAGTTTTGTTTATCAATATTTTTCCCTGTTTGCTTTTTAGTTGTTGTTAATTTCTTAAATAAATATTTAAATTACTTTTGTCACAGCAATAAAATGTGACAATTTTTAGATTCTATTTGAGTTGTGTGTTGCAATCGATTTCTATTTCCCCATTATGTATGTGGCATGCTTTTAGCTGGGTTATTAAATGAACTAACAATTTTCACAATACTAAGGTTAAATAACTTGAATTCATGTGGCAAGGACAAACTTACAAATGAGTTAACTCCATTGCTCAATCAGGATAAAACAGGCTGTTTTAAATGCGGAACACACCGGGTGACCCCATTTAGGGGAGTGACACCAAGAAAAAAAAGGGAAAAATGTATACAGAAAAATGATAATTCCACTTAAATAATAATTAGAGTGAGTTAATTAGTCTTTTAAGAGGAAAGTTGACCAATCTCGACGACAAGGGCGCTGAGGGGGAGGGGGGGGGGGGGTGACACAATGACATAAACCTGCTAATGATAGAGTAAACATGCTACATCCAGCTGAATTTATAACTGACTATAGATAAAAATTGTTAGTGTTATCTGAGAACAGATTGTGCACTTTGTGTGCAGTTGGGCTATAGAAGTTTATGGCAAAACCATATTTTTTGAGAAAACGACTCACTTCTGCAAAACCATATTTTTTGAGAAAACGACTCACTTCTGCAAAACCATATTTTTTGAGAAAACGACTCACTTCTGCAAAACATCCATAAATCAATCATTTTTATAAATTTTGTTTAACTTGTAATTGATAAAAATAGTAAAACAAGTGTTTAAAATGTCAAATATTTCCTTTGTAACTGGAGTCGTTACAAGCAAAAGTTATCTGACACTGACCTTACCTAACTTGCAGGTACAGGGTTTGGAGCATCACAAGAGAGTAAAATACACCCCAGCATTCAAAACAGATTGGCCTCCTTGGAATTTACATACAGAAAGTGTTGTTAGAAATAGAAAGACAATAATAATAAAATTTGACACACACTTTAGCCATTTTATTTCTTTAAATTTTCACGTTACAATGTCTAATGATTCGCTACATTAGAATTTACATTACAAGGCTATTTTTTTAATAGTAAGGAATACAAAATTAAATGACAACTAGCCAAAAATTACATTATGTTGAAACGAAGATACCAAAATGTAACAATTGCAGCTTAAGTCTTTCTTTTCTTCAAATTTATTATTTTATCCTGTTTTTGTAAAAAAAAAAAAGTTACTTTATGACATTGAAGTGTGTGGTTAATCTTTAAATTGTATAGCTTACTAAATGAATATGTGAAGAAAATTATTTTATACTCTTTTAAATCAAATAGCATGCAGAGAGGAATCTGAGATTTGGCATAAAGTTCATATTGAGAAGGTGTGAAGAAAGATAAAATCTACATATAACATGTTACAAATGCATTTAATTTAATAAAATAAAACATTTAGCAAAAGTAAGGAAGTGACCATAAGCCTTAGCAATGGTTGGAGCAACATGAAACTTGGGGTTAGTTCCATAAGACATGTAAATAGTGGGGAGGGAGAGGAAGTTTTTACATCCGGTCTGTTTGATATATACATTGCAGCCTGTAGAGTTTGTTCCAGTGTTTCTTCCAGACTTTTTTCTGGGGGGGGGGGGGGGGGAGGGGTCACTTGAAATTTCCGGGGGGGGGGGGGGGAGGAGGGGGGCGGTAAACTTTCTTCGGGAGGATGGATACTGTTGAAAGTATATATTTTCTATATAAATTTCATTTCGTTATTTTTCGGCGGGGGGGGGGGGGGGGGTCCTGGAAGAAACTCTGATTTAATCATATGACTTGAAATTTCATACCTCTCAATATAATGATTAAAGATATTTAGCAAAAGATGAAAAAGTTTTTAAACAAATATTTTGTCTGCTCAGAAGTTTTGATGTCACTGTACCTGTTGGCTAGATGCCACTGTGACTGCCGGTCTGATGTCATTGTACTTGTCTAATGGAGGTCGTATTAACTGTTAACCTGATATTCTGTCACGTTGCTGTATGTCTGACTGAGCTGTTTGTGAGTAGTGTAAATGTGTAAAGTTATGAATGAGAATTGTGTTACAGTACTTATATTGTAAACATCTAGTAAATGTAAATAATACATTGAACTTGAACAGCATGTTTTATTTTAGTTAGCTTCTGTTATTGTTAATGTGCAATTGGTTTGATCAGAATTGGTAAACTCCCTTGTCCCAATGAATGTGCATTGTCAATTTTATAAAATTTGAAACAGGCAAATTAACTGTGCGGCCTGAACAAGACCATGCTGGTATAAAAATAAAATCCTGGGTCCCTAAAGTGATAGCTTACTTCTCCTATCATACATATTTACAAATAACACAAAAAGAAGTAGGATACTTAAAGAAAAAATGTACACATGCAGCTGACAATAGGATGCTATTTCCTTTTACAGTCAGAATACAATTTCTTTTTAGACTATGAATAATAATTGACGAGGTATACTCTTTGACAAAAGAACCTTTTTATAATATAAATATTTATTAACTATGGCCCACTATTAGAAGTTATGTGCACAGAAAAATTATAAGAAATTTAATAATAATAATTTGCTATAGATATTAATTGTTTATGTTAAAAATGATTTTAAATTGGTTTTAAGTCATGATGAATTTCTATATAAAGTAAATTTAAAAGAAAACATTTCCTTACCAAGATCACATTCCTCTGTCTTACATATAGAATGAATTTTTTTAGAGTATTTAAATTTGAGAAAATCGTTTGTGTAAAACATCATTTAGACTACAACTTCTAGAAAACCTTTAATGACATATACCACTTTCATATAGCTTGTCTCATAAATAAACTTTTTCATGTGCACTTAATTGAGAACGTTGAAAAAACCATTTATGGCTAAAAAAAGTTTTTTATGTGTAGTTAAACTATTCTGAGTAAATCATTTAGGATTAACATCAAATTCATATGGCTTTTTTTTCCCAAATGAACAAAATTGTCTTAATAAATCACACTTACAAGCAAACTTTATAGGACAAACATGACATCCATATGTGGCCTTTCATCTGAATGAATCTTTTTTTGTGTTCTTAAATTAGAATATTGAGAAAACATTATATTAAGCATCACATTCATGTGGTTAATCTCCTGAATTAACCTTTTTATGTGTTCTTAAATGAGAACTATTTTAAAATCTTTTCAGACAAACATCACATTCATATGGCTTATCTCCAGAATGAACAATTTTATGTCGTAAGAGATCCTTCATATCCACATATTTTTTATGACAAACATCACATTAATGTGACCTTTCTAATGAATGAACTTTTTAATCCTGTAATAGATTATTCTTATTTGCAAAGATTTTATGTCAAACATCACAATTATACACCTTTTCTCCAGAATGAACATTTTTTTGTTTTTTTAAATGAGAATTTCTAGAAAACCTTTTATGACACATCACATTCATGTGGTTTATCTGCAGAATGAATAATTTTGTGTGTACATAAGTTAGACCTTTGAGAAAACTTGTGATGACAAACATCACATTCATATGGCTTATCTCCTGAATGAACATTTTTATGTATTTTTAAAACAGAATTTCTAGAAAACCTTTTATGACAAACATCACATTCATGGGGTTTATCTCCTGAATGAATAATTTTATGTTGTAATAGAACTTTCTCCTCCACAAAGATTTTATGACAAACACCACATTCATGTGGCCTTTCTCCTGAATGAATCGTTTTATGTTTACCTAAGTTAGAACTTCGAGTAAACCTTTTATGACAAACATCACATTCATATGGCTTATCTCCAGAATGAACATTTTTATGCAATTTTAAATCACAATTTCTAGAAAACCTTTTATGACATACATCACATTCATGTGGTTTATCTCCAGAATGAATCTTTTTATGTGTTCTTAAATTAGAACTTTGAGTAAACTTTATATGACAAACATCACATTCATGTGGCCTTTCTCCTGAATGAACCACTTTATGTTCTCTTAAATAAAAACCACGAGAAAACCTTTTATGACAAACATCACATTCATGGGGATTATCTCCTGAATGAACCATTTTATGTTCTCTTAAAGTAGAACTTCTAGAAAACCTTTTATGACAAACATCACATTCATGTGGCCTTTCTCCTGAATGAATCTTTTTATGGTCACCTAAGTTAGAACTTCGAGTAAACCTTTTATGACAAACATCACATTCATATGGCTTATCTCCAGAATGAACATTTTTATGCTCTTTTAAAACATAATTTCTAGAAAACCTTTTATGACATACATCACATTCATGGGGTTTATCTCCTGAATGACAAATATTACATTCATATTCAGAATGAACAATTTTATGACGCAATAGACCATTCTTATCTGCAAAGACTTTATGACAAACATCACAATCATATGACTTTTTATTTTGATTTAAGTTAGAACTTTGAGAAAACCTTTTATATGGCTTATCTTCGGAATGAACATTTTTATGCATATTACTTTCAGAACTTTGAGAAAATGTTTGATGATAATAAACAATTTCATTTCCATTGTCCCTAGACAATTGTAGATTTTCTTCAAGTCCATTTTCTTGTTTATCCTCAAAAAATAAAAATTCTGTTGTGAAATCTTGTTTTAAATTTTGATTAGTTGATAATTCTGGTTTTAAACTTTCAGATGTTGAAAATTCTGCTGATGCAGCAGGTTTCTTATTAATATTTTCAATTGAAAATGTATTATCAGGTTTAACATCTTGATAAGTTTTAAATGACATGTTAGGTTTTATATCCTGAACATTAAAAAATGATAATTCTGGTTTTATTTTTATGTCATTAGAAGAAGAAAATTCTGAATTAATATCAGGTTTAACATCTTGAGAAGTTTTAAATGACATGTTAGGTTTTATATCCTGGAAATTAATAAATGTCAATAATTCTGTTTTGATGCCAGCAGAAGATGAAAATATGGCCGATAGATCTGGTTTCAAATCTTCAGAAGATGAAAACTCTGTCAATTCATTTGACTGTATATCTACAGTAGATGAAACTGCAGCTAACACATCTGTTTCCACCTCCATGCTAGACAGCTTCTTAGATATGAACTGATGATTAAAAAATGTAAATGTTAAACTGGTGATTAAATAATCAAAACAACTCATTACTAATAACATGGCAAAATTTGTAACACATGCCAGACTTTTATCAGTCTGATTACTAATGATTACTCAGTCAGATGAAATTTTAAATTAGACAACCAGTAATGCAAAGCAATCATGACTGCAGATTAATATCTTAAGCTACCAGTTTCTTAAAATTATTGTAAAAAATAGAAATACTAAGATATTAATAACAAAAATCAAAACTTGATATGCTTTTGTTAGTTTTAAATGTAAGTAATAAGTGCTTAATCTTATCCAAATATGTAATAAAAGTGTTAAAATTAATTTTAATTACAGTTCTAAACTGTCATAAACAGCTTAAGAAACACTTGATTTCTTTAGGCAGCTTGGCACCAATTTGCACTTTAGTAGTTTTGTGACAATATTTGTACACAATAGGACTTGTAATTTCTTGCAACAATTGTAAAAACTTTCAATGCTATTTCATTCGTATGGCTGGGAACTAATATATGTGCATGCATAAAAGTTTTGTGTATATGGATTTATTAATTTGTTTACAGGTAGTGCAAGGAAGGCTAGGGGATGATACTGTTACTCTACTAAACTGGTTTAGCTATTTTAAACTACGGAATGAACACAACACCAATGGTGTCCTCTTCCAGTTTAAGAATATAAAGAAATGAACTTTTTCATCCAAATTTGACCTAGATCTAGATTTTATAAATTTACTTAGCAAGAACCTACACTATGGAATGTATACAATTTTCTTGTTCAAACTAATGGAGAGGTTGCACACACATGACTAAAACCACATGATGTTTACATCCGCCATGATGATGCCCTAGCCCAGCACTTGTCTTCTCTATGTATTTTATATTGCTAGTCCCTAAGTTTATTTTAAAAACTAGCCTCCCACAGAACAGTAACAATATTTGAAGGAACTAAAATTATTCAGGAACCTATTTTTTTTTTCCAGCTGATAGACAATATGAATATAATAAACAACTGACCAAAATGTAAACATCTATCGGAATCTATCCAATCAAAAGTGAAAGCCACAACTCCAGAGAGTCAGCCTAAAGAATACCAAAGATTCAAGAAAGTTCGACCTCACAACAATTGTTGTGGTCTTGGATGCACAACACTATTAAGTATGAATAGGTCTATTAGTCATTCATGTCAACTATATTGAAAAAAAAAAGAAAAATTACTATACATGCATATATTAAAACAAAACAAAATAACCGTATTAAACAACAAAATAAACACAAGAGACAGGTGAATAGACAATTTTTCACGGGAAACTACTCTATTATTGTTTTTGAAACATGGCCACTGCTTGTATTTACTCATTGTTGTCTCGAACGGGGTAGTTTAAAGTTTATTCCAGGATATTTTTGGCTGGTTTGGTCATAGATTGTGATTTGTTATATTATGTAAAATATGTCATAAATATGGCCAAATGAAAGAAATATTCATTAGTTACCGCCATCGCACATTAGTAGCTAGTAGCTACTTTGGAAATTATGATGCTAAACTAAGGTTTTATCGAGAAGAGTTATGATGACTATTATTTAGAGATACTAATTTTAAATTTCGTTATTTTTCTATTTAAACATTACCAATGAAAACTAGAGATCAATCTCTAATCAATCAAATACTTAATTTGTTGATAATAAACTCATTTGGAGCTTAATTACTGATTTTTATTAGATCTAATTGGCCACTCCCAGCATTGCAAGCCAAAAAATCCACGACAACCATTTTCCTACCTAAAGAGAAGAACTCTGCAGGGTGGACCTTGCAGCTGATTTGATTTTAACAGAATTCGTATGGACTATGTCTTCCTCAGAGTAAAAATCACAAGATGGAATTACATCTAGATCTATATTTTTTTAAAAATATTTGATTCCTTTTTTTTTTAATGGAAGGATGTTTAAAAAGGAAAACTAAACCCAGATTAATGAATTTGACGACAAATATGCGTCAATTAAATATGTTTAAGAATATAGAATAGATCTAAAATTTTGAAAGATATTCTATCCCATGCATGTTTCATCAACTAGTGTAAGTGCTTTAGCAATGCTTAATCAGGGCAATTTATAAAATTCTAGCGATGTCATTGTAAAATGAATCTAACTCTCCTCTCTCACTGGACTTGGGACAGGTGTGTTATTCACAAAGTTTCGCCGATGCTCAGTTTAAAATATTGTTAAGATTTGTAAGTATTTGATTTACTTTTTTTTAAATCTGTAATAGCATTAAAATTGATAAAGTTAGCGAGAAATGCATTCTAAACAGCATCACGGGCAGTGTGCGTGGCGAACATCTCGCTCTCGTTGTTTTGTCAACCAGAAAAGTTAGCCTATCAAATACAATTAATCAGGCCTATAAAATAAAAAGAGGCCAATCGCATTAAAATGATCGCACGTGAGCGAAGATATATGCAAATTACAAACATCGCCAGCCCACCTGCGTTCTTTCGTCAACCAGCGAGAGAAAACCCACAGCACAGTGTGAGCATGCGCTAAATCTAGTCCAAGTACTTTGTTATCCCAAGTTATAATTAGTAGTGTAGGTCTAGATTAATATAAAGTTCACATTAAATGTATTTAATTAAGATGTGTGTCTATTTGATTTTTCAAATGTCAGCGCATAAAAATTGATTACCCGAGAGCGAGAATTAGGCCTATGCCTATGCATTACAAACATCGACACAGACCAAGTGTGACACACGACTCGCTCGCGCTGGTTTGTCAGCGAGAGAGGCATCGCCCGCCACAGCGCGGGCACAGCACACATGTCCTAGTCCATGCGTACTTGGTTTACTAAGTACTAATTAGTAATGTAAACTTAGACCCAACACTAAAATCATTTAATGTATCTATCAGGCCTCTAAAATCGTAATAATATTAACATTATTAAGCCTAATAAATGTATCAATGAAGACCAGTGAAAATAATATTATAATTAGCCTAATTGAAATTTATGAAACCAATAAGAATTAAGACAAATTCATTAAGCTATAACAAATTTGAAAACAAATAATTAGGCCTAAGTCATTAGCCTAAGTAAGCACACAAAGACCAACGCTCACTACTAGATCTAGATCTAATTCCAGGGACCAAAAAAAAAAAAAATAACAGATCGTTGTGGTTTCAGGGTTTTTAGAGTCATAATATAATCCAAAAGCCAGGTGAAATATCCATAATTAGGCTTAATTAGTCTAATTACGCTAGCAAAATAAGCTGAAAAAGAATGTCAAGTGAAAAGAAAACAATTATATAAGCAGCGAGGGGATGTACAGCTTCCGTAACAATAGCGATGACGTCACAATAAAAAATTACATGCTTTCAGTGACCTTTTTAGGAGGCCGATTTCTTAAAATCGGCACATAATAATTGCATTTTTTTTCACTAAACGATCAATCTAATAATACCCTACCTAACAGTGCCATTTAGACACCTTACAATCCTTTATTTAAAGTTTTTTAACAACTCAAACTATACCCATGTTTACGTTTGACCTCCATGGTCGGAAGCAATTAAAAAAAAAAAATTCTGCCAAAAATAGCTTTGTCATCTTCAGATAGCTTAAAATACGCGAAAAAAACGCCATTTTTTCGCGTGATAATTATTTTTAAACTTAATGTTAAGGTGGTCTCTTGAACAAAGCAGAAAAAATTGCCCAATCGTAGGCCAAGGTGACGTAGCCATGTTCGGGTTAGCAACCAAGGACGCTTTCAAGTTACTGAGACTCGCTTCTATTATTGATTAATATTATTATTATGAGATCTCATCCAACTTTCTCAGCCATCGGCATAATTTTACCCCACTAAGTCAGTACTACTACCACATTAACTGCACTACTTATATACTACACTGAGTCACACTCCATTGATAATCCGGTTTTTAAATACTTAAATGTAAGCTCGAAAAACGTTTTTTTTTTACTCTGGGGAAGTGTTTTATTATTATTACTCAATCAATCAGTCCGTCAAAGCCCATCCCACCTTTCACCTTTTCCGGAATCGGCGTTTAGATTATTATAAAATGGCGTCCTTGGAGATTTAATATGGTCGTCTGTACGGGCAATGGTTTGATCGACTGTTGATTTATTATATAATTCTATTTTTATATCGTAGTGAAGATGTTAGGCTTTAGTATTATGTACAAATAAAAAAGTCAATAATACACGCACCTGCTTTAGTTTATTTTGACTTCAAGCACAAGAGTGACTTTCCCTCGTCGGCCTCGTGAAAGACAAAGAAAAAAATCAGGTAGGCCCCTAAAGCTAGCATTATTAAAATGTTAAATATTCGCCCCGTAAATACATGGGCAGTTTCGATACAAATCTATGCGATTACGATACGATCCTTATTTATAAGTATCATGTACTTCATGAGAAAGAAATGATTCGATATTTTATGTCCGCCCAAAACACGGTGGCCTGCGAAACCGCGAGAACGAGAATTCACGAATCGAAAAGCCTGGTATCTATATATCTATATATATAATTCTCTTCTTCGAGCCGTTAGAAAACAAGCTGCAAACGCTCTCCCTACCTCCCCACCCCTACATGGTTTTAGTGAGCTGTGTTCACTCTAAATGTTTACAAGCAGAGCCAACGATTTTAAACGTAGGGGGGGGGGGGGGGGAGGAGGGGGGAGGGAAGGAAAGGGGGGGGGGGGGTTATGGTCCTTAACGAGCTACTTATAGTGTTTTAAAGAAATATTTTCAGTGTCAGCGTTGGTACTGTCGAATTCACAAATTATGAATTATTGAAAATTAGAAACAACTAAATAGCGGCGTATGTTATGCCGCGGGCCGGCTCGTAAAGTATAATTAGTATAAAGTAGATCTAGATTTAGATATAATAAAGTAAAAATGTTTGTAAAAAAAAGTTTGATCTTTCTGCATAATCTGAAATGACCAGAAATGAGTCTCAATCTCTGCTTAACTACTTAACTAACTACTAGATCTAGATTCTAACTACTTCACTTTATTAGTATTAGTAGGCTACTACTAGAATCTAGTACTAGATCTAGATCTAGAAAATCTAGATAGTTTTTACTAGATACACATTAGATACTAGATAGGCCTGCTATTTAATATTTTAAAAAATATTTATTATATTTATTTACAAACTTACTAGACTACTACTAGATCTAGGCCTACTAAATAATACTACATGACACATGAAGTATTTTGTTAGAATATTTAATTAGGTAAAACCTTAGTTTAGCGTCGTTATTATTCCGGAATGGTATAGCAGTAAAAAAAAAAACAGTGAAACAATGGCAAATTCTGTCACACAGTTCCGGAAGTACTGTAAACCATACTTTATTTGGCGTCATCTTTTATTTTTAATACAGATCGTTTAAAATTTGGATAGATTTATTTTGATTGCGTGTTAAATACTACTTTATTACTCATTTTGAATAACTAGTTATTTTTAAGTGTTTCAGCTAAATATTTCTGCTACTAAACATTGTTTAACAGGATTTGTACACAGTCTGGAAAAAGTCTTGAATTTAGAAAAGTGAATTTCATCAGACTAAAAATAGTCTTGACGGGTCTACACTGTGGAACGATGTTTTTCGCTGGGTATCTCAGAAGAAACCCGATTTCTCAGTTACTACGTCATTGGGGAGGGGGGGGTGAGTGTAAGACCTGTCTTTTTGTTGTTGTTGTTGCGTGACTGACCGTGAAAATGTTTAGGGCTAGACTAACCCGCCCCTCCTAGTAACTAAGGTCACTGATAATAATCACTGATATCTAAACGTGTATGAACTCACTGTGACCCCAAGTACGTAGATGGTGCTGCCTGGCTAGGTGAGGGAGGAGGGGGACTAAAAGTTATGGTATAGTTCATGATATTATGTCGTATTAGACTGGGCTACTGTGACCTCACAGTGACCCCTCCACCGTCTCTTGTTGTGTGTGTTTGGGAGGGTGGGATACCGGTGGTTTTTAATAGCAGACAAAAGTTTCTCAGCTATAACTACAATTAATGGCATGGTTACAAAGGTCTTGTTTCATTTTCAAAATAGGGTACGAACCGTTTCTAGTCACTTTTACTATTTTTGTAATCATTTAATCATTTTTACTATTTTCATAATCTAGATTTTTATTTACTAGCAGCTAGCTAGATCTAGATTTAATTAATTAATGGCAGCAAATCCGCTGCAAGCCAAAAACGTTAAATTATTACATTTGGCTTCATTATTTAATATTTATATTTATTATATTAATATATATTTCTTTTCTTTTTTAGATCTACCAATTTAAATCTACTATTATTCTTGTTTTCTTTTGTCGATTAAACTTAAAAAAATTAAAACATTAAAAAATTAATTTGCTACAATCCACTTTCACTTTATTTATATTTAAATATATTTCAATGTTCAAATAAACCATGGTTTACCGTAACTCTAGTTACCGAAACTCAACAAACATTACCCGATAATTTCAGACGTTAAACTAAGGTTTTACCAAATATTACTTGTTATTAGTTTGTAATTGTAATATACTTTTGGGTAGGCTATAGGCCACTATAGGGTGATTAATACTGCTAAGAGTCTATACATTTATAGTAAATCTATAGGTAATCTATCATCATTTAAGTACGTAAAATCGGCTGGCTAGTAATGTGAATGGAAGGTGACTCATTAATTTTAGTAATTATTGGGAGGATTTATGTTAGTTCACATCCAGTGACTGATTAAAACGCCCAGTGCTCTTGATATTTTTACGCCGAGTGCAATCTAAAAATAGGTAGCCTATCAGGAGTATAGTATTGATAGTATTGGTAACTATTAATTTTAATAATTTATAGGCCTAAATCAAAATTATAAAAATTCTAGCCTAAAAAAAGTTTCATCACAAATGTGCCAAATACATAATTGAATTATAGAGTAATAGTAAGTAATATAACTAAAGAAGAGTGTAAATTGTCAATGTAGAATTTTCAAATGTAGCTGTTATAAAATATCATTGTTTGTGTTTCCCTGCAAGGACTACAAAAATATTTCACATTCAGACTTTTATTAGAAGAAACATTAGTTGTCAGTAACATTTTCTGTCATTACTAATATTACAAGAACTTAACATTTTTAATTTTAAATAATTAAAGAGTATCAAATATTTCTCTTTCAGCTTTAACTGTTTGATCAAGTGAATACATCCTATTAATTTAATAACTCTAGTGTTACAGAACAAAAGAAAATGAGAGAGCAAGTAGGTCACTGTGACATCTGTTCAAGAACATTTTCATCTTTTGAAAGATTACGAACACATTGGAATAAAAAGCACACAGAAGTGCAAGCTATAAGCTGTTGTTTTTGTGATTTTATAGTTGCAGCGGAGCCGTTGTTTGCTAAACATAAAAAAGAATTTCATCCAAAGGATAGGATGGCGTGTGAGTTTTGTGCTTATACCACCGGAAAATGGAGTAAGCTGAAAAAACATCACACCAAAGTTCATGTGGCTTTCTATAAAGAAAACATTGCTGCTGAATTACTAAAGAAAAACTTCAAAAAGAAAACAGTGTTATCTTCTTGTAAATTCTCAACAAATTACAGATTAACTTCTTCAAATTGTGGAAATGTTGAATTCAGATGCTCAATACTGGAGGAGAAAAAAAATTTATTATCAACTAATGAAAAGACAGCTGAGTTGTACCCCACTATATTCAAACCGTGTGAAAAATTGCAGATAAATCATAAAAATCAAACAACTGGACCTCAAAAGTTACAGTTATATGAATGTGCCCTGGAGAATTGTAAAACTTGTCAACTATACCATAATGGTAAACAGAGAGGCAGCGAGCCTCCAGCAGAGAATTTTGTGTGTGACATTTGCCAAAAAAGTTTTAAAACCTTATCTCATTTGGCTTCTCATAAAATTGTGCACACTCCATTGAAATGTTTCTTTAGCTCACCTGTTGTCCCATCAACTGATGCATACACCTTTGAAGCTTTACATAAGTAGTCATTGTGGCAGAGGCTTTAACTTACCAGACGAATATGACCTGCACCTTGTAAAGAGACATTTCAAGTACAGACCTTTCAGATGTTCATTGTGTGAGAAATCTTTTACCATCAAAAAAAATTTAAGAGTTTACATGAGCATACACACTGTGGATTTAATGTATAAGTGTTCAAATTGTGAATACACAACAAATGATAAAAGTCCTTTCTCAGAACATAAAAGAGTTCACATGAACAGTAAGCCTTTCACATGCAATGCTTGTGACTATTCAACAGCTTCTAGAAGTTCTCTAAGAGGTCATTTAAGGACTCACTCTGGTGAGAAGCCATTTTGTTGCAACCTATGTGACAAACGATTCAGTCAATATGTAACTTTAATCTCACATAAACAGCATATTCATCTAGTTTAAACATACTACTGAAGACACACTACAAACAGTGTTATGATGTGTAGTTAATCAAGGTATGTTGGTGTTGGTGTGAAAGATATAATGATGACATAATAATGAAAGATAGTGACATTTTGTGTAGAAACTGGTTGCTGTGTATTGTGCGTGTGAGTTAATCTTAGTCTTGGTGAAAGGGTGTATATGACCAGTGTGACTCAGTCAGTAGCGAGAATTGTGAGACATTCATATGGATGACGATTATAAGCAGAATGTGTATAATAAATTACTTACTTACTTAATCCTCATCACTCCCTGTGGAGTATAGGGCAGCAACAAATCTCCGCCATTCCACCCTGTCCTGGGCGAGCCACTTTAGTTCATGCCAGGTTTTGCCAGTAGCCTGTACTTCTTCTTCTATCTCCCTCCTCCATGTTCCCAGTGGTCTTCCTCTATTTCTCTTTCCACTTCAGCGCCATGTTGGGGAGTCTTTTTTTTTGCTCATGCGTAGGACATGGCCCAGCAATCTCCATCTCCTCGTTCGAACTTCTGAAACAATGTCGTTTAATCCTGTCCTTCGCCATATTTCCTTGTTTGGGACTTTGTCATCCCACTTTATCCTGAGGATGCTTCGGAGGGATCTTCTTTCAAAGCCTCTGAGTCGGCTCTCTCCAGAATGTGTATAATAAATATCAGAAGAAAAACCTATTTTCATCTTGTCAATAAATTGTCACCTGTGTCGTCTAGACGTGTAATGGTATAATGACTGCCTATGTTGTCTGATATTCTCACATGGGGGGGGGGGGGGTTGTAAAATGTTTAATCTGCTCAAGTTACAGCTATTTCCAACAGTGGGCTTGTGTCTCTTTCAAAGCCATCATACTGTAAATTTTTTTTTTTTTTTACTTTTTATAAGTTTTTTTATATCTGCTTGTCACATATCAAGAAATGTATTGTGTTATTTATTGGAAGTCTGTGTTACCTTCTTTCTATTTGAAGCTTATCTGAAGTTTTGGTAACTGTATTTTCTTATATAACTAGTAATTTGATTTATGTTGACACATTTACTAGTAATAGTTAAGCCGTTTAGGCTTTTATATTCTTGTCTTTAACATATGATAAAGCTTTTCTATTGCTTATGATACACATTGAAATTTATTGGACACATAAGAAAATAAACTTGTTAATTAACAGTTTTTCTGAAATATCTGCAGCGATGTAACACCTCGTCAATCTCTGTTGAGGCTACATCATAGGATTAATTTAAACCCATAACGAGACAAATGGTGTTGAAAAATTACACACTTGATTCTTTATGTCATCTTATCAACTTTAAATGTAATTATCAAACCAATACAGCATTTTGATAGTAGTGACAGTTTAATTTTGGATGATGACTGTTACACTTGCTTTTCTTTTAAACTTTTAATATTATTTAAGTTATTTAAGTTCCTGTAAATTATCAAA
The DNA here is from genome assembly GCF_028476545.2 of Physella acuta. Classification (NCBI taxonomy): domain Eukaryota; kingdom Metazoa; phylum Mollusca; class Gastropoda; family Physidae; genus Physella; species Physella acuta. Next base: position 269,722 of record NW_026731679.1, on the reverse strand, counting down.
CTTTATTTAAATTACCACAAGTTCTATCAATTTAAAAAAGCATTAGTATTTTGCAAAATTAAGGTCTTAATGTTTTGTACTGGGCTTTGTGCATCAGTAGAAGTGATGTCACAATTAGCAGTCTTTTAACACTATCTTAACCAAATTCTCCTCTTTATTTCTAAAGAGCTAATTATTACACAAATATTTTTTTTTAATTTTCTGGGTTTTTTTTTTAATTTACATTAATTTGGTTTTAAATTGTCAATTAAATAGTTAAATTCTGTCTAATCTGAAATATATGCCTATTTCTGTTTTTTTTATTTACCTGTTGGATTCTTTAATTTTGTTAATTATGTTTATAAATTTTGACATAAATTTTTCTCAGCTGTAAACATTATTGTTGAGATTCATTTCTAATTGCGTTTGTGTTGAGGTTGTATTTTTCAAATTGTATGTGGCCAGCTATTAACTCTTTTGTTAAATAAACTCATAGTATTTACAAAATTAAGTCTCGAACTTGAATGCAGGTTAAATTAATGTATGTGGCATGTGGTTAAATAAACTAACAGTATTTTCTAAAATAAGTCTCGAGTTTGAATGCGGGGTAAAGTCAGTAGAATGTTCCAGAGTTCACCCAGCTCTGATGTGTACCTGACTAACATTATGGAAAGCAAAGACGGCTGGGCATAGTGCTGACCACACTATCCCTTTAGGTGCTGAAGTCTCTGAAAAATGAACTCTACTTCATGTTCTTGGACACGAAAAGAAGATGATGATGATTTACATAAAGACTAAGAACAAATGACCATATTTCATTTGATGAGACTAAACCTATGTAATTGACCATATTATCTATGTTATGATGCATGTTTGACTGGGGAAATCGGTAAGGCACGATTGATGGTGCGGCCGTATATTGAACGAGTGAATGTGTGACGAGATAGGAAAGATAGTGACGTTTTAGGTTAGAGAGTTGGTTGCTATGAACTTGTGGGTGAGTTAGTCGAATCCTTATTGTTGGTGTGAATGGACGTGTGTTGATTGACAGGACTCAAGTTGAGAGATAGGGTTTAGGAAGATAGACATATGTAGGTACAAGATTAAAAGATTCGTACAAGGATTTCTTGGTTCATCTTATTTCTGATCGTTTATCGTTGATCTGTCTGAATATAATATAGCCTTAGTGGTTCTCAAGGTGTAATACTCTCTCCCTGGTATTGGAGAGGAGTCAAATGGTTGTTGGCTGAGTCAAGTAAATTAAACCCTCTCACTACACTGCAACATAGCGCAGTAGAACAGCAACCTAATAACCATAACCATCTATCTACCCTTCCCTAGGTCAGTGCAACCATGGTGAAACCCACGGTGGTTAAATCTTATCCTTAACCTTAGTCTAAATAAAAACACAAACCACTACAAATAAAACAAAAAAACTAAACAATTTACAGAATTTATTGCATGAAATAAAATGGTACAAAAAAAAACGTAAACATTAAGTCAAATTCAAAACATCCTAATGCAACACTAAACAATCACCAAACAAAACACAACGTTGAATGGGATATTATGTACCTTCGGTACCTCGGAGTCTAGGCTCTGAACACACAGGCAACCATCCTTACCAGTGCTGACACCGAAACGCATTCTAATATCCGCACCAAACATCAAACAAAACAATACATACAAAACAATACGTCCTAAACACTACGTACAAAACAATATATACAAAACACCCAGCCAAGTTGCACACACAACCTCACTGGAAGGGGGTGGGGGAGAGAGAAAAAAGAAAAGGAAAACATAAGAAAATGCATGGAAAAATATATACATCAATATATACATATGTTTAAATACTACTGATTACTACTAAAGATATCTAAAGCCTCGAGTAAAGTACTAATCCCACATACTACCGCTAATCCTAGAATTCTAAATCAATTCTCAAAACCACAATTAATCACTAACCAATAAATTAGCCAATTAAAATAACTTGCAATAAAAATCATCATGGTAGAACCAATCTATCCTACACAAGGAGCAGCACGAAGCCATTGGTTTACCTATACAACATCCACATTGATAACAATACAGTTAACACACCCCGCTAAGGCCCCAAATAAGGGTAGACACAAAGCAAAAAATTCTGTCTTTGTCGAATAGTTAGAGGCGGACACATACGAATCGTTCAGCGGGCACCATGGCGCCCGCGGGAACCCCTGGCCTATATGAATAAGTGAAGAAAATTATTTTATTATCTTTTCAATCACATAGCATGCAAAGACGAGTCTGAGATTTGGCATAAAGTTCATATTGAGAAGGTGTGAAGAAAGATAAAAATCTATATATAACTTGTTACAAATGCATTTAAATAAACTTTAAAAAAAAACATCTAGCAAAAGTAAGAAAGTGACCATAAGCCTTAGCAATGGTTGGAGCAACATGAAACTTGGGGTTAGTTCCATAAGACATGTAAATAGTGGGGAGGGAGAGGAAGTTTTTACATATGGTCTGTTTGAGTTATACATTGCAGCCAGTAGAGTTTGGTCATAGGATTTGTGATTCTATACCTCTCAATATAATGATTAAAGGCATTTAGCAAAAGATGAAAAAGTTTTTACAAAAATATTTTGTCTGCTCGGAAGTTTTGATGTCACCGTACCTGTTGGCCAGATGCCACTGTGACTGCCGGCCTGATGTCATTGTACTTGTCTAATGTAGGTCCTATTAACTGTTAACACGATATTCTGTCATGTCACTGTTTGTCCGATTGAGCTGTTAGTGAGTAGTGTAAATACTATAAAGTTAAGAATTGTTTAACAGTAGGGCCTACATATATTGTAAACATCTAGTAAATGTAAATAATACATTAAACTTGAACAGCGTGTTTTATTTTAATTAGCTTCTGTTATTGTTAATGTGTAATTGGTTTCATCAGGTTCCTTATCCCAATGAATGTGCATTGTCAACTTTATATAATCTGAAACAGGCAAATTAACTGTGTGGCCTGAACAAAATCATGCTGGTATAAAAATAAAACCCTCGGCCCCTAAAGTGATAGCTTACTTCTCCTATCATACATATTTACAAATAACACAAAAAGAAGTAGGATACTTAAAGAAGAAATGTACACATGCAGCTGACAATAGGATGCTACTTCCTTTTACAGTCAGAATACAATTTCTTTTTCGAGTATCTATAATAATTGACGAGGTATACTCTTTGACAAAAGAACCTTTTTATAATACAAATGTTTATCAACTATGGCTCACTATTGGAAGTTATGTGCAGAGAAAAATTATAAGAAATTTATTAATAACAATTTGCTATAGATATTAATTGTTTATGTTAAAAAATGATTTTAAATTGGTTTTAAGTCATGATGAATTTCTTTGACTATATAAAGTAAAATTATAAGAAAATATTTCCTTACCAACATCAAATTCCTCTGTCTTACATATAGATCTAGAATGAATTTTTTTAGACTATTTAAATTTGAGAAAATTGTTTATGTAAAACATCAATTAGACTACAACTTCTAGAAAACCTTTAATGACATATACCACTTTCATATAGCTTGTCTCATAAATGAACTTTTTCATGTGCACTTAATTGAGAACGTAAAAAAACCATTTATGGCCAAAAAAAAGTTTTTTTATGTGTAGTTAAACTATTCTGAGTAAATCATTTAGGATTAACATCAAATTCATATGGATTTTTTCCCAAATGAACAAAATTGTCTTAATAAATCACACTTACAAGCAAATTTTATAGGACAAACATCACATTCATCATGTGGCCTTTCATCTGAATGAATATTTTTGTGTTCTTAAATTGGAATATTGAGAAAACATATTATATTAAACATCACATTCATGTGGTTAATCTCCTGAATGAACCTTTTTATGTGTTCTTAAATGAGAACTATTTGAAAACCTTTTCTGACAAACATCACATTCATGTGGCCTTTCACCTGTATGAACCTTTTTATGTCTTCTTAAATGAGAACTATTTGAAAATCTTTTCAGACAAACATCACATTCAAATGGCTTATCTCCAGAATGAACAATTTTATGTCGTAAGAGATCCTGCGTATCCACAAATTTTTTATGACAAACATCACAATTTTCTCCTGAATGAATCTTTTTATGTTTACCTAAGTTAGATTTTCAAGTAAACCTTTTATGACAAACATCACATTCATACGGCTTATCTCCAGAATTAAATAACTATTCTGAGTAAATCATTTAGGACAAACATCTAATTCATATGGCTTTTCCCCCAAAAGAACAAAATTATCTCTTAATAAACCACATTTCCAAGCAAACCTTATAGGACAAACATAACATTCATCATGATTCAGGTGGCCTTTCCGAATGAATCTTTTTATGTGTTCTTAAAGTAAAATTTCTAGAAAATCTTTTATGACAAACATCACATTCATGTGGCCTTTCACCTGAATGAACCTTTTTATGTTTACTTAAGTTAGAACTATCTAAAAACCTTTTCTGACAAACATCACATTTATGTGGCCTTTCACCTGTATGAACCTTTTTATGTCTTCTTAAATGAGAACTATTTGAAAATCTTTTCAGACAAACATCACATTCAAATGGCTTATCTCCAGAATGAACAATTTTATGTCGTAAGAGATCCTTCATATCCACAAATTTTTTATGACATACATCACAATTATACATCTTTTCTCCTGAATGAATCTTTTTATGTTTACCTAAGGTAGACCTTCGAGTAAACCTTTTATGACAAACATCACATTCAAATGGCTTATCTCCAGAATGAACATATTTGTGATAACTTAAACCAGAACTTTGAGAAAACCTTTTATGACAAACATCACATTCATATGGCTTATCTCCAGAATTATATGCCTTTTCTTCTGAATGCTTCTTTTTATGTGTACTGAAGTTACACCTTTGAGAAAACTTGTGATGACAAACATCACATTCATATGGCTTATCTCCAGAATGAACATTTTTGTGATATGACAAATTTATCTTCTGACTAAACTTTTTATGACAAATATCACATTCATATGGCTTTTCTCCAGAATGAACATTTTTATGTATTTTTAATTCACAATTTCTAGAAAACCTTTTATGACAAACATCACATTCATGGGGTTTATCTCCTGAATGAATCTTTTTATGTGCTCTTAACTGAGAACTAGAAAATCTTTTATGACAAACATCACATTCATGTGGCCTTTCTCCTGAATGAACCATTTTATGTTCTCTTAAATGAGAACTTTGAGAAAACCTTTTAAGACAGACCTCACACTTATATGGCTTATCTTTAGAATGAACATTGTTATGCATATTACTTTCAGAACTTTGAGAAAATGTTTGATGATAATAAACAATTTTATTTCCGTTGTCCCTAGACAATTGTAGATTTTCTGAATGAACTTTTTTATGTCTTTTTAAATTAGAACTTATAGAAAACCTTTTATAACAAACATCACATTTATATGGCCTTTCTCCTGAATGAACTTTTTTATGTTCTCTTAAATGAGAACTTTGAGAAAACCTTTTAAGACAGACCTCACACTTATATGGCTTATCACCAGAATGAACTTTTTTGTGTAATGATAAATGTATCTTCTGACTAAACTTTTTATGACAAACAGCACATTCATGTGGCCTTTCTCCTGAATGAACCATTTTATGATTTCTTAAATAACAAATATGAGAAAACCTTTTATGACAAACATCACATTCATGTGGTTTATCTCCTGAATGAATCCTTTTATGTGCTTTTAACTGAGAACTAGAAAATCTTTTATGACAAACATCACATTCGTGTGGCCTTTCTCCTGAATGAACCATTTTATGTTCTCTTAAATTAGAACCTTGATAAAACCTTTTATGACAAACATCACATTCATGTGGTTTATCTCCTGAATGAACTTTTTTATGTAGTTTTAAATTAGAATTTCTAGAAAACCTTTTATGACAAACATCACACTCATATGGCTTATCTTCAGAATGAGCATTGTTATGCATATTACTTTCAGATCTTTGAGAAATTTTATATTCGTTGTCCCTAGACAATTGTAGATTATCTTCAAGTCCATTTTCTTGTATATCCTCAAAAAATAAAAATTCTGTTGTGAAATCTTGTTTTAAATTTTCAGTAGTTGATAATTCTGGTTTTAAACTTTCAGATGTTAAAAATTCTGCTGATGCAGCAGGTTTCTTATTAATTTTTTCAATTGAAAATGTATTATCAGGTTTAACATCTTGATAAGTTTTAAATGACATGTTAGGTTTTATATCCTGAACATTAAAAAATGATAATTCTGGTTTTACTTTTATGTCATTAGAAGAAGAAAATTCTGAATTAATATCAGGTTTAACATCTTGAGAAGTTTTAAATGACATGTTAGGTTTTATATCCTGGAAATTAATAAATGTCAATAATTCTGTTTTGATGCCAGCAGAAGATGAAAATATGGCCGATAGATCTGGTTTCAAATCTTCAGAAGATGAAAACTCTGTCAATTCATTTGACTGTATTTCTACAGTAGATGAAACTGCAGCTAACACATCTGTTTCCTCCTCCATGCTGCACAGCTTCTTAGATATGAACTGATGATTTAAAAAATGTAAATGTTAAACTGGAGATTAAATAATCCAAACAACTTATTACTAAAAACATTGCAAAATTTGTAACACATGCCAGACTTTTGTCAGTCTGTTTACTAATGATTACTCCGTCAGATGTAATTTTAAAATAGACAACCAGTAATGCAAAGTAATTAGGACTGCATATTAATATCTGAAGCTACCAGTTTCTTAAAAATTCTTTTTAAAAATAGAAATACTAAGATATTAATAATAAAAATCAAAACTTTAATTGCTTTTGTTAGTTTTTAAATGTAAGTAATAAGTGCTTAATCTTATCCAAATATGTAATAAAAGTGTTAAAATTAATTTTAATTACAGTTCTAAACTGTCATAAACAGCTTAATAAACACTTGATCTCTTCAGGCAGCTTGGCACTAATTTGCACTTTTTGTAGTTTTGTGACAATATTTGTACACAATAGGACTTGTAATTTCTTGCAACAATTGTAAAAACTTTCAATGCTATTTTATTCGTATGGCTGGGAACTAATATATGTGCATGCATAAAAGTTTTATGTATATGGATTTATTAATTTGTTTACAGGTAGTGCAACGAAGGCTAGGGGACGATACTGTCACTCTTCTAAACTAGCTTAGCTATTTTAACCCTTTATTTACGGAATAATGTTCTGCATGAGATTTTTACTTAAACAATGCGTTACTATATTGCTTTTGGCACATTCAAAGCATATTTCGAAGGAAATTTCGTTTCATAAATTTGTAATGGCCCAAACTAGGACATTTTTTTTCAAAAAATTTTTTTTTACAAAACAGGAACAAACGATACAATTTATTAACTAATAACACGGCAATCATTATAACAATCACTTTTTGTAATTTTCACACATAAATATAGCACAACAGTATATTTAGAACACGATTTTTACTGGATTTTCTATCGGAACACATCTTAGACCTCAAACACAGCAAAAGTAGTCGACATGTCATGCTTCCTCAATCTTGTCTGTGGTCTTTCTGGTGTAGCAATGGTTGCCGGAATGAATATTCTTTTGCTGGAAGCTTCCAATAACTAGTACAACGAGCCGCATAAACAAACAAAAGCCTAGTCATTCAGCACACAACTACTAGTAATACTAGTATAATTGTAGCCTACTAGAATGTTATGACAAGTCTACACCTGACGGTACTTATAAGTCCACTTGTAAACATCGATCTAATACAAAGGCAATTTGATTAAAAGTATATAACTAGAAGTTAAACTCGTTTACCTGACTATTGAAGGTGCCAATAAAAAATATTTGGGGTTGAAAACTTGAAAAATAAGGTAAAACAAAGGGAAATCAAGAACATGTGTGAGAACTGTCAGAAAAATTGATAACTACCGCTATAGCAAGACATTGAAAATGCCGCCACACCAGTAATTTTCAAAAAACATTGATCCCACCGACTACCGGCGACTCAGGGGAGACAATACTATTAATTACTTCAATAATTTAAAATAATTCGTATTAAATTAAAAATAATACAGGCACTTAATTAAAGTGGTACTTATAAGTACCGTCAGTAGATAAAGGGTTAAACTACGGAATGAACACTACACCAATGGTGTCCTCTTCCAGTTTTAGAATATAAAGAAATGAACTATTTCATTCAAATTTGACTTAGATCTAGATTTTATAAATTTACTTATCAAGACCTACACTATGTATACAATTTTCTCGGTCAAACTAATGGAGAGGTTGCACACACATGACCAAAACCACATGATGTTTACATCCACAGCCGTGTTGATGCCCTAGCCCAGCACTGGTATTCTCTATGTATTTTATATTGCTAGTCCCTAAGTTTATTTTAAAAACTAGCCTCCCACAGAACAGTAACAATATTTGAAGGAACTTAAATTATTCAGGAACCTATTTTTTTTTTTATTTTTGTCCAGCTGATAGACAATATGAATATAATAAATAACTGCCAAAATGTAAACATCTATCGGAATCTATCCAAACAAAAGTGAAAGCCACAACTCCAGAGAGTCAGCCTCAAGAATACCCAAGATTCTAGAAAGTTCAACCTCACAACAATCGTTGTGGTCTTGGATGCACACTATTAAGTATGAAAACGTCTATTAGTCATTCATGTCAACTATATTGAAAAAAAAAGGAAAAACTATACAGGCATATATTAAAACAATACAAAAAAATTTAATTAAACAACAAAATCAACACACCAGACATGCAAAGAGATAATTCTTCAAGGGAAATCACTCTATTATTGTTTTTGAAACATGGCCTCTGTTTGTATTTACTCATTGTCTCGAACGGGGTAGTTTAAAGTTTATTCCAGGATATTTTTGGCTGGTTTGGTCATAGATTGTGATTTGTTATTCAATTATCTGTTATATTATGTAAAATATGTAATAAATATGGCCAAATGAAAGAAATATTCATTAGTTACCTCCAGCGCACAGTACTAGCTAGTAGCTACTTTGGAAATTATGATGCTAAACTAAGGTTTTACCGAGAAGAGTTATGATGACTATTATTAGTTAATCTCCTTACCAAAACCGGAAGTCAGAGCCTGACCCTGAAATGTCATGCTCTTTTGGTTTTTGCATTTTTAGTGTTTTTGGGGGGGTCCTATATACAAAAATGAAAAAACTGCTAATCTAGCGATATCTCATCATTATTTTAATGCGAAATGCTAAGGAAATGGATACTATGGCTTAAATGCCAGAAAAATTTGCGAGATATGTAGTTATAATTAATACAAGCATTGCTTATTGAGCACTCTCAGGAGAAACTGAACTTCAACGAAAAACGACCGACCACCGGGCAACAGCGCTCGACAGCTCCTAGATAAATATATGTTTCAGATATTTACCATGATAAATTACATTGATGATGTTTCCCCTTTCCAAAATCCAATTCAACATAGAAATACCATGCCTCTGCTATTTTTATTAACGTTACGTCATTGTTACGCTAGTTGTCAGATAGAAACAACTAATTTTTCCTTTTTTTTGCGGAATGCACTGTTAAGTCTAGTATTTTAATTATAATTCAGTTGTAGCGTGTGTAGAAATTGTGGACATTATTATTGTATTAAAGTATAAGAAATTTTATAAGTATATTGATGTTTTCCTTCACTGCAAGCCAAGTAGGCCGACTGCACTGTTAGTTTTATTGAACATAATTCGTGACCGGTCGTTAATCTTGTAAATACTAGATCTAAATACTTTGTGGTCTACCCGACTGCATAATTTATATGAAATTATATGTAGTTTTTAATTAGGCCTTAGTGTTGTATTTTAAACAATGCTCATTCCGAGCCTTTTTTATGCTAAATCTAATTAGGCTTACTGGCAATTTTTTTTATTTTTAGACTTGGTCAACCTCGTAATGCTGTTGTGTTAGTTAAACATATATAGGAACTGTGTGTAAAATTTACGCAGTTACTCAGTTACAACGTAGTACGATATCAATAAATAAAGTAGTAGGCCTATTTATTTCCTTTTAGCAATCTTTTGATACAAAATGTCTAATATTTTATTTTCCAATACATCGTAGTGTGTGGCAGAGTAAACAGAACGGTGCGGTAGGTGACCTAGAATCTCCGAGTTGGAATCCGAAGTAAACAGTTGTGCTTTATTTTATTGTTTCACATAGGAAATGCCACGAGCGGCTTTATTTTCTTTCTTTTTTAAAAATATTTTTTTGATCGAAATAATATTTTATAAAATAATTATTCAAGATTTTCCAAACATCGTCGCTCGCATCGCTCGCGAGATCGACTTCTTACATTTTCTTGTCTGCGGGAGAAAAATGTTGACACGGTCGAGGGTTTACCATGAGTTCAGCAGGCCTACCATAACATATGTCACAGCATTAACGATTGAGATCGTCTGTGGGCAATCCCACCTAATGCTACTACAGAAGAGAAAAATAATTATAGAGTATTTATTTTAAAGTTTTAAAAAAAGTTGATTTATCATCTTACCTAATACTGTATTGTCTTAGAATGTCTAGATCTAGATTTCTGTCAGATCTATTTTTAGTTTTGGATATTAATTTTATTATCATCTTCATGGGTATTGATTGTTCAATTTATCATGGAAGGCCTAATGTCTTAAATTGTACATTATACATAGAATTTATAATAAATATGTCTGATATTTCTTTAATAAACATAATGAATATAAAGTTTTATTTCCAACAAAATGTTTTGCTTTTTTTTTGGTAACTAAAATACCCAATGTTGTCGTAATTGCTATGACATCATGCTAGGAATGGACAAAATAAACCAACGTAACTTTTTGAGTTTTTTTGATGGTGAAAAAGAGTTTCGCATTTTAAGAAGTTAATTGGTCATTTTGTTTTTGTTTGTTTTCTTGGCCCCTAATTAAGCTAGACCATTAAATTTGGTCTCAAATTAACCAGTAAGTGATATAGTTTGTAATGATATATCATAAGTGACAGACAATTTTAATTAAAAAATTTAATAAGAAAACCTACTATTATTGAGTAATATTATTATAATATGAGATCTGATCCAACTTTCTCAGCCATCGGCATAATTTTACCCCACTAAGTCAGTACTACTTCTACTACATTAACTACACTACTTATACTACACTGAGTCACACTCCATTGATAATCTGGATTTTAAATACTTAAATGTAAGCTCGAAAAACGTTTTTTTTTCTCTGGGGAAGTGTTTTATTATTACTCAATCAATCAGTCCGTCAAAAGTTTTCAAAACCCTTCACCTTTTCCGGAATCGGCGTTTAGATTATTATAAAATGGCGTCCTATGAGGTTTTTAATATGGTCGTCTGTACGGGCAAAGGTTTGTTTCGAACGTTGATTTATTATATAATTCTATTTTTGTATCATAGTGAAGATGTTATAATATTATGTACAAATAAAAAACTTAATTATACACACACCTGCTTTAGTTTATTTTGACTTCAAGCACAGGAGTGACTTTCCCTCGTTGGCCTCGTGAAAGACAAAGAAAGAAATCAGGTAAAGCTAGCATTATTAAAATGTTAATTATTCGCCCCGTAAATACATGGGCAGTTTCGATACAAATCTATGCGATTACGATACGATCCTTATTTATAAGTATCATGTACTTCATGAGAAAGAAATGAATCGATATTTTATGTCCGCCCAAAACACGGTGGCCACGAACGAGACTTCACAAAGCGAAAACCCTAATAGATCTAGAAATCTATAAAGTAATAAAGTTAAATAAAGTCTAGATTCTAGTGTCTAGATACGACGTAGACTGTCGTAGATCTAGGAACCTTTTTTTTCTACATTTACTATATTATAGGCCTGCTATTTAGTCATTTACTATTTATTTAACAAACTTACTAAACAATACTATTACTACATGACACATGAAGTATTTTACAGTAAAATTTAAATTTTTTTACTATTTTGTTAGATTATTATTTACGAGCCGGCCCGCGGCATAACATACGCCGCTATTTAGATCTAGTTGTTTCTAATTTTCAATAATTCATAATTTGTGAATTCGACAGTACCAACACTGACACTGAAAATATTTCTTTAAAACACTATAAGTAGCTCGTTAAGGACCATAACCCCCCCCCCTTCCTTCCCCCCCCCTCCCCCCCCTACGTTTAAAATCGTTGGCTCTGCTTGTAAACATTTAGAGTGAACACAGCTCACTAAAACCATGTAGGGGTTGGGAGGTAGGGAGAGCGTTTGCAGCTTGTATTCTAACGGCTCGAAGAAGAGAATTATATATATAGATTAGGCTACGTGTTATTAGTTTGTATTATTAATTATACTTTTGGGTAATTAATACTAATAGTGTAATAGTCTTATACATTTGTAGTAAATTTATAAGTAATCTATCATCATTTTATATGTGACTCAATAAATTTTAGTAATTATAAGGAGGATTTATGTTAGTTCACATCCAGTGACTGATTAAAACACCCAGTTCTCCTTGGTATTTTTAATATAGTATAGATGCGATAGTATTGGTAACTATTAATTTTAATAATTTATAGATCTAGGCCTAAATTAAAATAGTAAAAATTCTAGATGATCTAGCCTAAAAAATGTTTATCACAAATGTGCCAAATACATAATTGAATTATAGAGTGATAGTAAGTAATATATTGTATTGAAAGAACAGTGTAAATTTTTGACATAAAATATTTAATTTGTCATGAGCTGTTATAAAAATCTTAGACATCATGTCTTATTTATATATATATAATTCTCTTCTTGTAGACCCTAGAAAACACCAAGCTGTAAGCCCGCCTAGCAACTTCCTCTCTAGGCATATCGCTACCACCTCCATCCCAACATGGTCTGGTGAGCTGTGGTTCACGCTAAATGTTTACAATCATAGAGCCGGGTTTAGTGACTGCTAGAGGGCTGGTACCAGCCATATTAGGGGCAGATAAAACGTTTGAAATGAATTTAAACTTAGGGGAGGGAACTAAAAGGAGGCTGCTTTCACTGGGGGGGGGGGGAGAAAGAAGGGTTTTAGTGTTTTAAAGCAAATATTTTTAGTGGCAGCATTGGTACTGTCGAATTCACAAAGGATGAATTACTGAAAATTAGAAAATAAAACAATATATGGCGGTGTATAATACGCCACGAGTCTGCTTGTATTAAATAATCAATTAGTAATTTAACTATTAAGCATAATTTTAAATGTACAGTTGATATTTAATAGACTATTTAAATTAATTAATTTATTTTTTGAATGACAACCATATAGCGAAACAACATAATTGTGCCCAACCATTACTTACATTTAACATAAGGCAATTATTTATTATTATAATATAAATAACCAACTGTACATCAAGCCTCTAAGCTGAAAGTAACTACTAAAAATCTAGAATAGTGATGGAGCCTAACTATTTTAAAATTTAGACTGTCTAGCTCTAAAGAAGATCTTTTTGTTTAAATGTCACTATTTGTGTTTCCCGGCTAGGCTGAAAGAAATATTTCTTATTTAATTTATTAGAAGAACCTTAGTTGTCATTAACATTTTCTATCATTACTGATATAACAAAATTTTAAATTACATTTTTAATTTAAAATAATTAAATATTATCAAATATTTCTCTTTCAGCTCTAACTGTTTGATCAAGTGGATACCTCTGATTAATTTAATAACTCTAGCATTATAGAACATAGAAAATGAGAGAGCAAGTAGGTCACTGTGACATCTGTTCAAGAACATTTTCATCTTTTCAAAGATTACAAAAACATTGGAACAAAACGCACACAGAAGAGCAAGCCATAAACTGTTGTTTTTGTGATTTTATAGTTGCAGAGGAGCCGTTGTTTGCTAAACATAAAAAAGAATTTCATCCAAACTATCGGATGGTGTGTGAGTTTTGTGCTTTTACCACCAGGAAATGGAGCAAGCTGAAAAAACATCATACAGAAGTTCATGTGGCTTTGTATAAAGAAAACATTGCTACTGGTTTACATAATGACAACTTTAAAAATAAATCTGTGATATCTTCATGTAAATACCCAACAGATTACAGATCCACTTCTTCAACTTGTGGAAATTTTGAAGTCAAGTGCTTAATACAGAAGGAGAAAGAAAATGTATCATCAACTAATGAAAAGACAGCTGAGCTTTACCACAATAAATTCAAAACATGTGACGAATTGCAGAACATAAATTAAATATACCTCAAAAGTCACAAAGTTTAACTTGGCAAAAATGTGAATGTGCTCTGGAGAATTGTAAAGCTTGTCAACTTCCCCATAATGATAAAGAGATAGTCAGTGAGCCTCTAGCTGAGATTTCTGTGTGTGATATTTGCCAAAAAAGTTTTAAATCCGTATCTCATTTGACTTCTCATAAACTTGTGCACACTCCAATGCAATGTACATATGTTGCCACTGTGATAGAAATTTTAGCATCGCTAAAGAGTATGATCTACACTTAACAACGCATTTTAGGTATAAACCATTTAAATGTGAACTTTGTGAAAAATGCTATGCAGATAAACAATACCTAAAAGCTCACATTAGATTGCATAATGGAGAATCAATTCACAAATGTGAGAAATCCAATTACGTAACACCTCATCTGTCTCATTCAAATCCTCAAGCAGACAAATGTGTTGAAAAATTGCACACTTGTGATATTTGCCAAAAATGTTTTTATTCTTTAGATCACTTTTTATCTCAACTGGTACATATACCTACCAAGCTTTATATATGTGGTCATTGCGACAGAGGATTTAACTTTCCTGATGATTATGATCTACACCTGACAAAAACACATTATAAATATAAGCCTTTTAAATGTACATTATGTGAGAAATCTTTCACCAAGAAAGGAGCATTAAGAGTTCATACTAGCAAACACACAATGGATTTACTGTTTAAATGCTCTAAATGTGAATACACAACTAACAAAAAAACTCCATTCTCAGTTCACCAGAGAAACCACATGAATACAAAACCTTACAAATGCAATGCTTGTGACTATTCAACTGCTTCTGAAGGTACTCTAGTAAACCATTTAAGGATTCACTCTGGTGAGAAGCCTTTTTGTTGCGACCTATGTGATAAAAGATTTAGTAGGCGTTTACATTTACTCTCCCACAAACGGCATATCCATCTAATTTAATGGTTCCACTGACGACACACTATGCATAGGCTGATACTGCTGTGCCTGAAGAAATGAAAATTTATGCTGCAAATTTTTATTTTTCTTTTATTTTGACATCATTATTAAAACACTGGTGCTTTTTGCATGCCACTAATTCTGTTTATACCCAATCACAGTTAGATGTTGATTGTGGACGGGGGAGGTGTTAAATCTGCTCAAGTTACAGCTATTTCCAACAGTGGGCTTGTGTTTTTTTTATTGTCATAGTACCACAAAGTATTTTTTTAACTTTTAAAAGTTTTTTGTAAAAGCTTGTCATATATTGAGTAATGTATTTAGTTGTGTATTCGAAGTCTGTGATATCTTCTTTCTAATGTGAAGCTTATCTGAAGTTTTGGTAACTGTATTTTCTTATATAACTTTTATCATACACTTTAAATTTTTTTAGACACATAAGAAAATAAACTTGTTAATTAAGAGTTCTTATGAAATATCTGCAGTTATGTAACACCTCATTGATAGCTGTATAGGATTAGTTCAAACCCATCGAGACAAATGGTGTTGGAAAAATTAAACACTTGATTCATGTCATCTCATCCACTTTATATGTAGTCATTGAACAGATTTTAACTTAGCTGACGCTTATGATATACACCTGGCATAAATATGTTAAAAGCCTTTAAAAATACATTATATAACAAATGTTCTACTTGGAAAGTTACACTAAGACTTCACACAAGCATATACACACCAGAATTCTACTTATAATATAAGTGTTGAAAATGTGAATACACAATAAAACAAGTTCTGTCCACCAGCAAATTTACAAATTTATTTATGTATCCTGGTAATTATCAAACCAATACACAGTATTTTGACAGTAGTGATAGTTTGATTTTGAATGATGACTGTTACATTTGTTTTTTTTTTTTACTTTCTCGTATATACAAAGTATAGAGAAAGTCTTGTAATCGTGCAAAAATTAGCCAGTTATACAAAGAGTAAGTACCCTAAAATTTGTGTAGAAATTACCCTGTTTTCCCCATAAAAGACAAAGATTATATAGGGAAATACGACTGGTCAGTTTTGACCCGTTTGCCGATTTTTCCCGGACATGGCGAGTTTTTTGTGACACCCCAAGGCGTTCTCCTACCACCTCACAAAATATCAAGGGGGGTCGTCGTCGGAAATTTTTTTTCGTAATAGAGCTCATATAAAGAGAATTTCACTCGCGGTCACTTTTTAGCCCTCGTCGAGAGCTTTGAGTGAAACCGACAGGTCTGCCCTACGACCAAGCTATTTACCTATAAGCATGCAAAAACTTAGCCAGATGTAAAGAGGGTAAGTGCCCTAAAATCCGTTTTGAAATGACCCTCTGTTTTCCCCATAAAATACAAAGATTATATAGGGAAATACGACAGGTCAGTTTTGACCCATTTCCCGATTTTTCCCGGACATGGCGAGTTTTTTCTGACACCCCAAGGCGTTCTCCTACCACCTCACAAAATGTCAAGGGGGGTCGTCGGAGGAAATTTTTTTTCGTAATAGAGCTCATATAAAGAGAATTTCACTCGCGGTCACTTTTTAGCCCTCATCGAGGGCTTTTAGTCAAACCGACAGGTCTGCCCTACGGCCAAGCCATTTACCTATAAGCAAGTCAAAACTTAGCCAGATGTAGAGAGGGTAAGTGCCCTAAAATCCGTTTTGAAATGACCCTCTGTTTTCCCCATAAAATACAAAGATTATATAGGGAAATACGACTGGTCAGTTTTGACCCATTTCCCGATTTTTCCCGGACATGGCGAGTTTTTTGTGACACCCCAAGGTGTTTTCCTACCACCTCACAAAATATCAAGGGGGGTCGTCGGAGGAAATTTTTTTTCGTAATAGAGCTCATATAAAGAGAATTTCACTCGCGGTCACTTTTTAGCCCTCGTCGAGGGCTTTGAGTGTAACCGACAGTTTTACCTAAAGGTCAAGTCATTGACCTAAGAGTATGCAAAAAATTAGCCAGATATACTGAGCTTAAGTACCCTAAAGTCTGCGTTGAAATGACCCTCCGTTTTTCCCATAAAATACAAAGATTATATAGGGAAATACAACTGGTCAGATTTGACCCCTTTACGAAGTTTTCCCAGATATGCCGAGTTTTTTGTGACACCCCAAGGCATTCTCCTACCACCTCACAAAATATCAAGGGGGGTCGTCGTCGGAAATTTTTTTTCGCAATAGAGCTCATATAAAGAGAATTTCACTGGCGGTTACTTTTTAGCCCTCGTCGAGGGCTTTGAGTCAAACCGACAGTTTTCCCTAAAGGCCAAGCCATTTACCTAGGAGCATGCAAAAAATTAGCCAGCTATACTGAGTTTAAGTACCCTAAAGTCTGCGTTGAAATGACCCTCCGTTTTTCCCATAAAATACAAAGATTATATAGGGAAATACAACTGGTCAGATTTGACCCCTTTACGAAGTTTTCCCAGATATGCCGAGTTTTTTGTGACACCCCAAGGCATTCTCCTACCACCTCACAAAATATCAAGGGGGGTCGTCGTCGGAAATTTTTTTTCGTAATATAGCCCATATAAGGCGCCGGTCAGTCGAGGTCAGTTTTGACCCCCTCTCAGTAGACTTTTCGCCAAACCGTCACCGGCCCTCGTGTTCTTTCGACCCAAGGCACCATCGTTCCAAATTTGACGCGCCTGCGGCGCCGGGAAGTGCCCTATCGGGCACCCGACCACTTTGCTTTATATATATAGATATAACACATAGGCCCTATACTATTCGTATTAGATTAGAATGATTAGAATTACTGAATTAGTATTAGACAGAATTCATTTTTAATAGCTTTTAAACTGTTAATAATAGCCATTAATAAATAGTAAATGAAATAGGCAGGCCTAGATAGATAGATGCGATCCATCTGGAACGAAGTTCTTTATTTTTGGGGAATAGGTGTCCACCTTTTCCCCTACACTTTGGTACAGCGCAATATGCTGCCATTTTTCAGACTTATACACTTTTATTATTATATAATTAAAATGGGAGTACAATAACTAGAAAAGCTATCCAGTAAATAGTACAATACTATTTAGTATTTAAATATCAGCATACATGTTTGTTTACAAATGGTTTAACCTTGGTGTACGTGTCGCCACCTAGTGTCAAGGGGGGCTACTCTGCGTAGCAATATTGACCATTCTTTGTGACGCCACCTACCGGCGTTTTCTGAAAAATACAGCCCATTTTAAAATAAAGATGGCAGCTGTTTTTCAGATGATGTTGAGATTGCGTAATTCAGAAAAACTTATCCATTAAGCTGTTATTTTATTATCTGGCGCTTGCACGGTAATATTCATTCAGGATGATTTTAGATACTGATGTCCGATAATAGACTCATCCATAAAATAGGTGTGTTGGGTTGTTAGATGTAGATCTAGTAGTATGCTTTTCGACTCGCCGCCATCTTGCGATCCAAACTTTATCCGGACTTTTTCATGCGTACTTGAAAAAATTCGCCATTCCGATGAATGCCAATTCTAGCCATCAGAATCGAAAAATTAAATATATTCGATACTATCATATGCGTTGAATTTTATCATTTAAATGTTTCATTGATAGAAGTAGCTGTTTACAATACTCGATACTGAAAGCGACCTAACGATGATAGCGAAAATCGATGGAAACCGCGCAGTACCGAACCGCTACTTTCGGAACGAAATTTCGGTAAAAATTTAGAGAAAACCCTTGATATTTCATTGTATCCGCCGCCAACCAATCAAACGCGCGCTTTCAACGCGTTTTGGTTGGCGGCTGACGTCACGATGACGTCACGCGACCCGTAAACACGGCGTTTTTGGAGCTAAAAAGGGCCGAAAAGGCCATTTTTTCTACGTGTAGTTCGGATTTTTTTACGTTTTTTAAAATGGGCCCGAAAATGACACTTTTTAGAAATGGACATAGCCATTTTTTCGAAGAATTAATTAAAAAAAGGGCCGTTTTGAGCTATGTTTCGATGTAAACAAAGGCCCATGTCAACACGTGTCAAACCACGTGAAGGCACCCGATCGACGATTTCGGTCACGCATGAGTGGTTTTCGTACGTTCTCGTGAACTAAATACCTGTTTCTTGACAACAAATTGGAAAACGACAATTTCGTGAAATTAACGACCCTAGAGGAATGGCTTTTGAAGATTATTAAATAAAAATCGATGTATTGGCTACATGTGTTGATTCTAAAGTTGACTATAATTGACTAGTATATAGGGCATGCTGAAACAACGGCCTTAGGGCGCCGTGTAGTGTGTAGTTTCGCTAAATGTAAATTAATCAGCCCGGCCGCAGATCGACCGCAAACTGTTAAATTTGTTAAATGTGAAAAGCATACTACTTACAAATTACTTTTGAATATTCACATCACACAAAATAATCCCAAAGAAAGCACAAAATAAAATCCGTTAGAAAAGCATCACCATGAAATTTGAAAACCACAGTATGTCACCCAGCCATCTTTGGCTCGATCTAGAGGTCATTCATTAGCCTACACATGTGCCTTGCCAACAAATTTAGTTTCTGATGGTACACGAGATTTAGATCAATATATTAATTAACAAACTAACTGATATCCAACATTCTATCACTTATCCTAAAATGAAACAGAATTTGAAGCACAATAATCTAACGAATAAATCCCACTCTAAGTAAGTGTCGCAGCTTTAATCCTGGATACAACCGTAGTGTGTAGTCGTATTGTGAGTAAACTTGCACGAGATAAAACACCGACCTAGACCTTCCTGATGCTGTGTATGGCCCCAAAGTTAAATGCTGGGAGTAGGGGAGGGGAATTTAACACCAGAATAGATTTTTTTTTCAATAGTTAGGTCACCAGTAGTTCACGCATCTTAACGGGGTTGAAAGTGTAACTTTAAATTGAACCAGGCAAAAGGTGGAGGGCGGTGTCATTTAAACGACGGAGCTATATTTCTAGTCGAAGAATACGGGGAAGCCGGAATTTGAAGCCGGCATTTCATTATCGTCAATGCTATTGAGTTCAACCCTTTATTCTAGTTTAATGCACGACTAGGCTACTCATTACGAAATCTAAAAAATGTTGTGCTACCATGCAAAAGTAGTCTAATATTTCTACTTTTATTTATTTAAATGCAGATCCCATTAGCCTAAACATATTTGGATGCACATTTCTGTTATATCGTAAGGATTAATTTTATAATACAATGCATATATTCTGGCAGTCCTTCAAGTATTAGTAGTTGTTGGACTATCCATAACTTGTATTTCAAAGATTTATAATGAGCGGGATGCACTCGATGTTTTTTAAGTG
Source organism: Physella acuta (assembly GCF_028476545.2). NCBI lineage: Eukaryota > Metazoa > Mollusca > Gastropoda > Physidae > Physella > Physella acuta. Next base: position 249,164 of record NW_026731679.1, on the reverse strand, counting down.
CTACATTCGGTAGCTGTTACTTTGTGCATGACAGCATCCCAATAGTTCACTGTAAATATAAACTGAGCTTGACGAGATTCCCATCGCCAAGCAATCGTATGATGATAGACCCAGCAAGCATCACTCGTTAAATTCGACATCATGGCTGTACCAGTCCTTGATTATTTTCATTACTGCCTCGAAACGCCTAGTTCTTGGTTTAAAAAAAAAAAAAAAACGTCTCCCCCCCCCCTTCACGCTTGCGCCGACGTCATCATAGACCAATACTACGGTGCATTTTTTTTCAACAAGTATAACACACCCCCCCTCTCCCCCTCACAGCAAGCGCCAACAACGGTCACCCAAGGCCAATAACACGCACCACGGTGGATTTTTTCTTCAATGAGTATATACCCTACCCACCCGCCGCCTTACAGCATACCGCTAGTCTTTACAAACGGGGTTAAAAGTTTAACTTTGAGTTCAAGAAGGGGAGAGGGTGGTATTGAATCAACGATGTTCTTTAATATGTTTAATAGTACAAATACATAGTAAAAAATTATACTTACCTTCTTCTATAGCATCATACATAATTTTATAAATTAGCAAATTAATTAACTAATTAATTAATTAATTAAGTCTAATGATAATGAAGGGATATAGTTTATTTTGGAGGCACGACACACAACACGATGCGTGCGTGGTATGTGGCCTGACCGACCGAAAGGAGATTGTTTATATTATTGTTTTGAGTTTATATTTAACTCAATGCAACGAGCCCGCCGGTTGGTTGAGGCCACGCTGGGGGGACGATCTGTCCGGGATTCAAAGGGTCGATTCTAAATATTATCCGAAATATTGGTTTTATGGGCTTTAGAGCTCTTTATATACGAGATAATGCTTCTTGCGTGAAGTGATATAGTCTTCTACTTTCTAGATATAGATATAGATCTATGCAATTTTAAAAATGGCGGCCGAGTTAGAATTTTCATGACGGCCCATAGACTTGGCATGAAATAGAAAATTCGCACATTATTATTATTATTGCTGTTTAACAGTGTTTATTGGATTGGCAAGATCTAAGCTTATAAAATAGGTTTTTTATGGATTAAATAAAAATTTAAAGCTGTGGAATTAATAGATCTAGTCCCATTCATTAATAATCTTCCATATTAGTCAATAGGGTAGGCCTAAATATTGAAATAATAATTAAAATTTTAAATAGGTCCTAGATTCCTCTATCTAATCTAGATCTAAATAAAATTTAATAAATATTGCTGTCCAGTCGAAAGTGACAAAAGTCTAAACTAATTCCATGCCATTTAAATTTTAAACTTTTTATTAGTAGTCTATAGCCTAACCAATGAGTAATATAAAAATCAAATAGAAATACCCTAATAGTTAAAATATAGTACTACAGTATAGAGGCAATGGAAATTTAAAAAAAAACTAAGTCAAAGATAAAATAAAATAGGAACATTTAGCACTTTAACAATCTAGATCTAGTATTATCTAATCAATAGTAATATAACTTTTACATCTTATATTAACAATGACCGATAAAAAACTTTTACTTCGGCGCCCCACCTTTTTCATCGCTTATAGTAGAGTGATCGCTTGCATTATTGTGATGTATAGCATTTATTTTCTACTTTTTAGTTCAATCAGAAAATGTGTTTTTTTTTTAACTTTTTTAATGATAATTATTTTCTACTTTTTAGTCTTTGTCTGTCTTTTAAATCAAATAACTGAAGTATTGCTTTAATCATAAACCAGCTTACGCGAATCATAAACTTTAAAGTATTAATTTAACATACATTACAATTAACTGGTAATAATTTATGCCATTTTATTATAATCTTTTTTGGTGAAAACAAGGCGCCGAAAAATGTGTGCTGCGCAAGATAGTTTTATGTCTGATTTATATCTAGATTTATGTCTGTTTTTTATCATACCTAAAAATTGAATGTTTACGCTTTCTTCATTGATGATCGTTTTTATTATTTTTTAAACTAAAATTATGAATTATTAGTTAGGTTGCATATTTTGTAACTTGGTATACTTCCCCTTTATCAATTTTCAAAAGCATAGCATGCTGATTGTGTATAAATAATAAATATAGTCATAAAACACAGAAATATAAAGTTCCAATTGCAATGTGCCATACCCCCTTAAAAAAACTCGTGATTTATTAAATGTTTATCTAAATTAACCATAGTAATTAAAATAAATGTTTTATATTTTATTACTTATTTGGGTAAGATTAAGCACATTTTTAATACTAATTAAAAAAAAAAAACATCAGTAAATTCTGTTTTAATGAAGGTCACAGGTCAAGTATTTTATTTTTCAGTCAAGTTCAGTGGAGGGTGACACAGGCTGACCTGACTGGAATTTTTTTCAGTAATAATGACTTTGCACAGAAAGTTACAATATTGCTAAATTGGCTTAGTTTACTAGTGTGCTAGCTACTATTGTTACATTTTTTTATAAAAAAAAAAATCATTTGAAATCTAACACCCCTGTTAAAGAAAATTGTATTATCGGACACTGGTAGGCCTATATAAATTCCCCCTTCATTCAATTAGATCTGAATTTACTATTAATAAACTATTATCTCATAATATCTAGATTTATAGACCTAGGCTTATTTAAATTGAATTTTTTGTTTTAATTTGTTTTTATATTATAATTTAATGGACTTTCCTTTGTGTCACATGGACATGCCTCAGTTTGTAACTTACTAGACCAAGAATAGATCTAGAGGCTGTAAATATAAATAATGCTGACAGGCCTAGAAGAATTATCTATGGTCAATAAATGGGGAACTAATGAGAAGATATGTAATTTTTTTTTGCTCAATAGTTTTTTGCACCTAAAAAGCTTTGTTATAAAGCACAAAAAAAGACGAACAGATTACATGACTGTTGACCATGCAAGTATATATTTAGGAATTATTAATATTTTTTTTAGATACATGAATAATGTATTATATGGAAATACTTTTTTTATAGCCACGAACAATAGTGAAAATGCATCATTCATATATCCTCTCATATCTTGTGGTTATATTTTGCTTCTATTTGTAGTCTTACATATTTTTAGAATTTTTTAATTGAAGTGTATATTTTTGAATTTTCAAGAGAAGTTTGTTTAATTTAATATTTTATTATTTTTTTTACTAATTATTTTGAGTGCTGCATGGTAGAATCACTAGTGTGAAGAAATATCAAGTATGGGTTTTGCAATTAAAACTTATTTTAATTGAGTTTATTTATTTATTAGTGCTAATGACATTAATATTTTATTTTTTTAATTCATTATATCTTAATTAAGTTTAGGGTCAAGGTTTGGGTTAAGGCTAGGTTAAAAGGTCAGGGCTAGAAATAGTCTAAGAAAATATTAATTTTTTTTTCAATACAAATATTAAGAATTTTAGCCAAATTAATGAAATAAGTATCTTTTGACATTAAAAATGTCATTGTTTTTCATCTTCGATTTAAGTCTTATGTTCGAAGAAATATGCAATATCTTCTCTCATCCTTTCAAAGAAATAAACACTGTTCTTATTTCTCTCAACCAAGTGACAATATATATTTAACCTCAACTGGATGTAAGAGGATCTAAGCACATTTGGTAATTCCTCAATCGTTAGCCAAAATAAGCAGTACTGGATTACAAATTTGTGTTTTTTTTTAAGAATATTTAGAAAATATTAATATGCAGTCCTAATCTTATGACCTTGGCATTACTGGCAATCTATTTTTAGATCACATCAGACTGAGAGAAAAGATTAACAGACCTTCTGCCATTAATTTTACCATTTTTATAATAATACTTTATTCTGACTTTATAATCACCACTTTTCAATTTAACATTTATAACATTTTTAATCATCAGTTGATTTATAAAAAAGCAGTCAAGAATGGAAGAGGAGACAGAGCATTTAGCTGCAATGTTGTCTATTGTAGATGAACAGTCACACAAATTAACAGAAGATTTTAAACCAGATCTATCAACAATATTTTCATCTTCTCAAGATATAAAAACAGAATTTTCAACATTTTCATCTATGGTTGATGCAAAACCCAACTTGGCATTCACAGCTTCTCAAGATGTTAAACCATATACTACAACAGAATTTTCATCTTCTAAAGACACAGAAACAGAGTTTTCAAGTTTTTCATCTTTTGATAAATTTACACCCTACAAAACATTTATAGGCTTGCAAGATGTTAAACCTGATGTTACAACTGAGTTTTTAATTTGTAAAGATAAAAAGCCTGCTGTATCAACATTATCAACATCTGAAGATAATAAATCAGAAGTCACAACTTTATCAGAAAGTAATGATTCAAAACCAGAATTATTGACAGGATTTATTTTTTTTGAGGATAAAACACAAAAAAGGCTTGAACTTCAAGTTGAAGAAAATCTCCAGTTTTCTAGAGACAAAAGATATCAAATTGTTTCTAGTCACAAACAGAAATGGTTTTATCAAAGTTCTAACTTTAAAAAACATAAAACAGCTCAAGGCGGTGAGAAGATAAATTTATCAACTCACAAAAATGTTCATTCTGGAGAAAGGCCACATGAATGCGATGTTTGTCATAAAAGGTTTTCTCAAAGTACTAATTTAAGAAAACATAAAAAGGTTCATTCAGGAGGTAAGTCACATGAATGTGATGTTTGTCATAAAAGGTTTACTCGAAGTTCTGGCTTAAGTGATCACAAAAAAATACATGCAGGAGTAAAGCCATATGAATGTGATGTTTGTCATAAAAGGTTTTCTCTAAAATCTAATTTAAGAGCACATGAAAAAATTCATTCAGGAGAAAGGCCACATGAATGTGATGTTTGTCATAAAAGGTTTTCTCAAAGTACTAATTTAAAATCACATAAAAAGGTTCATTCAGGAGAAAGGCCACATGAATGTGATGTTTGTCATAAAAGGTTTTCTCGCAGTTCTAGTTTATTAAGACATAAAAAGGTTCATTCAGGAGAAAGACCACAAGAATGCGATGTTTGTCATAAAAGGTTTTCTCAAAGTACTAATTTAAGAAAACATAAAAAAATTCATTCAGGAGAAAGGCCACATGAATGTGATGTTTGTCATGAAAGGTTTTCTCAAAGTTCTACTTTGAAAACCCATAAAAAGGTTCATTCAGGAGAAAGGCCACATGAATGTGATGTTTGTCATAAAAGGTTTTCTACAAATTCTAATTTAAAATCACATAAAAAGGTTCATTCAGGAGAAAGGCTACATGAATGTGATGTTTGTCATAAAAGGTTTTCTCAAAGTTTTAATTTAAGAGCACATAAAAAGATTCATTCAAGAGAAAGGCCACATGAATGTGATGTTTGTCATAAAAGGTTTTCTCAAAGTACTAATTTAAGAAAACATAAAAAGGTTCATTCAGAAGAAAGGCCATATGAATGTGATGTTTGTAATAAAAAGTTTCTCAAAGTACTTATTTAAGAATACATAAAAAGGTTCATTCAGAAGAAAGGCCACATGAATGTGATGTATGTCATAAAAGGTTTTCTCGAAGTACTTATTTAAGAATACATAAAAAGGTTCATTCAGAAGAAAGGCCACATGAATGTGATGTATGTCATAAAAGGTTTTCTCGAAGTACTTATTTAAGAATACATAAAAAGGTTCATTCAGAAGAAAGGCCACATGAATGTGATGTATGTCATAAAAGGTTTTCTTGCAGTTCTAGTTTATTAAGACATAAAAAGGTTCATTCAGGAGAAAGACCACGTGAATGTGACGTTTGACATCCAAGGTTTTCTCAAATTTCTTGTTTATCTTCACACAAAAAAAATTCATTAAAGAGAGAGACCACATGATAGTGATATTTATCACAAAAAGTTGACTCGGAAGTATAATGTGTTATGATTTTTGTGTTTTTACAGGTTATAAGCCATATGTCTGTATGAAAGATTTTCTTAAAGCTCTTATTTAAGCGCTCTTGAAAAAGTCATTCAAGAGACAAGCCACATTAATCTGGTATTTGTCATAAAAGATTTTTAAAAGTTCATTCAGGAGATAAGCCACATGAATGTTGATGTTTGTCACAAAAGATTTTGTCAATTATCTAATTTAAATACTCATAAAAATGCATTCTAAAGGTAATCCAGGAAATTCATCATGACTAAAAACCAATTTAATATCATTTTTAACATCAATAATTAATTCTAGAGCAAATTATTATTGAATATCTTGTTATAATTTTTTCTTCACATAACTTTAACTAGTGGTGATCCAATAGTGGTCCATATAGTTTATTAATTTTTATATTTGTATTATAAAAAGGTTCTTTTGTCAAAGAGTATACCATGTCAATTATTATACATACTCTAAAATTAAATTGTATTCTGACTGTAAATGGAAATTGTATTCTATAATGTCAGCTGCATGTGTACAATTTTTTTTCTTTATGTAGCCTACTTTTTATGGGTGTTATCTGTAAATGTGTATGATAGGAGAAGTAAGCTATAACCCAGGGTTTTATTTTTATACCCGCATGGTTTTGTTTACATTATTAACAATAACAGAAGCTAACTAAAATAAAACACAAAGTTCAATTCATTTATTTACATTTACTAGATGTTTTAAACAGATGTAGGCCCTACTGTTACACAATTCTCATTCTTAACTTTACACATTTACACTACTCACAAACAGCTCAGTCAGACATACAGTAACATGACAGAATATCAGGTTGACAGGTAAAACAACCTCCATTAGACAAGTACAATGACATCAGGCCAGCAGTCACAGTGGCATCTGGCCAACAGGTACAGTGACATCAAAACTTCTGAGCAGACAATATTTTTTTGTAAACACTTTTTCATCTTTTGCTAAATGACCTTAATCATTATATTGAGAGGTATAGAATCTTAAATCATATGATCAAACTCTACTGTCTGCAATGTATAACTCATACAGACCATATGTAACAACTTACTGCCCCAAAAAATTTTTTTTCCCTATGTTTGTCCTTGAAATGTATGTATTGTCATCACTAATACAGATTTTATTGTAAATTGAATTGAGATTGAAATTTAAATGGTAATTTAGTACCTGGATAAATTAAAAATAAATTTAAAACTTCTACTTGCATTGTTTGACATTATTTTATTCATCCCATTTAGGATCCCCTCCTCCCATCATTTATATGTCTTATGGAACTAACCTCAAGTTTAAAGTTGCTCCAACCATTGCTAAATCTTATGGTCACTTCCTTACTTTTGCTAGATGAATGTTTTTTTATTCAATTAAATTAAATGCATTTGTAACATGTTGTATAGGCCTATAGATTTTATCATTCTGCACTCCTTCTCAAATGAACTTGAGGCCAAACCTCAGACACCTCTCTACATGCAATGTGTTTAAAAACAGTACAAAATAATTATCTTCACATATTCATATAATTGCTATAGAATTTAGATATTAACCACACATAACAATTTTATGAATAAACATTTAAATTTTTTAAAACAGCATAAAAATTATCAATTTGAAGAAAAGAAAGACTTAAGCTGCAATTGTTACATTTTGGTATCTTAGTTTCAACATACCGTGATTATTGGTTAATCATTATTTAATTTTGTATTGTTTACTATTTAAAAAACAAACATTGTAGAGCCTAATGAAATTTCTAATGTAGTGATTCATAAGAAATTATAACATGAAAAGTTTTTAAAATAAAATAACTAAATTGTTTTTTTTATTGTTAGTGTATTTCTATCAACACTTCCTGTATGTATAAATTCCAATGAGGTCAATGTGTTTTGAATGCTGGGGTATGTTTTTCTCTCTTGTGATGCTCCAAAGCCTGTACGTGCCAGGTATGTGAAGGTCAGTGTCAGACAACTTATGCTTGTTAGGGAAACATTTCAAATTTCAAACGCTTATTTTACATTTTTTTTTTTACAAGAAGTAAAATAAAATAAATGAATGACTATCCTGCAGTCTTGAGTTGTTTTCTCAAAAAAATGATGGTTTTGTCAAAAATTTCTATAAACAGACTACAAAAAGTGCACAATCCAGACTATTATTATTATATAAGTTTATACCAATACCATAACAACACTTAGTTTGCTTTATAATAGCATGAAAGTCCGATGACTAGGCTACACCAGGCCAAATGAACACTCAACAAGGGTTTTGGGCCGGAAAATAAAACAGGTCTGTTGACTAAGACAATTCAAATGCGTCAGTTTACGGCCCGTAGTTAAATACTGTTTAAATATTATTAAAACGTGTTGATACTTATTTTTAAAAAAAGTTAAATGAAAAAGAACTAGAGTCTATTTAACCCTATATGGCATAGCGTTGCAGTTTTGCAACAATACTTTAGGAGTAATCAAGTACTGTATTATTTAATATTTTGTTTCGTTTTCAACTTATTTTACTCCGGATAGCACATTTTATTACATTTTATACCGGAACTCTTTTGAAAAGAAGATTTTTCTTTTTCAAATCGGACATTTTTAGAAGCGATCTACACTTTTCTGCTTTTTGCTAAATGGTAAGTATAAAATTACGTTAAACCTGGTTAAAACTATAATAAACTAGCTGAAAAAAATATATTTACAATAATAACTATGCATTAGTACTAATTTAGTTGATTCACAATAAAAATTTTAATATTTCATTAGTAAGAGCCTAGGTTTTGTATTGTTGTAGTAATGCAACTACATGCAACGGAATAAATAAAAATGGCTCTGCTCTGAGCTAGACTTTAGTTTACTTGGTAATTATTTCTATACACAAAATAGTTTATTTTATGATGTGAAATACATTTAGTGTTGTGGCATATTATTTAAAGCTTCTAGATCTAGTTTTTGCCTATAATAATCATAATAAATTATAGCCTAACAATAGTTTTATTAGTTTTATTTATATATTTATCGTTAAGAGTGTAAGACTAGAGCTAGACTAATGAATAACCTTTTGTTTTTATTTTAGGCTTTCCCATATTCATAACCATGGATCCAAGAGTCTAATTTGAAAGTCTTCTACCAGTTTATTCTGAGCCACTCCTTTTGGCTCAAAAGATAGTGAGTTGTCCAATGATGAAATAGAGAACGTAAACAGTACCCGGGTCCTATCGGATGTTGGTGATGAAGATTTGTCTGACGTAGTTGAAGGTAACATATTATTATTGCATACTTTAAAGGTTTGATTGTAGATTAGTAAAGCATTTATTGTTTTGTATACAATTATTGCATAATTTATAACCAAATAATGTTCTCAAAATTTATTTCTACAGAAGAGTATGCCCATTTGCGAAAAATGATGAAACTCCTCAGGACCTTCTCAATTGTCTACACCAAGGTCTTCATTAGCAACAACAGAATGATCAGTCCCAGTAAACAGCAAATGTTCCACCATTTCCTGATCCTAGGAGAGAAGCCAAACATCAGAGGCGGCCATTGGATCATTTCAACGACATCTTTACAGATAATCTGTGATCGGACAGTTGTGTATCAATCCAACCTGTACTGTCCTCTAACATGACATCAACAGTCCTTTAGCACTGGATAAAGATTATTCCTGGAAATTAGATTTTACATAAACATTGTAAAAATTCCTAAATGCTGAGTGTATTGGAGCCCTGCCACCAAGTTTGTTACGGTCACATACGTCATGACCATCAACAGATTCAAGCGGAATAAGAATAATCTGCACCTGTCAAACAATGTCCTCCACAGGACAAACAATCCATTAGCACTGGATAAGATTGAGCTAAAACATTTCCTAGGAATTGTGTGTATTACATAAAGATTCTAAAATCTCTTAGATGCCGAGTGTATTGGAGACTTGCGACCAAATGTGTTACGGTCAATACATCATGACCATCAACAGATTCAAGCGGATAAAGAATAATATACACCTGTGAAACTATGTCCTCAGCAGGACATAAACAATCCACTAGTACTGGATAAAGATGAACAAAAACATCTCCTGGAAATTGTTTTACATAAACATTGTAAAAAAAATTCAAGATACCAAAGATCTTGGTGCCTTGTCACCTAATGTGTTACTGTCACAGACATAACCATCAATAGATTCGAGTGGATTAAGAATAAGCTACACCTGTCAAACAATGTTCAAAGGGCAGAAGTTGACCAATGTCGGAATTCTGTGCTTATCAAACCCCATGCCATCTAAGATTCTAAGTATTCATGAGCAAATCGACCCATTCACATATCGTAGGCAAAAGCAGTCCAGCCTACAACCATAGAAAGCCATATAGATGGGCTACAAAGTCTTTGTTGTGTCCAACAACTTGTATAATCCAAGATTTTGAAGTGCATACAGGTAAAGCTACAAAGGGACAAGATGACAAAGTGCTGTTGCTAATATTGAGCAGACATTATTACAGAGTGTTCCCCAATATGTTGGGCTCAAGATTTACATAGACAATATCATTTAGTTGCAGGTTGTCCTGCACCAAGAATGCACAGAAGTTTTTATTTGTTGTATAGCAAACAAAAAAAAATGCTTCACAAAAACAAAAAAAATATTCAGAATGACCAAATTTTATGTCGCAATAGACCATTCTTATCTGCAAAGATTTTATGACAAACATCACAATCATATGCCTTTTCTACTGGTTCATGAGGCCTTTCTCCTGAATGAAGCTTTTTATGTGTTCTTAAATGAGAACTTTGAGAAAACCTTTTATGACAAACATCACATTCATGTGGTTTATCTCCAGAATGAACTTTTTTATGTTTACTTAAGTTAGAACTATTTGAAAACCTTTTATGACAAACATCACATTCATGTGGTTTATCTCCTGAATGAATCTTTTTATGTCTTCTAAATTGAGAAATTTGAGAAAACTGTTTAAGACAAATCTCACACTCATATTGCTTATCTTCAGAATGAACATTTTTATGCATATTACTTTCAGAACTTTGAGAAAATGTTTGATTATAATAAAAAATCTTATTTCCGTTGTCCCTAGACAATTGTAGATTTTCTTCAAGTCCATTTTCTTGTTTATCCTCAAAAAATAAAAATTCTGTTGTGAAATCTTGTTTTAAATTTTCAGTAGGTGATAATTTGGGTTTTATATTTTCAGATGTTGAAAATATTGCTGATGCAACTGGTTTCTTATTAATTTTTTCAATTGAAAATGTATTATCAAGTTTAACATCTTGATAAGTTTTAAATGACATGTTAGGTTTTATATCCTGAACATTAAAAAATGATAATTCTGGTTTTATTTTTATGCTATTAGAAGAAGAAAATTCTGAATTAATATCAGGTTTAACATCTTGAGAAGTTTTAAATGACATGTTAGGTTTTATATCCTGGAAATTAATAAATGTCAATAATTCTGTTTTGATGCCAGCAGAAGATGAAAATATGGTCGACAGATCTGGTTTCAAATCTTCAGAAGATGAAAACTCTGTCAATTCATTTGACTGTATATCTACAGTAGATGAAACTGCAGCTAACACATCTGTTTCCACCTCCATGCTGGACAGCTTCTTAGATATGAACTGATGATTAAAAAATGTAAATGTTAAACTGGTGATTAAATAACCAAAACAACTTATTACTAATAACATGGCAAAATTTGTAACACATGCCAGACTTTTATCAGTCTGATTACTAATGATTACTCAGTCAGATCTAATTTAAAAATAGACAACCAGTAATGCAAAGTAATCAGGACTGCAGATTAATATCTGAAGCTACCAGTTTCTTAAAAATTATTGTTAAAAATAGAAATACTAAGATATTAATAACAAAAATCAAAACTTGATTTGCTTTTGTTAGTTTTAAATGTAAGTAATAAGTGCTTAATCTTATCCAAATATGTAATAAAAGTGTTAAAATTAATTTTAATTACAGTTCTAAACTGTCATAAACAGCTTAATAAACACTTGATTTCTTTAGACAGCTTGGCACTAATTTGCACTTTTTGTAGTTTAGTGACAATATTTGTACACAATAGGACTTGTAAGTTCTTGTTCTCTCTCACTTAAATTTAAGTCCTGTTAGCCGGGGAGAGATAAAAAAAATTTGAACTAAATCAATTGTTGTGAACAGGATTTATATTGATAACAAAAAAACATGGCAGTTTCAAGATTTAAAATTCATCAACAGCTTCCTTAATGCAACAATTGTAAAAACTTTCAATTTCAATGCTATTTAATTCGTATGGCTGGGAACTAATATATGTGCATGCATAAAAGTTTTGTGTATATGGATTTATTAATTTGTTTACAGGTAGTGCAAGGAAGGCTAGGGGATGATACTGTTACTCTACTAAACTGGCTTAGCTATTTTAAACTACGGAATGAACACAACCCCAATGGTGTCCTCTTCCAGTTTTAGAATATAAAGAAATGAACTTTTTCATTCAAATTTGACTTAGATCTAGATTTTATAAATTTACTTAGCAAGACCTACACTATGAAATGTATACAATTTTCTTGGTCAAACTAATGGAGAGGTTGCACACACATGACTAAAACCACATGATGTTTACATCCACCGCCATGTTGATGCCCTAGCCTAGCACTGGTCTTCTCTATGTCTTTTATATTGCTAGTCCCTAAGTTTATTTTAAAAACTAGCCTCCCACAGAACAGTAACAATATTTGAAGGAACTTAAATTATTCAGGAACCTATTTTTTTTATTTTTGTCCAGCTGATAGACAATATGAATATAACAAATAACTGCCAAAATGTGAACATCTATCGGAATCTATCCAATCAAAAGTGAAAGCCACAACTCCAGAGAGTCAGCCTCAAGAATACCCAAGATTCTAGAAAGTTCAACCTCACAACAATTGTTGTGGTCTTGGATGCACACTATTAAGTATGAATAGGTCTATTAGTCATTCATGTCAACTATATTGAAAAAAAAAAAAGAAAAATTACTATACAGGCATATATTAAAACAAAACAAAATAACCGTATTAAACAACAAAATCAACACAACAGACATGTGAATAGATAATTTTTCAAGGGAAACTACTCTATTATTGTTTTTGAAACATGGCCACTGCTTGTATTTACTCGTTGTCTCGAACGGGGTAGTTTAAAGTTTATTCCAGGATATTTTTGGCTGGTTTGGTCATAGATTGTGATTTGTTATATTATGTAAAATATGTCATAAATATGGCCAAATGAAAGAAATATTCATTAGTTACCGCCATCGCACATTACTAGCTAGTAGCTACTTTGGAAATTATGATGCTAAACAGTTTACTAAGGTTTTACCGAGAAGAGCTATCTATGATGACTATTATTTAGCGATACTCACTAATTTTAAATTTCGTTATTTTTCGATTTAAACATTACCAATGAAAACTAGAGATCAATCTCTAATCAATCAAATACTTAATTTGTTGATAATAAACTCATTTGGAGCTTAATTACTGATTTTTATTAATTGGCCACTCCCAGCATTGCAAGCCAAAAAATCCGTGACAACCATTTTCCTATCTAAAGAGAAGAACTCTGCAGGGTGGACCTTGCAGCTGATTTGATTCTAACAGAATATGCACAGTACATTTGATTTTATTACCACATTTCTATTCGTATGGACACTGTCTTCGTCAGAATAAAAATCACAAGATGGAATTACATCTAGATCTATATTTTTAAAAAAGATATTTGATTTCCTTTTTTTTTTAATGGAAGGATGTTAAAAAAGGAAAACTAAACCCAGATTAATGTATTTGACGACAAATATGCGTCAATTAAATATGTTTAAGAATATAGAATAGATCTAAACTTTTGAAAGATATTCTATCCCATGCATGCTTCATCAACTAGTGTAAGTGCTTTAGCAATGCTTAATCAGGGCAATTTTTATAAAATTCTAGCGATGTCATTGTAAAATGAATCTAACTCTCCTCTCTCACTGGACTTGGGACAGGTGTGTTATTCACAAAGTTTCGCCGATGCTCAGTTTAAAATATTGTTAAGATTTGTAAGTATTTGATTTATTTTTATTAAAATCTGCAATTGCATTAAAATTGATAAAGTTAGCGAGAAATGCATTCTAAACATCATCACGGGCAGTGTGCATGGCGGACATCTCGCTCGCGTAGTTTTGTCAACCAGAAAAGTTAGCCTATCAAATACAATTAATCAGGCCTATAAAATAAAAAGAGGCCAATCGCATTAAAATGATCGCACGTGAGCGAAGATATATGCAAATTACAAACATCGCCAGCCCGCCTGCGTTCTTTCGTCAACCAGCGAGAGAAAACCCACAGCACAGTGTGAGCATGTGCTAAATCTAGTCCAAGTACTTTGTTATCCCAAGTTATAATTAGTACTGTAGGTCTAGATTAATATAAAGTTCACATTAAATGTATTTAATTAAGATGTGTGTCTATTTGATTTTTCAAATGTCAGCGCATAAAAATTGATTACCCGAGAGCGAGAATTATGCCTGTGCATTCCAAACATCGACACAGACCAAGTGTGACACACGACTCGCTCGCGCTGGTTTGTCAGCAAGAGAGGCATCGCCCGCCACAGCGCGGGCACAGCACACATGTCCTAGTCCATGCGTACTTGGTTTACTAAGTACTAATTAGTAATGTAAACTTAGACCCAACGCTAAAATCATTTAATTTATCTATCAGGCCACTAAAATCGTAATAATATTAACATTATTAAGCCTAATAAATGTATCAACGAAGACCAGTGAAAATAATATTATAATAATTAGCCTAATTGAAATTTATGAAACCAATAAGAATTAAGACAAAGTCATTAAGCTATAACAAATTTGAAAACAAATAATTAGGCCTAAGTAAGCACACAAAGACCAACGCTCACTACTAGATCTAGATCTAATTCCGGGACCAAAAAAAAAAAAATAACAGATCGTTGTGGTTTAAGGGTTTTTAGAGTCATAGTATAATCCAAAAGCCAGGTGAAATATCCATAATTAGGCTTAATTAGTCTAATTACGCTAGCAAAATAAGCTGAAAAAGAGTGTCAAGTGAAAAGAAAACACAATTATATAAGCAGCGAGGGGATGTACAGCTTCCGTAACAATAGCGATGACGTCACAATAAAAAATTACATGCTTTCAGTGACCTTTTTAGGAAGCCGATTTCTTAAAATCGGCACATAATAATTGCATTTTTTTTCACTAAACGATCAATCTAATAATACCCTACCTAACAGTGCCATTTAGACACCTTACAATCCTTTATTTAAAGTTTTTAAACAACTCAAACTATACCCATGTTTACGTTTGACCTCCATGGTCGGAAGCAATTAAAAAAAAAATTCTGCCAAAAATAGCTTTGTCATCTTCAGATAGCTTAAAATACGCGAAAAAAACGCCATTTTTCGCGTGATAATTATTTTTAAACTTTAACTAATAAACTGTTAAGGTGGTCTCTCGAACAAAGCAGAAAAAATTGCCCAATCGTAGGCCAAGGTGACGTAGCCATGTTCTGGTTAGCAACCAAGGACGCTTTCAAGTTACTGAGACTCGCTACTATTATTGATGAATATTATTATTATGAGATCTCATCCAACTTTCTCAGCCATCGGCATAATTTTACCCCACTAAGTCAGTACTACTACTACCACATTAACTCACTACATATACTACACTGAGTCACACTCCATTGATAATCCGGTTTTTAAATAATTAAATGATAAATGTAAGCTCGAAAAACGTTTTCTTTTACTCTGGGGAAGTGTTTTAGTTTTATATTATTAATCAATCAGTCCGTCAAAGCCCATCCCACCTTTCACCTTTTCCGGAATCGGCGTTTAGATTATTATAAAATGGCGTCCTTGGAGATTTAATATGGTCGTCTGTAAGGGCAATGGTTTTTTTTCGACTGTTGATTTATTATATAATTCTATTTTTATATCGTAGTGAAGATGCTAGGCTTTAGTATTATGTACAAATAAAAAAGTCAATAATACACGCACCTGCTTTAGTTTATTTTGACTTCAAGCACAAGAGTGACTTTCCCTCGTCGGCCTCGTGAAAGACAAAGAAAGAAATCAGGTAAAGCGTGACGGTGGCCTGCGAAACCGCGAGAACGAGAATTCACGAATCGAAAAGCCTAGTATAAAGTATAATTAGTATAAAGTAGATCTAGATCTAATAAAGTACAAATGTTTGTAAAAAAAAAAGTTTGATCTTTCTGCATAATCTGAAATGACCAGAAATGAGTTTCAATCTCTGCTTAACTACTTAACTAACTACTAGATCTAGATTCTAACTACTTCACTTTATTAGTATTAGTAGGCTACTACTAGTACTAGATCTAGATCAGGGGTCTCCAAACTTTTCAGCCCGAGGGCCGCATTAACTATCAAATATAAGTTCGGGGGCCAGAGTTTCTTTTTAGGTATATCATTGGGGTGGCATTTTTCCAAAGCCACCTACAACAAACATTTTTTTCCGTGGACAAAAATATCTCCGAGGGCCGGATGAGAGGACCCCGCGGGCCGTAGTTTGGAGAAACTGATCTAGATACTCATTAGATACTAGATAGGCCTGCTATTTAATATTTTAAAAAATATGTATTATATTTATTTACAAACTTACTAGACTACTACTAGATCTAGGCCTACTAAATACTACATGACACATGAAGTATTTTTTTAGAATATTTAATTAGGTAAAACCTCAGTTTAGTGTCGGTTATTATTCCGGGATGGTATAGCAGTAAAAAAACAATGACAAAATCTGTCACACAGTTCCGGAAGTACTGTAAACCATACTTTATTTGGCGTCATCTTTTACTTTTAATACAGATCGTTTAAAATTTGGATAGATTTATTTTAATTGCGTGTTAAATACTACTTTATTACTCATTTTGAATAACTAGTTATTTTTAAGTGTTTCAGCTAAATATTTCTGCTACTAAACATTGTTTAACAGGGTTTGTACGCAGTCTGGAAAAAGCCTGATGAAAAGTAAATTTCATCAGACTAAAAATAGTCTTGACGGGTCTACACTGTGGAATAATGTTTTTCGCTGGGTATCTCAGAAGAAACCCGATTTCTCAGTTACTACGTCATTGGGGGAGGGGGGGGGATTGTAAGACCTGTCTTTTTGTTGTTGTTGTTGTTGCGTGACTGACCGTGAAAATGTTTAGGGCTAGACTAACCCGCCCCTCCTAGTAACTAAGGTCACTGATGATAATCACTTTCAGCTCTAAATGTTTGATCAAGTGAATACATCCTATTAATTTAATAACTCTAGCATTATAGAACAAAAGAAAATGAGAGAGCAAGTAGGTCACTGCGACATCTGTTCAAGAACATTTTCATCTTTTGAAAGATTACGAAGACATTGGAATAAAAAGCACACAGAAGTGCAAGCTATAAGCTGTTGTTTTTGTGATTTTATAGTTAAAGAGGAGCCGTTGTTTGCTAAACATAAAAAATAATTTCAACCAAAGGATAGTTTGGCGTGTGAGTTTTGTGCTTATACCACCAGGAAATGGAGTAAGCTGAAAAAACATCACACGATAGTTCATATGGCTTTGTATAAATAAAACATTGCTACTGGTTTAATAAACCGGGAGTGATCTCCCCTAAACTTTCTCGAATATTCTTATATAAAACAACAGGGGATGAGAACTCGGGCTATAGACATGATTTTCAATCCATTTTAAATACTTAAAGTTTTAAAAATAGAATAAAATCTCGTAGACAAAAGATTGCACACCAATTGAACGCCAAATAAAAAAGTGTATAATAGTGCGCAATATTATTAGTACTTTAAAAATTTACATTAGTTTTTTGAGAAATCGTAAGTAGCGTAAATTAGTACTTCCGGGCAACGGAAATTACTCAAAATTTTACAGAAGGTAGAGAATTAGATCTTATACTTACATGTGAAATTTCATTTATCTATCTGAAATAGTACTCAAGTTATAGGCTTTTGAAAAATTCAAAGTAGAAAAAGTACCACTTCCGGTTATCGGAAATCGCTCAAAAGTTGATACGGATCTACGATTTTGATAAAATACTTATATATGAAATTTCATCAACCTAGCTGTTGGAGTACTCAAGTTATCGTGTTTACACACGGACAGACACACAGACATACGGACAGAATTGCAAAGCCCAGTTTTTCAGACTGGATTACGCATAAAACCTCTTAATTTTGATAAATCTGGATTGATAATTTTTGCCCGATTAAAATAAGTCCTCTTTATTTCGGATGTGATGAAGGACTGAGGTGTAATACTGTGAAAATTGTTAAAATTTCAAGTGATTTTTGTGCACGATTACAATACTTTCTCTATACTTCGTATATACGAGAAAGTAAAAAAGGACAATTTCAGAGAGGAAACGATGACATCTTCATGTAAATACCCATCAGATCACAGATCAACTTCACCAAATTGTGGAAACGTTAATGTCCAATGCTCAATATTAGAGGAGAGAAAAAAATTATCATCAACTAATGAAATGACAGCTGAGCTTTACCACAATAAATTCAAAACATGTGACAAATTGCAGTTACATCATGAAAATAAAACAGCTGCACCTCAAAAGTTACAAAATTTAACTGGGCAAAAATGTGAATGTGCTCTGGAGAATTGTACAACTTGTCAACTATACCATAATGATAATCAGAGAGGCAGTGATCCTCCAACTGAGATTTCTGTGTGTGACATTTGCCAAAAAAGTTTTAAATCCTTATCTCATTTGTCTTCTCATAAACCTGTGCACACTCCATTGAAATGTTATATATTTTGCCAGTGTGATAAAAGTTTTAACATTGGAGATGAATATGATCTACACTTAACAAGACATTTTAGGTTTAAACCATTTAAATGTGAAATTTGTGAAAAATGTTATGCAGATAAACAATACCTAAAAGCTCACATTAGATTGCATACTGGAGAATCAATTCACAAATGTGAGAAATGCAATTACATAACGCCTCATCTGTCTCGGCTAAAAACAACATCAAAAGATTAATCTAAACCTTCAATCAGTTGATGGTGTTGAAAATGTACAAACTTGTGATAATTGCCAGAAAAGCTTTGTTTCTTTAGCTCACCTGTTGTCCCATCAACTGATGCATACACCTTTGAAGCTTTACATATGTAGTCGTTGTGACAGAGGCTTTAACTTACCAGAAGAATATGACCTGCATCTTGTAAAGAGACATTTCATGTACAGACCTTTCAGATGTTCATTGTGTGACAAATCTTTTACCATAAAAAAATATAAGAGTTCACATGAGCATACACAATAGGGATTTACTGTATAAGTGTTCAAATTGTGAATACACAACAAATGATAAAAGTCCTTTCTCAGAACATAGGAGAATTCACATGAACAGTAAGCCTTTCACATGCAATGCTTGTGACTATTCAACAGCTTCTAGAAGTTCTCTAAGAGGTCATTTAAGGACTCACTCTGATGAGAAGCCATTTTGTTGCAACCTATGTGACAAACGATTCAGTCAACATGTAACTTTAATCTCACATAAACGGCATATTCATCTAGTTTAAACATACTACTGAAGACACACTACTAACAGTGTTATGATGTGTAGTTAATCAAGGTATGTTGGTGTTGACATATAATGATGACATAATGATGAAAGATAATTGTGGTGATGTAATGTGTATGAAAGGTGAATACGTGGAACGGATCACTGTGTGTGTGTATGTATCATGTAGTGAGATGCGAGGCTGGGTGTGTTGACGTGTATGTTGTTGTACGGACTGAACTAGGGTACAAGGGAAGCGACTGGTCGGGTGACAGTGGCTGTGTTGTGAGCAAGAGAAAGGTGGTGTGTAGGAATGAATGCGGGGGGGGGGGATGGGGGGGGGGCAGTTGAAAGTTGGACTGTAAGCAAACAGGTTGATGTGTGACTAAGTGGTGTGTTTAAAGAGAAATAAAGGATACTGTGATACCTAGCCTCAATAGTGTTGGTTGTGCATTCTTTGAGATCCTGACACCCTCACAATAATGACGTTTTGTGTAGAAACTGGTTGCTGTGTATTGTGTGTGTGAGCTAATCTTAGTCTTGGTGAAAGGGTTATATGACCAGTGTGACTCAGTCAGCGTGAATTGTGAGACATCCATGTGGATGAAGATTATAAGCAGAATGTGTATAATAAATATCAGAAGAAAAAACTATTTTCATCTTTTCATTAAATTGTCACCTGTGTCGTCTAGGCGTGTAATGGTATAATGACTGTTTATAATTCTGTTTATACCCAATCACAGTTAGATGAGGGGGGGGGGGGTTGTAAAATGTTTAATCTGCTCAAGTTACAGCTATTTCCAACAGTGGGCTTGTGTCTCTTTCAATGCCATCATACTGCAAAGTATTTTTTTAACTTTTAAAAGTTTTTTATATCTGCTCGTCATATATCAAGAAATGTATTGTGTTGTTTATTGGAAGCCTGTGTTATCTTCTTTCTATTTGAAGCTTATCTGAAGTTTTGGTAACTGTATTTTCATATATAACTAGTAATTTAATTTATGTAAACACCTTTGATGTTAGAAATATTTCTGAAAATA
Source organism: Physella acuta (assembly GCF_028476545.2). NCBI lineage: Eukaryota > Metazoa > Mollusca > Gastropoda > Physidae > Physella > Physella acuta. Next base: position 228,649 of record NW_026731679.1, on the reverse strand, counting down.
TTTAAATTAAACAATGTAATAAAGCAGAAATGGACTTCAAATAGCAACACTTTTATTTTTGTTATCAGTTGTAGCATAATCTCTAGTAGTTACAGTTAAGGCTTTTATGTTCTTTTCTTTATTATGTGATAAAGCTTTTCTATTCCTTAAGATAACTATTGAAATTTATTAGACACATACGGAAATAAACTTGTTAATTAACAGTTCTTATGAAATATCTGCAGTTATGTAACACTTCATTGATATCTGTTCAGGTGACACACTAGAATTTATTCAAACCCATAACCAGATAAATGGTGTTGAAAATTTCACACTTGATTCTTTATGTCGTCTCATCAACCTGTGCAACAGAGATTTTAATTTAGCTGATGATTATGATATTTAATACACTTAGCATAAACATGTTAATAGCAAAAACCTTTAAAATATACATAATGTAAAAAATGTTCTACTTGGAAAGATAAACCAAGACTTCACACAAGCACACACACCAGGAATATACTTATAATATGTGATGAAAATGTGAATACACAATTTAAAAAATCTACATTCTATGTCCACCAGCAAATCCACAAGAACACATAGTCTCACACATGCAATGCTTATCACTAATTAACATCTTCTATAAGTCCTGTACAAAATAATTTAGGGACTCACTCTGGTGAAAACAGAAAAGCCATTTTATTGCTACCAATGTAATAAGCTATACAGCCAGTGACAATCCTTAACCTACCACATGCAGCATGTTCATCTAGTCTATTGATTCAGTCACAGGAATCTGACATTCGACTGCCTGATTTATTTATGTTTTATTTATGTATCTTGGTAATTATCAAACCAATACAGCATTTTGATAGTAGTGACAGTTTGATTTTGAATGATGACTGTTACAATTGCCTTTTTTGTAACTTTTAATATTATTTAACTTATTTTATTTTTAGTTCATGTAAATTATCAAACTATTTAAATTACCACAAGTTCTAATGTGTTGTACTGGGCTTTGTCCTAGTAGAGGTGATGTCACCATTAGCTGTGTTTTAACACTATCTTAACCAAATTCTCCTCTTTGCTTCTAAAGAGCTAATCAGTACACAACTTTGTTTTTTTTATTTTCTGTTTTTAAAATGTACATTAATTTGGTTTTAAATTGTCAATTAAATAGAAAATTCAATCAAGCATAAATATTTTGCATAATAAAGGTCTTAATGTTTTGTACTGGGCTTTGTCCATCAGTAGAGGTAATGTCACAATTAGCAGTGTTTTAACACTATCTTAATTAACCAAATTCTCCTCTTTATTTCTAAAGAGCTAATTATTACACACATTTTTTTTTTTTTCTGGTTTTTTTTTAAATTTACATTAATTTGGTTTAAAATTGTCAATTAACTAGTTAATTCTGTCTAATCTGAAATATAGGCCTATTTTTGTTTATTTTAAGTTTTATTTACTTGTTGGATTCTTTAAAGTTGGTAATTATGTTTATTAATTCTCAGCAGTAAATCATTATTGTTGAGATTCATTTCTAATGTTGTTGGTGTTGGGTTGCATTTATTGAACTGGCAAAAAACATATTTAGTTTCCCTTTCAAAATGTGAATGTGCTCTGGAGAATTGCAAAACTACCATAATGGTAAACAGAGAGTGATCGAGTTTTCAACTGAGACATTTGTGTGTGATGTTTGTAAAAAATCCTTTGAATCTTCTTCACATTATTCTTCTCATAAAGTTATGCATACTATAATTAAGTGCTACAAATGTTGTCACTGCGATAAAGGTTTTATCAGTGCAGAGAATATGATCTAAAATTAGTAACACATTTCAGAAAAAAACTTTTAAAAGTGACATATGTACAAAATATTTTGCAAAAAAAGTTATTTAAAGATTCATATAAGAAGGCACACTGGAGAATTAAATTACAAATGTAAAAACTGCAACTATGTAACAAACCAACAAACTGGGTTAAGAGAACACACAAGAATACATTCAAACACTCGACCAAACAAATGTCAAGTTTGTGACTGCAGCGGTTTGTCAAACTGCTTTTGTTCATCACACAAGAACTCATTCTGGTGAAAAGCCATATTGTTGTAATTTATGTGATAAGAGATTCACACAATTTATTATCTTAATCCGCCACAAGCAAAAAATTCATTTAGCCTAATGATTCAGTTTAAAAAAGTTACATTCTGCAATGACATAAAGCACAATTTTACTAAATAAATGTTAGTGATGTAACTATTCTACATTTAAAAAAAAAACAAATACTAGACTTCAATTTTATGTGCCTGATACAAGCTTTTATATTGTTATTTTTAGACATCTTAATATATTTTTCTATACCTAAAGAGGATTTAAATTCAACAAGATATTTCAGTTTTTGTATATGTAATGTAAATCATAAAAAGTAAATTAATATGGGGATTTTTTTATCATCTTAATGGTCATGATTAGAGCTCTACTTCATTGCAGAAAAAGCTAACATAATATTAAGAACATTATCTTTTTCCCCATTCGTTTCAGAATGCACTTGTTCAATAAAAAGCTATTATTAGTTTTTAATTTTAAGTCACTGCATTCCAACTTTTAAATTTCTTTTTCAAACTGTTAAGCTTTTATTTAGTATCCTAATGTTTTGGCCATGTTTGTTCTAGGCAAACTTCATCAGAGAATTTATTGTTATTTCCAAAAAAATATTTTTAAAGATCAAAGCCTTATCACACACTGTACTTATTATAAAATTGTGCTTAGAATTACAAAATGTTACATATGTTGTCATTGGTAAAAGTTTTAAAAGTGGAGAAGAATCTACATTAAAGACATATTTTATGCAAAAGCTTTTAAAAATGAAAATGTGTGAGCTATGTTATGTAGATAAGATAAATGTTATCTAAATGATCATATTAAATGACAAATGGAGAATTAATTTATAAATGCAAGAAATGCAATTACATAACATGTCCTTGATCTGCCATGTAGCCACACTGTAAGATAAATCAGATCCTGAAACAGGAAAATGTCAAGTTGAGGTTGTTAAAAAACTACACATCTATAATAATAGTTTCGCTGTCTGTGTATCTATGTATCTATCTATCTGTCTGACAAGAACGCTCTAGAGAAAACACAAGCAATTTAAAAACTCTCACAGTAATTCGAAAAACGAAGTATGACGCGGTCACATTTAGCATAGAGTAGAAAATAATCTCACGCCGGAGAGTACACACAGTAATATGACGTCATTGATTCTCGAGTAAACATTGAATGAAAAGGAAATTTTGTCTAATCTAAATGGTTTGCGTGAAGAGTTTCTTGCATACAATTCTTCGGGTAGGGGCGAAGCCCCACCCCCCGCGTAAGAACGTCTGAGCCCCCCCCCCCCTCCCCAACTCAAAAGAAATTTCTTCATCGATACTCTATAATAAAATTACCGCCTAATTAATGTGTCTAATCTAAAAAGTGGTTTTCTTGCAATTTCTTTAATACAATTCTTCGGGTAGTGGCTAAGCGCGACACCAGTGTTTCTTTCAGACTTTTTCCTCCCCGGAGAGGGGTGGGGGTACTTGAAATTTTCGGTGTCGGAGGTAGAATTTTCGGGGAGGGGCGGACACTGGAAAAAGTATATAATTATATTTCGTTTAATGGGACGGTAGACATGTTTTTTTAGGGGGAAGTGGAGGGTGTGGGGTGGGGGGGGGGGGGGGGGGTGGGGAGTAGGGGTGGTTTTAATTTAGACTTTTTCCTCCCCGGAGAGGGGTGGGAGTAGGCTACTTGAAATTTTCGGTGGCGGGGGTAGAATTTTCGGGGAGGGGGCGGACACTGAAAAAGGATATAATTATATTTCGTTGAATGGGACGGTAGACATGTTTTTTTTTTGGGGGGGGGGGGGTGTGGGGGGGGGGGGGGTGGGGGTGGGGGGGGGTGGGGTGGTTTTAGTTTAGATTTTTTCCTCCCCGGAGAGGGGTGGGGGTACTTGAAATTTTCGGTGGCGGGGGTAGAATTTTCGGGGAGGGGGCGGACACTGTAAACAGTATATAATTATATTTCGTTGAATGGGACGGTAGACATGGGTTTTTTTTGGGGGGGGGGATGGGGGTGGGGGGTGGTGTGTGTGTGTGGGGGGGGGGGGGGTGGGGTGGTTTTAGTTAACTCCATTGCTCAGTCAGGATAAAACAGGCTGTTTTTAAATGCGGACCACACCGGGTGACCCCATTTAGGGGAGTGACACCAAGAAAAAAAAAGGCAAAATGTATACAGAAAAATGATAATTCCACTTAAATAATAATTAGAGTGAGTTAAATGGTCTTTTAAGAGGAAAGTTGACAAATCCCAACAAGCCCGCAGAGGGTGGGGAGGGGGGGATGACACAATGACGTAAACCTGCTAATGATAGAGAAAACACGCGACAACCAGCTGAATTTATCATCGACTATAGATAAAAATTGTTGTTAGTGTTATCTGAGCACAGATTGTGCACTTCTTGTGCAGTTGGGCTATAGAAGTTTATGGCAAAACCATTTTTTTGAGAAAACGACTCACTACTGCAGAACATCCATAAGTCAATCATTTTTATAAATTTTATTTTACTTGTAATTGATAAAAAATAGTAAAACAAGTGTTTAAAATGTCAAATGTTTCTTTTGTAACTGGAGTCCTAACAAGCAAAAGTTGTCTGACACTGACCATCTACCTGGCAGGTACAGGCTTTGGAGCATCACAAGAGAGGAAAATACACTCCAGCATTCAAAACACATTGGCCTCATTGAAATTTACAAATTTACATACAGAAAGTGTTGTTAGAAAAACAATAATAATAAAATTTGCCACACACTTTAGCCATTTTAATTCTTTAAATGTTCATATTACAATTTGTAATAATTCACTACATTAGAATTTACATTACAAGGCTATTTTTTTAATAGTAAGGAATATAAAATTAAATAACAACTAGTCAAAAATTACATTAGTTAAAACTAAGATACCAAAATGTAACAATTGCAGCTTAAGTCTTTCTTTTCTTCAAGTTCTTAATTTTTGCTGTTTTTGTAAAAATTTAAATGTTAATTTACGACATTGAAATGTGCGGTTAATCTTTAAATTGTATAGCCTAAATGAATATGTGAAGAAAATTATTTTATACTCTTTTCAATCACATAGCATGCAGAGAGGAGTCTGAGATTTGGCATAAAGTTCATATTGAGAAGGTGTGAAGAAAGATAAAATCTATATATAACAGGTTACAGTTGCATTTAAATAAAATTAAAAAAAAAAAAAAAAAACATTTAGCAAAAGTAAGGAAGTGAACATAAGCCTTAGCAATGGTTGAAGCAACATGAAACTTGGGGTTAGTTCCATAAGACATGTAAATAGTGGGGAGGGAGAGGAAGTTTTAACATATGGTCTGTTTGAGTTATACATTGCATCCAGTAGAGTTTGATCATATGATTTGTGATTCTATACCTCTAAATATAATGATTAAAAAGGCATTTAGCTAAGGATGAAAAAGTTTTTACAAAAAAAATTGCTGTCTGCTCAGAAGTTTTGATGTCACTGTAGGCCTACCTGTTGGCCAGATGCCATTGTGACTGCTGGCCTGTTGTCATTGTACTTGTCTAATGCAGGTTGTTTTACCTGTCAACATGATATTCATGTTGCTGTATGTCTGATTGAGCTGTTTGTGAGTAGTGTAAATGAGAATTGTTTAACAGTAGGGCCTACATATTGTAAACATCTAGTAAATGTAAATAAATGAATTGAACTTGAACAGCGTGTTTTATTTTAGTTAGCCTCTGTTATTGTTAATGTGTAATTGGTTTCATAAGGTTTGGCTAACTTCCTTATCTCAATGAATGCGCATTGTCAATTTTATATAATCTGAAACAGGCAAATTAACTGTGTGGCCTGAACAAAACCATGCTGGTACAAAAATAAAACCATGGGTCTCTAAAGTGATAGCTTACTTCTCCTATCATACATATATACAAATAACACAGAAAGAAGTAGGATACATAAAGAAAAAAATGTACACATGCAGCTGACAATAGGATGCTATTTCCTTTTACAGTCAGAATACAATTTCTTTTTAGAGTATGTATAATAATTGACGAGGTATACTCTTTGACAAAAGAACCTTTTTATAACATAAATATTTATTAACTAAGGCCCACTATTGGAAGTTATGTGCAGAGAAAAATTATAAGAAATTTAATAATAATAATAAAAAATGACTTTAAATTGGTTTTAAGTTATGATGAATTTCTTTGACTATATAAAGTAAATTTAAAAGAAAACATTTCCTTACCAACATCACATTCCTCTGTCTTACATGTAGAATGAATTTTTTAAGAGTATTTAAATTTGAGAAAATCATTTGTGTAAAACATCATTTAGACTACAACTTCTAGAAAACCTTTAATGACATATACCACTTTCATATAGCTTGCCTCATGAATGAACATTTTCATGTGCACTTAATTAAAAACGTTGAGAAAACCATTTACGGCCAAAAAAAGTTTTTTATGTGTATTTAAACTATTCTGAGTAAATCATTTAGGATTAACATCAAATTCATATGGCTTTTTTCCCAAATGAACAAAATTGTCTTAATAAACCACACTTACAAGCAAACTTTATAGGACAAACATCACATTCATATGTGGCCTTTCATCTGAATGAATCTTTTTTGTGTTCTTAAATTAGAATATTGAGAAAACATTATATTAAACATCACATTCATGTGGTTAATCTCCTAAATGAACCTTTTTATGTGTTCTTAAATGAGAACTATTTGAAAATCTTTTCAGACAAACATCACATTCATACGGCATATCTCCAGAATTAAATAACTATACTGAGTAAATCATTTAGGACAAACATCTAATTCATATGGCTTTTCCCCCCCAAAAGAACAAAATTTTCTCTTAATAAACCACATTTCCAAGCAAACCTTATAGGACAAACATAACATTCATCATGATTCAGATGGCCTTTCTGAATGAATCTTTTTATGTGTTCTTAAAATAAAATTTCTAGAAAATCTTTTATGACAAACATCACATTCATGTGGCCTTTCACCTGAATGAACCTTTTTATGTCTTCTTAAATAAGAACTATTTGAAAATCTTTTCAGACAAACATCACATCATATGGCTTATCTCCAGAATGAACAATTTTATGTCGTAAGAGATCCTGCATATCCACAAATTTTTTAAGACAAACATCACATTCATGTGACCTTTGTAATGAATGAACTTTTTAATGCTGTAATAGATTATTCTTATTTGCAAAGATTTTATGTCAAACATCAAAATTATACACCTTTTCTCCTGAATGAATCTTTTTATGTTTACCTAAGTTAGAACTTCGAGTAAACCTTTTATGACAAACATCACATTCATATGGCTTATCTCCAGAATGAACATTTTTATGCATTTTTAAAACAGAAATTCTAGAAAACCTTTTATGACAAACATCACATTCATATGACTTTTCTCCAGAATGAACATTTTTATGCATTTTTAAAACAGAAATTCTAGAAAACCTTTTATGACAAACATCACATTCATGTGCCTTTTCTCCTGAATGAACTTTTGCATGTTCTTTTAAATTACAATTTTGAGAAAATCTTCTATGACAAACATCACACTCATATGGCTTATTTCCAGGATGAACATTTTTGTGTCGTAATAGATGTGTATTCCGACCAAACTTTTTATGACAAACATCACATTCATGTGGCTTATCTCCAGAATGAACATTTTTATGTATTTTTAATTCAGAATTACTAGAAAACCTTTTATAACAAACATCACATTCATGTGGCCTTTCTCCTTAATGAACCTTTTTATGTTCTCTTAAATGAGAACCATGAGAAAACCTTTTATGACAAACATCACATTCATGTGGTTTATCTCCAGAATGAATCTTTTTATGTCTTCTTAAATTAGAACTTTGAGTAAACTTTTTATGACAAACATCACATTCATGTGTTTTATCTCCAGAATGAACATATTTGTGTATACTTAAACTAGAACTTTGAGAAAACCTTTTATGACAAACATCACATTCATGCGGCCTTTCTCCTGAATGAACGATTTTATGGTCTCTTAAAGTAGAACTTCTAGAAAACCTTTTATGACAAACATCACATTCATGGGGCTTATCTCCTGAATGAACTTTTGTATGTTCTTTTAACTTAGAACTATATAAAAATCTTTTAAGACAAATATTACATTCATATTCAGAATGAACAATTTTATGTCGCAATAGACCATTCTTATCTGCAAACCTTTTATGACAAACATCACATTCATATGGCTTATCTCCAAAATGGACATTTTTATGTATTTTTAAATCAGAATTTCTAGAAAATCTTTTATGACAAACATCACATTCATGTGGCCTTTCACCTGAATGAACCTTTTTATGTCTTCTTAAATGAGAACTATCTGAAAACCTTTTCTGACAAACATTACATTTATGTGGCCTTTCACTTGTATGAACCTTTTTATGTCTTCTTAAATGAGAACTATTTGAAAATCTTTTCAGACAAACATCACATTCATATGGCTTATCTCCAGAATGAACAATTTTATGTCGTAAGAGATCCTGCATATCCACAAATTTTTTATGGCAAACATCACAATCATATGCATGTTCTACTGTATGAATCTTTTTATGTTGATTTAAGTTAGAACTTCGAGTAAACCTTTTATGACAAACATCACATACATATGGCTTATCTCCAGAATGAACATTTTTGTGATATGACAAATTTATCTTCTGACTAAACTTTTTATGACAAATATCACATTCATATGGCTTTTCTCCAGAATGGACATTTTTATGTATTTTTAAATCAGAATTTCTAGAAAATCTTTTATGACAAACATCACATTCATGTGGCCTTTCACCTGAATGAACCTTTTTATGTCTTCTTAAATGAGAACTATCTGAAAACCTTTTCTGACAAACATCACATTCATGTGGCCTTTCTCCTGAATGAACCATTTTATGTTCTCTTAAATGAGAACTTTGAGAAAACCTTTTAAGACAGACCTCACAATTATATGGCTTATCTTTAGAATGAACATTGTTATGCATATTACTTTCAGAACTTTGAGAAAATGTTGGATTATAATAAACAATTTTATTTCCGTTGTCCCTAGACAATTGTAGATTTTCTTCAAGTCCATTTTCTTGTTTATCCTCAAAAAATAAAAATTCTGTTGTGAAATCTTGTTTTAAATTTTCAGTAGGTGATAGTTCTGGTTTTAAATTTTCAGATGTTGAAAATACTGCTGATGCAGCTGGTTTCTTATTATTATTTTCAATTGAACATATAATTTCAGGTTTTACATCTTGAGAAGTATTAAAATACATGTTAGGTTTTATATCCTGAACATTAAAAAATGATAATTCTGGTTTTATTTTTATGTCATTAGAAGAAGAAAATTCTGAATTAATATCAGGTTTATCATCTTGAGAAGGTTTAAATGACATGTTAGGTTTTATATCCTGGAAATTAATAAATGTCAATAATTCTGTTTTGATGCCAGCAGAAGATGAAGATATGGCTGATAGATCTGGTTTCAAATCTTCAGAAGTTGAAAACTCTGTCAATTCATTTGACTGTATATCTACAGTAGATGAAACTGCAGCTAACACATCTGTTTCCACCTCCATGCTGGACAGCTTCTTAGATATGAACTGATGATTTAAAAAATGTAAATGTTAAACTGGTGGTTAAATAACCAAAACAACATATTACTAATAACATGGCAAAATTTGTAACACATGCCAGACTTTTGTCTTGTCAGTCTGATTACTAATGATTACTCAGTCAGATTTATAAATTTACTTATCAAGACCTACACTATGAAATGTATACAATTTTCTCGGTCAAACTAATGGATAGATTGCACACACATGACCAAAACCACATGATGTTTACATCCGCCGCCATGTTGATGCCCTAGCCTAGCACTGGACTTCTCTATGTATTTTGTATTGCTAGTCCCTAAGTTTTTTTAAAAACAAGCCACCCACAGAACAGTAACAATATTAAAAATTTGAAGGAACTTAAATTATTCAGGAACCTATTTTTTAATTTTTGTCCAGCTGATAGACAATATGAATATAATAAATAACTGTAAACACCTATTGGAATCTATCCAATCAAAAGTGAAAGCCACAACTATCATTGTTTTTGAAACATGGCCACTGCTTGTATTTACTCATTGTTGTCTCGAACGGGGTAGTTTAAAGTTTATTCCAGGATATTTTAGGCTGGTTTGGTCATAGATTGTGATTTGTTATTCAATTATCTGTTATATTATGTAAAATATGTAATAAATATGGCCAAATAAAAGAAATATTCATTAGTTACCTCCATCGCACATTAATAGCTAGTAGCTACTTTGGAAATTATGATGCTAAACTAAGGTTTTACCGAGAAGAGTTATGATGACTATTATTGATTAATATTATTATTATGAGATCTCATCCAACTTTCTCAGCCATTGGCAAAATTTACCCCACTAAGTCTAAGTCAGTACTACTACTACTACATTAACTACACTACTTATACTACACTGAGTCACACTCCATTGATAATCCGGTTTTTAAATACTTAAATGTAAGCTCGAAAAAACGTTTTTTTAGCGCAATTTCCATTCTGGAGAATTGCGTTTATTAACTCGTCATTTCTGGGAATGTATGGATGTGTGTCCGCAGCTTTAAGTCGTATCTCCTCCTGAACGAAGCAATATCGAGGACTAGTTCCAAAAGCAATTATGTTAAGCAAGTTACGAGGATGAACATAGGCCAAAAAAATTCAGGGTTTATTTGATGGATTTCCCGGAAAAGCCAAAAAACCTCGATAAAATGCAGTTTTTGGCCCATATCTCGGCAACCAGACCACTTAGCGACTTGAAACATGTACCAATCGATTCCTGCCATAATTTTGAACAATATTGCCGAAGAAAGTTTTCAAATATATCCTTTCGTTCGGTCACAATTTTTTTTTTTAATTAATTAAAATTTGGACCGAATTAGTAGGCATGTTTATCCAACCACACCACACGCGTCATCACGTTCAATAGCTGCGCCATCACGTTCAATGGCTGCGCCATCACGTTCGTTAGCTAGGCCCGCAATGGTTTTTAGTCATGTAACTCTATTGTAAATAAAACATGTAAAATACTGAAAAAAAATTAATAAAAAACGTTTTAATAACTAACCAATGGTTTTACTAACCCTGCTCTTGATTTACGCTACGACAGAGCTATTTTTAGATAACATAAGGAAATTGCGCTAAAATTGTCACTAGACTTTTTAATTACCTTGTTTTACTCTGGGGAAGTGTTTTATTATTACTCAATCAATCAGTCCGTCAAAGCCCATCCCACCTTTTCCGGAATCGGCGTTTAGATTATAAAATGGCATCCTTGGAGGTTTAATATTAGCAAGACTCACTAACTTGAAAGCGTCCTTGGTTGCTAACCAGAACATGGCTACCACACCTTGGCCTAAGATTGGGCAATTTTTTCTGCTTTGTTCGAGAGACCACCTTAACATTAACTTTAAAAATAATTAAAAAAAAAAGGCCATTTTTCGCGTATTTTAAGCAATCTGAAGATGACAAAACTATTATTGGCAGATTTTTTTTTTTTTTTGCTTCCCACATTGAAGGTCAAACGTAAACATGGGTACAGTTTGAGTAGCTTAATAACTTTAAATAATGGTCTCTAAGGTGTCAAAACTGCATGCCTAGGTCAAGTATTATTAGACTGATCGTTTAGTGAAAAAAAATTGTAATTATTATGTTCTCCTTTTAAGAAATCGGCATCGCAAAAAGGTCAATGAAAGCACGTAATTTTTTATTGTGTCGTCATCGCTATTGTTACGGAAGCTGTACATCCTCTCGCTGCTTATATAATTGTGTTTTCTTTTCACTTGACACTCTTTTTCAGCTTATTTTGCTAGTAAATGAGCATGGTTGCATCTATTGGAAATGTCGCTAGTCTTCATTTATTACTGAAAAGTTTTAATTCAATTGTTTAAAAACAGGTACATAAATAAAACAAAGAAACATTTTTGTATTTTTCAAAACATAAATCCTCCTCAAAATGTGAAATAATTATTAAAATTTAAGGAGTCACCCATTTTTCACATTACAAGTCTCGGGCGATTTTACGTACCCAAAACGATAGATTACCCAATCTAATAATACTTGACCTAGGCATGCAGTTTTGACACCAAAGAGACCATTATTTAAAGTTTTAAGCTACTCAAACTGTACCCATGTTTACGCTTGACCTTCAATGTCGGAAGCAAAAAAAAAAAAATCTGCCAAAAATAGCTTTGTCATCTTCAGATTGCTTAAAATACGCGAAAAAAACGCCATTTTTCGCGTGATAATTATTTTTAAAGTTAATGTTAAGGTGGTCTCTCGAACAAAGCAGAAAAAATTGCCCAATCGTAGGCCAAGGTGTGGTAGCCATGTTCTGGTTAGCAACCATGGACGCTTTCAAGTTAGTGAGACTCGCTACTATTAATATGGTCGTCTGTACGGGCAATGGTTTGATCGACTGTTGACTTATTATACAATTCTATTTTTATATCATAGTGAAGATGTTAGTCTTTAGTATTATGTACAAATAAAAAAGTCAATAATACACGCACCTGCTTTAGTTTATTTTGACTTCAAGCACAAGAGTGACTTTCCCTCGTCCGCCTCGTGAAAGACAAAGAAAGAAATCAGGTAAAGCTAGCATTATTAAAATGTTAATTATTAGCCCCGTAATTACATGGGCAGTTTCGATACAAATCTATCCGATTACGATACGATCCTTATTTATAAGTATCATGTACTTCAAGAGAAAGAAATGATTCGATATTTTATGTCCGCCCAAAACACGGTGGCTACGAAACCGCGAGAACGAGAATTCATGAATCGAAAAGCCTAGTATAAAGTAGATCTAATAAAGTACAAATGTTTTTTTAAAAAAGTTTGATCTTTCTGCATAATCGGAAATGATCAGAAATGAGTCTCAATCTCTACTTAACTACTTAACTAACTACTAGATCTAGATTCTAACTACTTCACTTTATTAGTATTAGTAGGCTACTAGATCTAGTACTAGATCTAGGTAATCCCTTAGTTTAGCGTCGGTTATTATTCCGGAATCGTATAGCAGTAAAAAACAGTAAAACAATGCCAAAGTCTGTCACACACTTCCGGAATTCACCGGAAGTACCGTAAACCATACTTTATTTGGCGTCTTCTTTTATTTTTACACAGAATGTTTAAAATTTGGATATATTTATTTTTGTAATCATTTTTACTATTTTCGTAATCTAGATTTTTTACTTGGCCTAGCAGCTAGATATCGAGCTAGATCTAATTAATTAATGGTCGCAAATCCGCTGCAAGCCAAAAACATTAAATTATTACATTTGATACATTATTTATATTTATATTAATATGTTTTTATTTTTAGATCTACTAATTTAAATCTACTATTATATTTATTCTTGTTTCCTTTTGTCGATTAAACTTAAAAAATTAAAACATTAATTTACTACAATCGACTTTTAATTTATTTATATTTCAATGGTCAAATAAACCATGGTTTACCGTAACTCTAGTTACCGAAACTCAACAAACATTACCCGATAATTTCCGACGCTAAACTAAGGGATTACCTAGATCTAGATAGCTAATAGGCCTGCTATTTAATATTTAAAAAAAAAATTATTATATTTATTTACAAACTTACTAGACTACTTCTAGATCTAGATCTAGGCCTACTAATTTAAAAAATAATACTACATGACACATGAAGTATTTTGTTAGAATATTAGGTAAAACCTTAGTTTAGCGTCGGTTATTATTCCGGGATGGTATAGCAGTAAAAAAATAGTAAAACAATGGCAAAGTCTGTCACACAGTTCCGGAAGTACTGTAAACCATACTTTATTTGGTGTCATCTTTTATTTTTAATACAGATCGTTTAAAATTTGGATAGATTTATTTTAATTGCGTGTTAAATATTATTATTCATTTTGTATAACTAGTTATTTTTAAGTGTTTCAGCTAAATATTTCTGCTACTAAATATTGTTTAACAGGATTTGTACGCAGTCTGGAAAAAGTCTTGAATTTAGAAAAGTGAATTTCATCAGACTTTAAAAAGTCTGGACGGGTCTACACTGTCTGTGAAATGATGTTTTTCGCTGGATATCACAGAAGAAACCCGATTTCTCAGTTACTACGTCATTGGGGGAGGGGGGGGGGGAGGGGGAAGTGTAAGACCTGTCTTTTTGTTGTTGTTGTTGCGTGACTGACCGTGAAAATGTTTAGGGCTAGACTAACCCGCCCCTCCTAGTAACTAAGGTCACTGATAATAATCACTGATATCTAAACGTGTATGAACTCACTGTGACCCCAAGTACGTAGATGGTGCTGTTTAGCTAGATGAGGGAGGTGGGGGGAATAAAAGTTACGGTACAGTTCATGATATGTCGTATTAGACTGGGCTACTGTGACCTCACAGTGACCCCTCCACCGTCTCTTGTTGTGTGTGTTTGGGAGGGGGGATACCGGTGGTTTTTAATAGCAGACAAAAGTTTCTCAGCTATAACCACAACATGGTTACAAAGGTCTTGTTTCATTTTCAAAATAGGGTACGAACCGTTTCTAGTCACTTTTACTATTTTTGTAATCATTTAATCATTTTTACTATTTTCATAATCTAGATTTTTATTTACTTGGCCTAGCAGCTAGCTAGATCTAGATTTAATTAATTAATGGCAACAAATCCGCTGCAAGCCAAAAACGTTAAATTATTACATTTGACTTCATTATTTATATTTATTATATTAATATATATTTCTTTTCTTTTTTAGATCTACCAATTTAAATCTACTATTATTCTTGTTTCCTTTTGTCGATTAAACTTTAAAAAAATTAAAACATTAAAAAATTAATTTGCTACAATCGACTTTCACTTTATTTATATTTAAATATATTTCAATGTTCAAATAAACCATGGTTTACCGTAACTCTAGTTACCGAAACTCAACTAGGCTAACATTACCCGATAATTTCAGACGTTAAACTAAGGTTTTACCAAATATTACTTGTTATTAGTTTGTAATTGTAATATACTTTTGGGTAGGCTATAGGCCACTATAGGGTGATTAATACTGCTAAGAGTCTATACATTTATAGTATATCTATAGGTAATCTATCATCATTTAAGTACGTAAAATCGGCTGGCTAGTAATGTGAATGGAAGGTGACTCATTAATTTTAGTAATTATTGGGAGGATTTATGTTAGTTCACACCCAGTGACTGATTAAAACGCCCAGTGCTCTTGATATTTTTACGTTGAGTGCAATCTAAAAATAGGTAGCCTATCAGGAGTATAGTATTGATAGTATTGGTAACTATTAATTTTAATAATTTATAGGCCTAAATCAAAATTATAAAAATTCTAGCCTAAAAAAAGTTTCATCACAAATGTGTCAAATACATAATTGAATCATAGAGTAATAGTAAGTAATATAACTAAAGAAGAGTGTAAATTGTCAAAATAGAATTTTCAAATGTAGCTGTTATAAAATATTGTTTGTATTTCCCTGCAAGGACTACAAAAATATTTCTCCTTCAGACTTTTATTAGAAGAAACATTAGTTGTCAGTAACATTTTCTGTCATTACTAATATTACAAGAACTTCACATTTTTAATTTAAAATAATTAAAGAGTATCAAATATTTCTCTTTCAGCTCTAACTGTTTGATCAAGTGAATACATCCTATTAATTTAATAACTCTAGTGTTATAGAACAAAAGAAAATGAGAGAGCAAGTAGGTCACTGTGACATCTGTTCATGAACATTTTCATCTTTTGAAAGATTACAAACACATTGGATTAAAAAGCACACGTAAGTGCAAGCCATAGGCTGTTGTTTTTGTGATTTTATAGTTGCAGAGGAGCCGTTGTTCGCTACACATAAAAAAGAATTTCATCCAAAGGATAGGATGGCGTGTGAGTTTTGTGCTTATACCACCAGGAAATGGAGTAAGCTGAAAAAACATCACATTAAAGTTCATGTGGCTTTCTATAAAGAAAACATTGCTGCTGAATTACTAAAGAAAAACTTCAAAAAGAAAACAGTGTTATCTTCTTGTAAATTCTCAACAGATTACAGATTAACTTCTTCAAATTGTGGAAATGTTGAATTCAGATGCTCAATACTGAAGGAGAAAAAAAATTTATTATCAACTAATGAAAAGACAGCTGAGTTGTACCCCACTATATTCAAACCGTGTGAAAAATTGCAGATAAATCATAAAAATCAAACAACTGGACCTCAAAAGTTACAGTTATATGAATGTGCCCTGGAGAATTGTAAAACTTGTCAACTATACCATAATGGTAAACAGAGAGGCAGCGAGCCTCCAGCTGAGAATTTTGTGTGTGACATTTGCCAAAAAAGTTTTAAAACCTTATCTCATTTGTCTTCTCATAAACTTGTGCACACTCCATTGAAATGTTATATATGTTGCCAGTGTGATAAAAGTTTTAACATTGGAGATGAATATGATCTACACTTAACAAGACATTTTAGGTTTAAACCATTTAAATGTGAATTTTGTGAAAAATGTTATGCAAATAAACGTTATCTTAAAGATCACATGAGATTGCATACTGGAGAATCAATTCACAAATGTGAGAAATGCAATTACATAACACCTCATCTGTCTCGGCTAAAACAACATCAAAAGATTCATCTAAACCTTCAACTAGTTGATGGTGTTGAAAATGTACAAACTTGTGATATTTGCCAGAAAAGCTTTGTTTCTTTAGCTCATCTGTTGCCCCATCAACCAATGCATACACCTTTGAAGCTTTACATATGTAGTCATTGTGGTAGAGGCTTTAACTTACCAGAAGAATATGATCTGCACCTTCTAAAGAGACATTTCATGTACAGACCTTTCAGATGTTCATTGTGTGAGAAATCTTTTACCATCAAAAAAAAATTTAAGAGTTCACATGAGCATACACACTATGGATTTAATGTATAAGTGTTCAAATTGTGAATGCACATCAAATGATAAAAGTCCTTTCTCAGAACATAGGAGAGTTCACATGAACAGTAAGCCTTTCACATGCAATGCTTGTGACTATTCAACAGCTTCTAAAAGTTCTCTAAGAGGTCATTTAAGGACTCACTCTGGTGAGAAGCCATTTTGTTGCAACCTATGTGACAAACGATTCAGTCAACGTGTACATTTAATCTCACACAAACGGCATATTCATCTAGTTTAACCATACTACTGAAGACACACTACGAACAGTGTTATGACGTGTAGTTAATCAATGTATGTTGGTGTTGGTGTGAAAGATATAATGATGACATAATGATGAAAGATAGGGACGTTTTGTGTAGAAACTGGTTGCTGTGTATTGTGTGTGTGAGTTAATACTTAGTCTTGGTGAGAGGGTGTATATGACCAGTGTGACTCAGTCAGTAGCGTGAATTGTGAGACATCCATGTGGATGACGATTATAAGCAGAATGTGTTTAATAAATATCAGAAGAAAAACCTTTTTTCATCTTGTCAATAAATTGTCACCCGTGTCGTCTAGACGTGTAATGGTATAATGACTGCCTATGTTGTCTGATATTCTCACATGGTAATGAACCAAGTAGTTCAACCCTCTCACAATCGAAAAATATATTATAAAACTGATGTGACTGAAGAAATGTAAATTTATGCTGCAATTTTTTTTATTGACATTGGTGTAAAAACACTGGTGTTTTTTTTTTTTGCATGCCTCCAATTCTGTTTATACCCAATCACAGTTACATGATGGGGGGGGGGGGGGGGTTGTAAAATGTTTAATCTGCTCAAGTTACAGCTATTTCCAACAGTGGGCTTGTGTCTCTTTCAATGCCATCATACTGTAAAGTTTTTTTTTTTACTTTTTAAAAGTTTTTTTATATCTGCTTGTCACATATCAAGAAATGTATTGTGTTATTTATTGGAAGTCTGTGTTACCTTCTTTCTATTTGAAGCTTATCTGAAGTTTTGGTAACTGTATTTTCTTATATAACTAGTAATTTGATTTATGTTGACACATTTACTAGTAATAGTTAAGTCGTTTAGGCTTTTATGTTCTTGTCTTTAACATATGATAAAGCTTTTCTATTGCTTATGATACACATTGAAATTTATTGGACACATAAGAAAATAAACTTGTTAATTAACAGTTCTTCTGAAATATCTGCAGCTATGTAACACCTCGTCAATCTCTGTTGAGGCTACATCATAGGATTAATTTAAACCCATAACAAGACAAATGGTGTTGAAAAATTACACACTTGATTCTTGATGTCATCTTATCAACTTTAAATGTAATTATCAAACCAATACAGCATTTTGATAGTAGTGACAGTTTAATTTTGGATGATGACTGTTACACTTGCTTTTCTTTTAAACTTTTAATATTATTTAAGTTATTTATTTAAGTTCCAGTAAATTATCAAACTTTATTTAAATTACCACAAGTTCTATCAATTTTAAAAAGCATTAGTATTTTGCACAATTAAGGTCTTAATTTTTTGTACTGGGCTTTGTGCATCAGTAGAAGTGATGTCACAATTAGCAGTCTTTTAACACTATCTTAACCAAATTCTCCTCTTTATTTCTAAAGAGCTAAATTACACAAATATTTTTCTTTTTTAAATTTTTTTTTTTTAAATTTACATTAATTTGGTTTTAAATTGTAAATTAAATAGTTAAATTCTGTCTAATCTGAAATATATGCCTATTTCTGTTTTTTTTTTTTTTTTTACCTGTTGGATTCTTTAAATTTGTTAATTATGTTTATAAATTTTGACATAAATTTTTTCTCAGATGTAAACATTATTGTTGAGATTCATTTCTAATTGCGTTTATGTTGAGGTTGTATTTTTCATATTGTATGTGGCCAGCTATTAACTCTTTTGTTAAATAAACTAATAGTATTTACAAAATTAAGTCTCAAACTTGAATGCAGGTTAAATTAATGTATGTGCCAGTATGTGGCATGTGGTTAAATAAACTAACAGTATTTACTAAAATAAGTCTCGAGTTTGAATGCAGGTTAAATTAATGTATGTGGCATGTGGTTAAATAAACTAACAGTATTTACTAAAATAAGTCTCGAGTTTGAATGCGGGTTAAAGTCAGTAGAACGTTCCAGAGTTCGCCAAGCTCTAATGTGTACCTGACTCACATTATGGAAAGCAAAGACGGCTGGGCACCCTTTAGGAGCTGAAGTCTCTGAAAAATGAACTCTACTTCATGTTCTTGGACACAAAAAGAAGATGGTGATGATTTACATAAAGACTAAGAACAAATGCCCCACGTTTTTCATCGCTTATAGTAGAGTGATCGCTTGCATTATTGTGATGTATAGCATTTATTTTCTACTTTTTAGTTAAATCAGAAAACGTGGGTTTTTTTAAACTTTTTTAATGATTATTATTAAACCATGTGACCGCTATTTGATGATCACTAGTGGGGAACTCAGGGTACATGGCCACTTAAAATGTCTAACCTGATTTGTGGTTTTTTTTGATGTTGCGGTGGGTGGTGAGGTCGTTGGAACAGTTAAAGGGATTGTGGGGTTATCATGTCTGAGGGTAAAGTGGATAGAGGGGGAGAGAGGAGGGGGTAGATTTTTTTTATTTTTATTAATTCAATTGTTTTAAACATTTAAATCAGTAATAGTAATATATTTGATAGATTTTACATAGCATCAAAGACATGAACAATGAACATCAATTGCATATATAATAATCAAAGGGAAAAAATAAAATGGCATAAGAACTAGATTAAAATAAGGTGTGCAAACTAGGTTTCTCTTCACTGCTTAGTTTAGTGTGCTGCGGAGTCAAAAGTTCACATCGTAGCCACCCATGGACAGAAATAGAAACGACCTTGGGAGAAGTGTCTCTGTAATCATGTACTGATCTATCATTCCAAAACTTTCCATGACATAAAATTGACCCTTGGCAATGAGGGCACGGCACGCTACCTTGAAATGTCCGCCAGTCCGGTTGAATGGGGGGGGGGGGGGGGGAAGTGTGTGTGTGTTGGGGGGGGGGTTGAGGTGGGTATCTCTTTCTACCATTTAGGTTGTGCATTTTAAAACCCGGGAAACAGAAGACTGTTCTACTGTTAATTTACTTGGGGGCTGATCGAGTGATGTTTGGCTTGAGACTGTCTAAATTAAAATTAATACTTTGTTTATTTCTTTCCTGTATATTTCTTTTATGTCTCAGTTAAGTGAGAGTTCCCAGTCTATGTCTTAGCTTTGCTTGAAATATTTCTTTTAACTCGATGTCCGTGTATTTTGTGAAAAAATATCTGACTTTGTTCCTAATTTGCCAAATAGTCGATCTATAAATAGCCGTTGCTACTAGTCTGTTCTCGTCTTCTGTTCTTTGTCTAGTCGTGTTAATTAAATTAAGTGTGATTGCTTTATTTGTTGTGGCTGTTTGATTGGTGGTGTTTAATATTTTCGCAAGTGTTTGCTTTGTTTTCTGTACTAATATACAATCTAAATAAATGTGTTTCTCAGTTTCTTGTATATTTTGTTTACACGTTTGACATGTTATTTTAACATTTTGATTTGACTTTGTATTTCGTGAAACTGGAGTTGTGTTAAAAATCAGTCTGTATGCTACTTCCCTTTCTTTTGGTGTAATGCGTTTATTATGTAGGTTTCTAAATGTATCTTTAATGTCTATTATATTGTGTTCCCTGGCCCAACTAATTCTCGTGTATAAGGGTGTCGCTTGTTGTTTGATTAGGATGTCGTATATTTTTTTTGTGTCTTCCCCAATAATGCTTTTGTTTCCTTGGAATGTTGCTAGCGTTTCTTTATAAAAGCTGCCTATGTCATTTCCCCCATAGTGTGGTGTTATGATGTTTAATTTTAAAATGCTCTTTATGTTTAACCCAATGTAGTATTGTGCTAATGGATGATAATGTGGTTCTATCCTTATTCTATCCAGGTGTTTTAATCGGAAGGTGTTTATTTTAGTTTGAATGTCGTGTAGCCCTATAGGCCTACCTCCATTTAATTTATTTTGTATTAAGGTTTTGTGGCTAATGTTTCTAATCGTATTTTTGAAAATGAACTCTCTAATGTGCTTGTTTGTTTTTTTAATAAATGAGTTGGGTATTGTAGAGTTCGTCGCAACGAAAATTATTTTTGGAATGATATATCTGTTTACTAATACAGCTCTGGCAAAAATGGTTGTATTGCAGTATTGGTATTTTTCCAGATTGTGATTTATTTTATTTTTCAGTGTGGTCCAAGTTTCTTGGTCGTTTATTGTGGGATCGCTAGTATAGGTTATTCCATAAATTTTGAGTTTGTCAGTTATTGTTATGTCTATGTGATAGTTATCTTTACCTTTCCATTTACCTATACCCATTACTTTTGATTTTTCTGCGTTTATTTTTCCCCCGCTCCCTTTCCCAAAGTTGTTGAATTTTTCTATTACAGTCTGTATTGCTTTTTCTGTTTGTACTAAGAAAGTAGTGTCGTCTGCGTATGCAAGTATTTTCTTGCCTACCGTGTTTGGAATGTACAGTCCTTTAATCGAGTTGTCCTGTCTAATGTTTTCTAGCAGAACTTATTTAAAGTTCTAAATCTTGTCTCTTTCCCCTCATCTTTCACACTGCAATCTTTTGAAAACTCAATGCGACCACTACAAAACCCTTTCAACTAGTCAACTTAAGTTGTTTCCCTACATAGAAAATGCTTCACTGTCCCATTGACCCTCTCTAAAAAATTTCCTTTCCTCTCCCCACCCAGACTTCTGACACTTTCATTTGACCTTCACCCCTTTTACTGTCATCCTTTGCAATTTTTTTTATAATCAAATACATGACATCATGTAAATATTCATTATGTACATTAGCAAAACCTTTCGTTTTCATTTGGTGTTCAAAATTATGTTAAAAAATTTGATGTTGATGTACTTGTTTTAATTGCAAATAAAAGTATTTAAATAAAAAAAAAAAAAATGTTATGAGGAAACAAAACAGTAAAAACAATTAAGCCTATCATGGTAAAAATACCTTTTTTTGTATTTCTATATTTCTAATAATCTTCATTTGAATTGTTGATCGACAAATCCTTTTTAGTAATGTTCACCATTTTGTTCATGTAATGATAATTTTTGTAAATGTTTGAACTATTTGCATATGCTGATGAAATTATTTCTATTTGAAAATAAAAGTATTTAAAAAAAAAAAAAAAAAAAAAAAAAAAAAAAAAAAAAAATGCTAATCATGTTTGCTGAACAGGAAAAAAAAAAAAAAAAAAAAAAAAAAAAAAAAAAATGATTTGTGGTTTTTTTTAGCTTCAAGCGTAAGAAGAGTTGTCATGGATAGATGTGTTGGGCATGGCAGTGAGTGTCAATGAATATTAAATTAAGTAATTTAGTTTAAAACGAACTAAAAACTTCAAAATTAGTGCCTAATGGATTAAATATGGATGTCTATCATTCAATAGTCGTGTTTAATTTGAAATTTGGGTAAATTCTAGATTTAGTAATAAAAACTATTAATTACATACCACTTCCAACAGTTAAGTGAGACACTAACCCTAATCCTAACCCTTGCCATAGGTCACTGCGCATGTGCAGAGCTATCTTTTGCCGACTAAGTGGAGACATTGGGGAGAAAAATCTTCTTCTGAGTAGTCACTTCAGAGAAAGTTAGATTAGAAGATCTCATAATATTAATAAATAGTAGGCCTAGTCATCATAACTCTTTTCTTAGCTAGTTAACTAGTAATTACATACCACTTCCAACAAACATTTTGTACATTACTACTTGTTGAACGATATTAGTGACAGAGCAAAGAAAAAGCTAAAAAATTATACACATTTAAAATAACATGGCTACCAATACCTATAAGAAAAATTAAAACCAAATTATATACATTTTTAGTCGACACAACACCATATTAAATGCACACACTGATTAAGAGACTTAAATTGTTCCCTTAAAGACTTGGCTGTTCAATTGTCATTATGTTGTTTTTTAAAGTAATTTGTATAGAGAGGTTGTTATCCAAAAATTAAAAAAGGTGATCTGCTGTGTGAAAGGCTGTTGTACTCGAACTGGAAATTCTAAATAATTTCTTAATTCCACTGCAAAAAATTATATTACACCAATGGGAAAGAGATCGACAGCTATGAGAGTGTAAACACAATCAATTTTTGGCGAATATTTATAGAGGTGGTGTGATGTTTCAGCAAATTATAAACATTTTAATTAGGCCTATTAAATTAACTCAGAAAATTTTTTTTATAATGTATTAAGCCTACTAGTCTAGATTTATTATAAAATTTAAAATATATTTGGCTTCACAAATACTAAGAGACAAAAAGTAATAATAAAATTTTAATTTAATTAATTAATCAGGCTTGGGCCTATGAGTCTAACTTTAAATAAACTATTACTGGTGAAGTATTCCAACTATCAACTATCAATATCCTCTAGGTTCTAATTAATAATCAAGTAATTATAGTCTAATATTAATAAACTATAGGCCTACAATTAAATAATTGTATTTACTAAATAATTTAGTGATAGCAATCAAAATTAATGTATTGGGTAAATGACTGGTTCTATTAACATTAGGCTAGAGTCTAGCAGTAGCAGATATACAGAAATACTCTGACATAGATTTAATTAATCTAATTAAATTCAAAATAGCTAGGCCTACTTTAGCCTAGTCTTGGCCTATATTTTTTTAATTAGTATTAGAGTAAAGTTCCGCGTGAGATCAAAACCTCGGTGGGATCACATTCCTGTTTATCGCTTCGTATAATATTTGTTTGGATGTTTTATACGAAACTACCAATATCTGCTGTAAACGGGATTAGCCCGTAGTGTCGAAACGAAAGTACAGATATTTTAAACTTGGCCGTACTGTCGAAAATCCCGCTGAAATATTTTTAAGTAGTCGAACAGCTAAGATCGTTGTTTATTTTACTTAAATAATTTACGATACCGAAACTAGATCCAACAGAAAACATAATTAATTGATTTGGTGGGAAATATCTAGATCTCTAGATCTAGATCTTTTTGTAGAAAATAAAATAGATCTTGGCACTGATTAGTAAATTACACAATAATTAGATCTACATCTACATCTCTATTTTAACGTATTTTATTCCCCGTTTCACGTTCACCTCCAGTTGAGCGTATTTTATTATTAATTAATTTAATAATAGGCCTAATGAATTATAATAAATAATATTACATTATTAATAATTAATTTCTATAAATTTATTAATATTTTTTTTTATTTATAACATTTTTATTGATAACCCTTGCCTTAGCTAGCATAGCACGGGTGGGGGGTGCAGACTGCACCAGATGACACTATTTAAGGGGGTGACACCAAGGCAAAAAATTGCAAAATATACAGAAGAAAAATGTTGTTTTGCCAGTCCCATTAATGATTAATTAAAGTTAAATAGTCTTTTAAGTACAAATTGACAATTATTACCAGAGGGTGGGGGTGATACCATGTCGTAAAGGTTCTAAAGTACTAACTATAGAGAAAACATTGCTACATCCAAGTTCCAACTGTATTATTAACAGACTAAAGATAAACCTCGTTACTTGGGTGACACCTGATCTAGCGATGCCATTGGGCCTTAGACGTAAGCACTTTATTTAAATTTTTACTAATTTCAAAACTTTAATCTTCAGGTTCTCTCAACATGGAGACAGGAATAAGACAGACACAGGGACAAAGATACCAACAATGTTCTAGAACACTGCAATCAACTGATTTACAACCCTCTGTATTCAAGTGGCTAGAGTACTACCATGTATGTTACTTTAAGAGTTAATTGTTCAGATCCCTTTATGTGACTTCTGTGGGGTGGAGGACTATACTACATTCTAAATTTTAAGTATTCCATTTAAGAGTGTAAACTAAATTAAGATATTAGTAATATTATTAGTATCACTTTTAAGTACCATTTATACTGTAGTATAATAAAGTAAACTGATCTTGTCATTGTTTTGCAGGTGTTTTGTGCTTATGGGTTTATGATTACAGTAAAAAATAAAACCAAGTGCTGTGATAGGTTGAAACGAACCAGGTATGATTGTAAATATGAAAGAATTTCCAATCTGATTTAATTAAAGGTGAAACTTTTGTTGGTAAACTAATTGCATTATAACAGTAAAAAATGTAACACTGAATAATAAAGCTGAATGATAAATTAAAAACCATTATGTAGAGCTGAACTGTTGTGATTGTATTTTGTTAATTTTTTTTTATTTGTACACGTAAGCTTCCTTTCAGGTCCATGGGACAGATGGAGAGATCATGAGTTTCTCTGACTTTGGCATAGGAAGGGATAGTGTAGTCAAGTTCAATACAATGCTCAGCCACCTTTATTTTCCCAACCAGTTACTAGAGCCCATTATTAGAACTTGAGACTATCAGGTTAGTTATCCAATGTTCTGCTACTCACATACACTGTATTATTTGTATATAGTTATATTTTATAAATCATTTGTTTATTTATCATTGTGAATTTAAGGTTACACTAAACAAGCACCAACTGTACTGCAATGTACTTCCCAATGAGAAGTGGGGTGCAAACCTTTGATTTAAAGCAAATTATGTAAGGTGATGGTGTGGCTTAGCTATGGAGCAAGACGGTATAACCCAAAGTCTCAAGTTTGAATCTGGATTCAAGTCAGCAGAACTTCCCTGAGTTCACCCAGCTGCTCTGATAGATACCTAACTCACGTTAGGAAAAGTAAAGGAGACTGGGCATAGTGCTGACCACACTATCCCTTCATATGCTGAAGTCACAGAAACAGCTTATCTCTACTGCACTTGCCCCATGGACCGGCAGGCTAAATAAACTTAAGTGATGTGATACAGATATTTTTAATTTGTTAACCAAAACATTTTGTTTGTCTGCAGCGAACCTGGATTAATAAAACAGTGAAATCTTGCTGGAAGGTGCTATCACAGTATAACTGGTAACTAAAAAAAAATTTTGATGCTATTTTATTTTAATATTTAGTAGGGCTATATATGAGTTGAACTAAACTAAAAAAGATATTTTCATACATGAACTAATATGTGGACACTATTGATTCTAAATGTAAAAAACTCAGATATCTTACTGTTAATTCAAAATGTGTGCTATATCAGTCAGCATGTTTGCCAAAGCCACATTGTCAAACAAATGTTTGAAATAAAGGGTAGACCTTTGTAGACAATCTTTATTTTAGTACAATTTCCACACTCAAGATATTTCAGTTTTAATATGTCACCATAACAGCAACTGGTGGAGGGCGTCTCTTTAAAGATTAAACAGTTGTCTTTATTTTCTTACAGAATATGTATTTTTTGTTTCCCAGGATTTACCAGCCTGAGGATTAAGGCGTCTCTTCAAGATGGATGTTAGAACATCACAGATGGTTATTTTTTCAGCCCACCTGATGTTCAGTTTGCTACACAGCCATTCATTATTGAAAGTCTCAGAACCATAGAGGAGAACAAATTTTACATTGCTGTTCAACAGTCATATTTGGAAAACTGTAGACAGCTCTTGACATCCATATTGTGCGGAGGATGTTGGATACTTTGCTGATATGTCTTTTGATGTCCTCATCTGCTCCCCCATCTTCTTACAACAGATCCTAGATGTGTAAAGTGATCTTGCTCAAATAGTCATTTCTTGTGTCCTAAGTGGGAACTCCTGTTTGTTGTTGATTCTTATCACTTGTGTTTTTTCCAGTTGATCATTAAGCCTATATTAAGAAGGTTCATCATAGTTTGCTTAGCGTGGATTGGGCATGTTGTTGTCAATGTGAGAGTATAGCATCCTCAATATCTAGACCTCCAGCTAAGTGAGGGTCCACTGAATTCCACCCTTTTGGTCTGATGTACATTATACGTGAAAAGCGAATAACATTTCTGTACTCACTGAAAAAGGGCTGGTTAACTTGTGGATAATCTGGCAGTTGGAGTCTTTGTGGAGGTGTTGGATACTATTGCTGAATTTCTTAGCGATTGAATGTGCAAATTCAATTTTTTCACTAGGTTGGCTTTCATGTAGAGATATTCTGCTACGCAGTATTTGTTTATAAATATGTGTTTCTATCTATATATATATATATATATGCATATATTTATGTTTGTGTGTGAAACTAAGGTCTAGTTACACACAGTCATATAATATTAAAAACTTGTTAGATTAAGATGTGGATTAGAGATTGTCTGTTGCCATCAAATTTTTATTTATTGTGGAGGTTGTATGTATTGATTCCATTTTGTCTAGTTATTGAGCATACTGAAATCTGATAATATTGATTTATCTATCTACTTACTTGTCCACTTGTAACCTATATGATCTGTTACTTAATTGTAGCATCAAAAGTATTCTTTTAATGTGAATAAAAATTTTAAACAAGTAAACTATCGCTTCATGTTACAGTATAAATTTAAGTAGCCAGTTTGTGCACCTGTAATTTTCTTGTAGTGGGAGGGGGAAGGGCATTCATCTCACAGTGAAGTAAACATGTCTGGCATTTACTATGATTTACACTAGTATTAGTAAAAGTAATTCAAGAGAATTGCAAATTGCATATTTTTATGCATCTGTATTGGGAGGTTAAAAAAAATAATTATGCACATTATCAATCTTCATATATATAGTTAACACATACATTAAAGTATAGCAAAGCAGTGACGTCGCTAGTTCGCACTCCACGCCCGCGCTACGCCTCTGTAGCAAAGTGTATATATATCCCACTGACAAGCTTTTAAAAATGTAGGGTACCAGCACAGGCGACAATGTCTCAATCACTAGTAAATAGGCTTGAAAGTACTACATGGACTTGTACAACTAATTGAGCTGTAATATGTTGCAAGATATGTATGGCTTGATGACACCGACAGGTGCTTAATAAAAAGCAAAGGATTAATATACCAGTGTGATTTTTATGTACGAGAGGTTTATGGGGGGGGGGGGGGGGGTTAGGGCAAGTGTCTAATATCAGAAAGGGATGCTAGTTACGGCGCTTCATGAACAACGAGAGCTTCATTTATGACAGGATTAATCAGATTAATTTCAAACTTTTGCTTGGAGGAAGTGGATCACCTTTATTACAGAAGTAGGTGAGGATGTCAGATTTAGGGAATTTACAAGAGTACCCTAATGTTTGTTAGTAACCGGTAATAAAATACTTTCTGGCTCTAACACCGATGTAGACTTCATGAACTTTATAAGTAGGTACTAGTTAGTTACACGTCAAGTATATTACTCGTTAACTAAAATAGTGTTGTACATGTTCACCCCCGCAATCTATTTGCCGCTCTAAAAGGCTGAGTTACTCCAATGCCAACTTTCTCAAGTACATCCACTCTGATGCAAGGTAAGATACAAGAATCTGACGAAGAAAAGTTTACTCGTGACCCAGAGAAAAACAAAATTTCGCCTGGTCAGCCTCATTCACTAATATTGACAAACTTTAAGCGATTAGCCCCAGAATCCACGATGACAATCCTAATATATAAATCCCCACGTTCGCACATCTCTCTCTCTCTCTCTCTTTCTCTGTCCGCAAAAAATTTTCGCCGGACATCACGTCAGAATCGGCAGCGATATATCGAGAACTTTTTACGGACTTTTGTTGAAAATAATATGTTAGATGTTTTAAATGTATAACCACAAAATTATTTAAAGAAGAAAAATAAAAAATAAAGGCGTATTCGAATATAGAGAAACAGTATTATTTATGCAACCGGAAAAGCATTAATATATGTGAAAAAGAACGCATAAAACTGTGACGTCACTATTGCTTATACATTAACTAATGACGTCATCTGCCGTGTTTAGAATGAAAAGAAATGAACTATTTCATTCAAATTTGATTTAGATCTACGTACACTATGAAATGTATACAATACAATTTTTCCGGCCTAAACTCATAAAATTTATTTTATGTATTTGGATTCTAGATCTAGAGATTCTAGATCTAGACTAAATCTAAATCTACGCAATAACTAGATCTAGACGTAGACGCTAAGATCTAGATTTAGACTCTAACTTCTCTAAAATCAATTCCAAAAATAAATTTCTATATTAGGACTAAACTATTTCAAGACTTATTTATTTTATACAAAATCTTTGTTATGAACTGGCTAATTTGGGATAAAAAATTAATTTGAAAGAATAGGCATATTCGCGTAAGTTAAGATTTTAAAATACGTCTTTCATTCTCCGTATCTTATAAGGTGCCTAAATAGCGGAGATGTTAGTGTACATTAAACCACGCAGGTGGTGCGGGTTCGAGACACAGCAAGTCAGCTTGGTTAATGTATTCTTTTTTATTATGCTCGGGCTAAACTTAAAAAAAAAATTCTTTTAGGAATCTAGCTCTAGATCTAGATTGTCGGGTGTCCGATAGGGCACTTCCCGGCGCCGCAGGCGCTTCAAATTTGGCATGATCTTGCCTTGGTGCGACAGAACACGGGGGCCGGTTGGCCGAAAAGTCTACGATGTGGGGGTCAAAACTGACCTCGACTGACCGGTACCTTATATGAGCTATAAATCGAAAAAAAATGTCCACGGAGGAACCTCTTCATAACTCTTGAGGTCGTAGACCGACCTTCGGGCGAATTAATTAAGCATTCAAATTCTCAATGTTTTCGAAAGCCTAAGCGAAGCTGGGCAGCATGCCTAGTAGTACAGAAAACAATACCAACGTAAGTCAAAGCTCGGCAAGGTGGGTTGCGACTTCTTTATGATGGTTTAATCAATTTCAGAGAGAACAAATACAAGAACAAAGTTTCTTCCAGGCAGAGTTTCTTCCAGGCAGAGTTTCTTCTAGGCATCTCTTTCACCGCCCCCCCCCCCGAACAAAATGGAATTTATATAGAAAATATATACTTTCGACAGTGTCCGCCCCCCCCGTCAATTACCCCCTTGTCAATCCCCCCCCCCGGGGAATTACCCCCCCCCCCCCTTTCAAGTTAAAATCCTAACTCTAACTAGAAGTTTATGCCTATATACTACTTTAATCCAAACCTTAAGAAAAAGACCAAAACCTAAGAATCCACCTTAGCCTAAAACTTCACACAAAACCAAAACCAAAGCTAGACACAACCCTAACCCTAAAACTAGCTCTAACACTAACCCTAGCCCTAACCCTAATCTTAACTCTAACCCTAGCCCTAACCCTAATCCCAGTAGCGTACGCAGGGGGGGAGCAGGGGGAGCGGCCGCTCCCCCTCTGGCCATTTCCAGCAAAGTGGCGCCTTTTTGAAAACTTTTTAAATTGAAAGTTTTAAACAATGATATTTGTTAAAAAAAATATTTTTGGTCGGCACATCTATGTAAATCACAAGATTTCTTTTCATGCAGCAATTAAGCTTTATTGTTATAGTCTAGTAGTGTCTACGTTTACAACACGTATTAACAGCTGCATCAGTTTGCCATTCTAAAAATAACCATTACGATGTATTGCAATGTTTAAAATACCTCTACGGTAGTACCACTTGGCAAGAGGGGTGTTAAGTTTAAGGCAACTGTATAATGTATTTGCTTACGAATAATTGAATTAGAAAATGTTATACATAAAACTTCACACATAATTACTTTATATATACAGTTTGAATCGTGTGATTAATTTTAAAAAAATTGCAATACAGAAAAAGTTTGGGCGATAGTGATTACGATTACAAATTATATGAAACAGTTACAACCCCCCCCCCCCCCTCCCACGCCCATGGACCCTTCTGTAAAAAAAATATTGTCAAAATACCAGTGCTACTTATTTAAATCTATTTCTGTAATATATATTTGTGTAATATATATTTGTGTAATATATATGTATGTTTAGAACAGTCATCTAAAAACTGACGCTATGTTCACTCTGAGTTGGTTATCTCCCCCCCCCCCCCACCCCCCACACACACACCTCACCACCACAATTGTGTAGAACGACATTAATGTCACACCTAGGTATACACTGGGTTGGATAATTGACCTAAAGTGAACGGACAGTGGTGAATGAAGTTGAACCCATTTCCCCCCCCCCCCCCCCCCCCCCCCCAACCCACCCCGAACTGATCTGTTAAGTACATGTAGAGAACGCGTAATGATGTACCATAGTACCATGCCGCCAGAAAATTAGCTTTTTAAACGTAAAACTCTGTGAATATTGTTTTTGAAATTAACAGTAAAAAGGTGTGTGATCAATACAGTGATCTAATCCATACCTATCACTATGTTAAAACAAAATTATCTGTAAAGAACACAAGGAAGCAGTAGTTAATTAAAATGTGTATTGAACTGAAAGACCGATATTTAGATATTTGTAGGCTGCTATTCCGAACGTTTTTTCTTATATATCGAAAAGCGTGCTTTTATACCAACTCTGATTATAAAAACTTTCATTATGCTGTAATACTTTAGCATTTATGATGACGATATATTAAATTCTTATTA
Source organism: Physella acuta (assembly GCF_028476545.2). Taxonomy (NCBI): domain Eukaryota; kingdom Metazoa; phylum Mollusca; class Gastropoda; family Physidae; genus Physella; species Physella acuta. The sequence goes on along the minus strand of NW_026731679.1, from coordinate 197,073 downwards.
TAGACAAAATCATTTTGTAAACACGAATAGTCTTAAACAATTTCATTATATTTTTAAGTAATTATTTATTTATTTTGACATTTATAAGTAAATGTGTAGATATATACATATTTATATTAAGAGAGTGATTATTTCCCCTATTTCTCTTGTCTTAAATAATTTCCCAGGAATTATTATGTAAGAAATTTTGTTTACAAGAATTACAAAACAGATTGTGTTACGATCATTGTTTTTGGTTGTAGTGTATATATATATATATATATATATATATATATATATATATATATATATATATATATATATATATATATATATATATTGTTTAGATTGATACAATTTTTGTTTTGTCGGCCAACATTGCGTGTTTTTTCTTATTTCTTCAGAGTGCTACTTTCAATTTATTTTACATCATAGAGAATTAATGATTGATATATATATATATATATATATATATATATATATATATATATATATATATATATATATATATATATATATATATATATATATATATATATATATATATATATATATATATATATATATATATATATATATATATATATATATATATATATATAATACATGTATTAAGAACGTGTTGAAAATTCGGCGCCTATTTTTGCTCTTTTCGCTCCCCCTACAACGAAAACCTGGATACGCCTCTGCCTAATCCTAACCCTAGCCCTAGCCCTAACCCTAACCCTAACCCTAGCCCTAAAACCTAACCCTAACCCAAACCCAAACCCTAACCCTAACCCTAGCCCTAAACCTAGCCCTAACCCTAACCCTAACCCTAAAACCTAACCCTAACCCTAACACTAAACCTAGCCCTAACCCTAAACCTAACCCTAGCCCTGAAACCTAACCCTAACCCTAACCCTAACCCTAACCCTAACCCTAACCCTAGCCCTAGCCCTAGCCCTAACCCTAACCCTAAACCTAGCTCTAACCCTAACTCTAACCCTGTCCGGGGGGGGGGGGTAATGTCCTACTGGGCGGGGGGTAATTGACAGGGGGGGGGGTAATTGACAGGGGGGTAATTACTCTGGGGGGGGTAATGTCGGGGGGGGGGGAATATCCAGGGGGTAATTGACAGGGTGGAAATGCCCTGTTCCCGTTGACATACATCTAGTTCTGACAAGATTTTGGAAAAATATCGATGTTATAAGAAAAATTCTACAGCAATTTTAAGGGGGGGGGGGGGTTGTAGACTGAGGTTGTGACGTCATTTAGGGGGGGGTCTTGATTTTTGTGAAGATGTGTGACGGAGGGTAGGGGGAAGCGTGAGGTCATTTATGGATGACCCCTTATTAAAAAATAAAAAGATTTCTAAGTTTAAACTTCGTCGGAGAAATTCAATTTGAACTACAATAATAATCATTTTACAGAAAAATAAAGCACGTGGAAATACCATTTCGGACCTTGCAGTAAGTAGGGCATACTTCAAAGAAGAGTTTTCCTGTTTCCGTGACCATTGAAGACCCATAAGAAGTGATAATAATAATGTGGTCGGTTCTATGACCTTTATTAAACATAGTCAGGTACCCATCAGATCTGAGTCAACTCAGATACGTCCTAAGTACTTGATTCTGGGATCTAAACTCAAGACCTACGGATAGCAGTCAAACGCCCAATAACCAACCTTTTTATATAGACAGGTGACAGGAGAGTGGGCCATTTAACATATAGGCTACTCAAGACTTCAAACTAGGCTCAGCTAACCCATCTAAATTTAGATTAGAATTAGAAACCTTGAAAAACACAATTAAAGTTAAATATTGCACTTTGAAATGTTTTTGGGTGCCCGGTCGCAACAAAATGAGACTGATATAAATTAAATTTGTTGAATAATACTGATAAAAAATATAACAACTGTCTTAAAAAAAGAATAAAATAAAATGACTATCTTTAAACACAATAATTAATGCACCACATTTTATATAAACCAAATATATATAATATAAATAGAGCATGGATCGCTGTATATTATGCATGGGAGAAGGGTGTATATATAGTCACGAACAGTTATGTAAATATGGTGCAATATTATGTTTAAAGCTAATAATTTTTTGTCATTATGTTTTAGTTCTAGATCTACATCTTTTTAGTAAGTAAAGTAAAGTTTCCCTTTCAAACCTGACGGTCTATGGGGCAAGTGAAGTAGAGTCAGGGGCGTAGCGAGGGGGGGGGGGGGCAGGGGTGCGGACCGCACCGGGTGACACCATTTAGGGGGGTAACACCAAGGCAAAAAATAGCAAAATATATAGAGAAAAACTTGAGGGGGGGTGCAAATCGAAAACTTGAAAGTTTGTCCCCGGGGAGGGTCTCAACGCCTCTGGTTGGGTGACACTCGACCTCGCTACGCCACTGAGTAGAGTTCACTTGTTTCTGTGACCTCGGCATATGAAGAGATAGTGTGGTCAGCACTATGCCCAGCCGCCTTTACTTTCCCTAACGTGAGTTAGGTACCCATCAGAGTTGGGTGGACTCAGGGACTCTACTGACTTGAACCCGGATTCGAACTCTACCGCTAGACCACTCCGTCCCATACATCTTTATAGTGCACGCATATATTTTGTTACTATTTACGTTTTTCTTTTTTTTAAAAAGGCTTATATTTATTATATATAGGCCTTAAATTATAAGTAAGTGTGCACTATAGGCCATAGAAATATTTAATTAATTTTAAAAAGGAACAAAACACCTCTAATTATGTCAAAGTTCGTGGCACATTGCATTATCAGATCTAACCTAAGTGACATTCAAGTTTAACCCCATCGGTTCGGGTATAATTTTGTTTTTTGTTAGCAAAGTTTCCACCCAGGCCAGTGTTTCTTCCAGACTTTTTTTCACCTGGGGGGGGGGGGGGGGAAAGCGGACACTGTTAAAAGAATGTTTTTTTTATATAAAATCCATTAAATCCCCCCCCCCCCCCCCAGAAGAGATGCCTGAAAGAAACTCTGACTCAGACATGAGAGAAATAGCACGAGCAATCAAGTTAAATAAAAGCTTGTAAAAATGCCATTAACTGAGTTTTTAAATGACGATTTCAGTTTTTGTAAATTCAAAAACGAAGGAATATAAAATTTTATTTGTTTTAGTAATTTTTTGTTTTGGTTCTTGTTTTAGACATTTTTTTCCCTTATAATAATCGAGTATTAACACGTACGATTATTTTGTAACACCGATTTACGTTGCGATTATTTTTTTTTTAATACACAAAATTACATATTGTATTTGTGATATATTTTGAAGAAATCAAAAACGTTTATAACTATAATCAATATCTAATATTTTAAATAGCAAAAAATTATTTCGACAGTACGGACAATACTAAAATTTTTCTACTTTCGTTTCGACACTACGGGCTAGACCCGCTGTAAACATGTCCATTTCTAAATATATCCAGGTCAAATTCTTTTGTTTCCCTCCTTCTGGAAGACGAGTTTTTAAATTTTCAAGTTTCGAGGTATGGCGTCGTAGGCCATGCTAGTTCCCCCCTATGAAAAGCACTAGGTCCCGGATGAGATGAATAAAACCAACCAATCAAAGCTTTTTATAACTAGGTTAACTATAAATAGCTTCTATTTATGTGCGGGTAGGGTTGCAGATACCTTTTCCGAAAATACTGGACACCTTTCCATCTTTTCCTTCTCAGGTATGCCGCAAAGCAGAAGAAGAAATATAAATACTGGACAAGTATAATACTTGTCCAGTATTTATATTTATTTTATCCTGGACAGTCTGCTCAAATACTGGACTGTCCAGTTCAAAACTGGACACCTGGCAACCCTATGTGCGGGACACTGAAAATACTGTAGTTAAGGCTATTAAAACAATCTTAGAGGTGAAATGGGGGTGATCTCAGCTGGGGTAACGATTTTTGTGTTTTAACCTCGCTGAGTACACCTACGACTTGAACTAGACTAGCCTAGATCTAGATGCTCTATATTTCAAGCTAAGCCTAGAATCTGTATACTTTCTATTTTTTTCTGTTGTTTTAAATTATTTCGATCATCTACCTCTTCTAAATCTAGTTTGTGTCTCTCATCCAATCATATGTTAAGCAAATGTTAAGTTATGTCTTGTTAGTGATTGTTACGTCCCTTTGTTATGATTGTTATAGTTGCGTCCCTTGAGTCATCACTGGGTCATCCGTAATGTGTAGTTAATAAATTTACTTAACATGTTTTTTTATTTGGTTTTGCAATCTATTAATTAATTATACAATCAACAACACGTTTAAATGTGTAAAATGTTAATTCAATTGTTAAAATTGGATCAAAACGTAAAAAATACGCTAGTGATCCCAAGCAGGGACAGGTGATCTCAAGCAAAAAAAAAAGTGGGAAAAGTTGATCCCAAGCAGGTTCGTCACTAAACATGAATATCTCAAATACCTCAAATCGCTGTGTGATCTCACGTGGAACTTTACTCTAGCTTCTTTTATATTTTAATAAGTAATAAACCGGGAGTGATCTCCCCTAAACTTTCTCGAATATTCTTATATAAAATAACAGGGGATGGGAACTCGGGCTATAGACATGATTTTTAATCCATTTTAAATACTTAAAGTTTTAAAAATAGAATAAAATCTCGTAGACAAATTAATTGCACACCAAGTGAACGCAAATAAAAAAGCGCATAATAGTGCGCAATATTATTATTACTTTTAAAATTTACATTAGTTTTTTGAGAAATCGGAAGTAGCGTAAAGTACTACTTCCAGTCAACGGAAATGACTCAAAATTTAACAGAAGGTAGAGAATTAGATCTTTTACTTACATGGGAAATTTCATTTATCTATCTGAAATAGTACTCAAGTTATAGGCTTTTAAAAAATTCAAAGTAGGAAAAGTACCACTTCCGGTTATCGGAAATCGCTCAAAAGTTGATACGGATCTACGATTTTGATAAAATACTTATATATGAAATTTCATCAACCTAGCTGTAACGGTACTCAAGTTATCGTGTTTACACACGGACAGACACACACACAGACACACACACACACAGACATACGGACAAGATTGCAAAATTATGTTTTTCCGTATCAGTGAGGTGTAAAACGTCGAGATTTGTAAAAATCTCGATTTTTTTTTTTTGCACGATTACAATACTTTCTCTATACTACGTATATACGAGAAAGTAAAAAAGAGCAAATAGTAAAATATAGAGAAAGTATTGTAATCGTGCAAAAAAAAAATCGAGATTTTTACAAATCTCGACGTTTTACACCTCACTGATACGGAAAAACATAATTTTGCAATCTTGTCCGTATGTCTGTGTGTGTGTGTGTCTGTCCGTGTGTGTGTCTGTCCGTGTGTAAACACGATAACTTGAGTACCGTTACAGCTAGGTTGATGAAATTTCATATATAAGTATTTTATCAAAATCGTAGATCCGTATCAACTTTTGAGCGATTTCCGATAACCGGAAGTGGTACTTTTCCTACTTTGAATTTTTTAAAAGCCTATAACTTGAGTACTATTTCAGATAGATAAATGAAATTTCACATGTAAGTAAAAGATCTAATTCTCTACCTTCTGTTAAATTTTGAGTAATTTCCGTTGACTGGAAGTAGTAATTTACGCTACTTCCGATTTCTCAAAAAACTAATGTAAATTTTTAAAGTACTAATAATATTGCGCACTATTTCGCGCTTTTTTTATTTGCGTTCACTTGGTGTGCAATTAATTTGTCTACGAGATTTTATTCTATTTTTAAAACTTTAAGTATTTAAAATGGATTAAAAATCATGTCTATAGCCCGAGTTTCCATCCCCTGTTATTTTATATAAGAATATTCGAGAAAGTTTAGGGGAGATCACTCCCGGTTTATTTACATTTGTATCTGATACATAGTCAATCTATATTCAATATAAACTACTACTAGATCTAGTAATTAGGCTACTAAAAGTGCCTTTAGCATGGTTACAAATTAGTAGTACTACTAGATCTAGTCAGTCAATATTACAAGTAAGCACATTATTGTAAAATGTAGTATGTTCTAGTTGTAATATTTCTGCTATTCAACTAAGCCAGGTAAACCCACTATTCATATCTTATCTTGGATATGGATGTAGGTAATAAAACATATTCAATGCAGCAGTAATCAGACCCTCAACACTTACCCATTGGATATGGGTGTAGGTAATGCAAATATTCAATGCAGCAGTAATCAGACCCTCAACACTTACCCATTGGATATTAGCTGTCAACATGAACATTAATTTGAATTTTAAAATGCACTGACCTGCACAAAGTGTTATTTTTTAAAATTAATTTTATCTAGTTCATTAAGATATGCTTCTTTTGTTGTTGCCATTCAACTTTTTTAAGGTTCAGTTTGTAAATTTTTAAATATAAAACAAATAAAATCAATTCATTTATTCTGGTTTTTTTTTATTGATAATTTTACTACATTAGAAAAAGTTTTGCATATCCGTCCATACAATTGGAGCAGGTGGCAATAATCAGTCCACCTTGGTCACTCAAAATCCATGGCTCAACACAAAGGCTTTTATAATGCTTTCAGTGAATACCCAGACCTGCAAAATAAATCAAGTAGGCTTACAAATTACCCTGCTGTGGCTATAATTATAAATAGAATTCAAGCAATTAAAATTATTGATGTCTGCTGTAAGTTAACTGGGTATGAATAATTTAAAAAAAAACATATTTAGGCCCATTATTAAATATAGTAATATATAGTCTAAATATTTTGAGTAGCAAATATAAGTGCTAACATTATTTTATAGTATTAGTCTAGGTAAATTCAGAGGACAAGGGGGGTCGGCGTGGTCGAGTCGGTAAAGCTCATGGTTGCTAAACCGAAAAGTCTCGAGTTCGAACCCTCGGGTAGATGAGGCTCGTTAGCTGGGGACAGCCACTCTTCTAGGAGAGACAACTCCAAAATTAAACAACTACTGCCTTGTAGTTTGTTCTTGGTTGGACAAAGGCTATGGAAGCAAATCCAAAAAGAAAAGCAGGCTGAAATCGGAGTCAATGGCCTCTATGGCGCATAACCAGTTGACACGTAACGCTTAATTGTGTTGGAGGCGTGGTCGAGTCGGCAAAAAGCTCATGGTTGATAAATTCGAACAAAGTCTCGAGTTCAAACCCACTGGCAGATAAATCTCGATCCCCTTCAACACTAATAATTAAGAACGAAGAAGAAGAAGAAGAAGAGGACAAGGCAAAATTAAAGAAATTGTGTGATCTTAAGTCATGCTTTAAAATTTAAGTTTTAACAGTGTTCATCAAGTAAATGGTGTTTCATAGTTAATGTAGTGTGACTTGAGTTAATCATCTAGATCTATCTACTGAGTACACTTTAACAGTGTGACAGCTTACAAGTGTATTACTGGGCATTAGAATATAATATAATAAATTAAATATGCTAGCAATCTAAATATTACTAGATCTAAATAATAAAGAATGATCTTACTTTGGCCACAACTACTAGCCCTAGGCTTCCAATGTCTTCATAAATAATCACAAGTCCATCTGTTAAGTCACGTTAAGTGCATTTTTGCGTATTTAAAATGAACTAGTATATGGTATATAGCTAAATCTAAATTCTAGAATCTTGGGTATTCTTGAGGCTGACTCTCTGGAGTTGTGGTTTTCACTTTTGATTGGATAGATTCAGATAGATGTTTACATTTTTGTCAGTTATTTATTATTATTCATATTGTCTATCAGCTGGACAAAAAGCAAAAAAAAAAAGGTTCCTGAATAATTTAAGTTTCTTCAAATATTGTTGCTGTTCTGCGGGTGGCTGGTTTTTAAAATAAACTTAGGGACTAGCTTTATAAAATACATAGAGAAGACCAGTGCTAGGCTAGGGCATCAACATGGTGGCGGATGAAAACATCATGTGGTTTTGGTCACGTGTGTGCAACCTCTGTTAGTTTGACAGGGAAAATTGTATACATTTCATAGTGTAGGTCTTGATAAGTAAATTTATAAAATCTAGATCTAAATCAAATTTTAATGAAAAAGCTCATTTCTTTATATTCTAAAACTGGAAGAGGACACCATTAGTGTTGTGTTCTTTCCGTAGTTTACAAAGGCTAAACCAGATGAGTAGAGTAACAATAACGTCTCCTAGCCTTCATTGCACTACCTGTAAACAAATTAATAAATCCATATACACAAAACTTTTATGCATGCACATATATTAGTTCCCAGCCATACGAATAAAATAGCATTGAAAGTTTTTACAATTGTTGCATTAAGGAAGCTGTTGATGATTTTTAAATCTTGAAACTGCCATGTTTTTTTGTTATCAATATAAATCCTGTACACAACAATTGATTTAGTTCATATTTTTTTATCTCTCCCCGGCTAACAGGACTTAAATTTAAGTGAGAGAGAACAAGTACTTACAAGTCCTATTGTGTACAAATATTGTCACTAAACTAAAAAAAAATTAGTACCAAGCTACCTGAAGAAAGCAAGTGTTTATTAAGTTATTTATAACAGTTTAGAAATGTGGTTAAAATTAATTTCAAAACTTTTATTACATATTTGTAAAAGATTAAGCACTTATTACAAACATTTTAAGACTAACTAAAGCAAATCAAGTTTTGATTTTTTGTTATTAATATCTTAGTATTTCTATTTTTGAAAATAATTTTTAAGAAACTGGTAGCTTAAGATATTAATCTGCAGTCCTGATTGCTTTGCATTACTGGTTGTCTATTTTAAAATTACATCTAAGTAATCATTAGTAATCAGACTGACAAAAGTCTGGCATGTGTTACAAATTTTGCCATGTTATAAATAATAAGTTGTTTTGGTTATTTAACCACCAGTTTAACATTTACATTTTTTTAATCATCAGTTCATATCTAAGAAGCTGTCCAGCATGGAGGTGGAAACAGATGTGTTAGCTGCAGTTTCATCTACTGTAGATATACAGTCAAATGAATTGACAGAATTTTCATCTTCTGAAGATTTGAAACCAGATCTATTGACCATATTTTCATCTTCTGCTGGCATCAATACAGAATTATTGTCATTTTATAATTTTCAGAATATAAAACCTGACATGACATTTAAAACCACTCAAGATGTTAAACCTGATGTTACACCAGATTTTTCTTCTTCTGCTGACATCAAAACAGAATTATTGACATTGATTAATTTCCAGGATATAAAACCTAACATGTCATTTAAAACTTATCAAGATGTTAAACCTGATTTTAATTCAGAATTTTCTTCTTCTAATGACATAAAACCAGAATTATCATTTTTTAATGTTCAGGATATAAAACCTAACATGTCATTTAATACTTCTCAAGATGTTAAACCTGAAATTACATTTTCAATTGAAAAAATTAATAAGAAACCAGCTGCATCAGCAGTATTTTCACCATCTGAAAATTTAAAACCAGAATTATCATCTTCTGAAAATTTAAAACAAGATTTCACAACAGAATTTTTATTTTTTGAGGATAAACAAGAAAATAAACTTGAAGAAAATCTACAATTGTCTAGGGACAACGGAAATAAAATTATTTATTATAATCAAACATTTTCTCAAAGTTCTGAAAGTAATATGCATAAAAATGTTCATTCTGAAGATAAGCCATATAAGTGTGAGGTTTGTCTTAAAAGGTTTTCTCAAAGTTCTAACTTAAATCAACATAAAAATATTCATACAGGAGAAAAGCCATATAATTGTGATGTTTGTCATAAAAGGTTTTCTCATAGTTCTGGTTTAAGTAAACACAAATATGTTCATTCTGGAGTTAAGCCGTATGAATGTCATGTTTGTCATAAAAGGTTTTCTCAAAGTTCTAACTTAAATCAACATAACAGGATTCATTCAGGAATAAGGCCATATGAATGTGATGTTTGTCATAAAAGGTTTTCAAATAGTTCTAACTTAAATCAACATATTATGATTCATATAGGAAAAAGGCCACATAAATGTGATGTTTGTCATAAAAGATTTTCTACAAATTCTTATTTAGAAAAATATAAAAAAGTGCATTCAGGAGATAAGCCACATGAATGTGATGTTTGTCATAAAAGGTTTTCAGAAAGTTCTGATTTAAGAAAACATAAAAAGATTCATTTAGGAGATAAACCACATGAATGTGATGTTTGTCTGAAAAGATTTTCATATAGTTATCATTTAAAAGAACATAAAAAAGTTCATTCTGGAGATAAGCCATATGAATGTGATGTTTGTCATAAAAAGTTTAGTCAGAAGATAAATTTATCATATCACAAAAATGTTCATTCTGGAGATAAGCCATATGAATGTGATGTTTGTCATAAGAAGTTTTCTCAAAGGTCTAACTTAAGTACACATAAAAAGAAGCATTCAGGAGAAAAGGCATATAATTGTGATGTTTGTCATAAAAGGTTTTCAGAAAGTTCTGATTTAAGAAAACATAAAAAGATTCATTTAGGAGATAAACCACATGAATGTGATGTTTGTCTGAAAAGATTTTCATCTAGTTATCATTTAAGAGAACATAAAAAAGTTCATTCTGGAGATAAGCCATATGAATGTGATGTTTGTCATAAAAAGTTTAGTCAGAAGATAAATTTATCATATCACAAAAATGTTCATTCTGGAGATAAGCCATATGAATGTGATGTTTGTCATAAGAAGTTTTCTCAAAGGTCTAACTTAAGTACGCATAAAAAGAAGCATTCAGGAGAAAAGGTATATAATTGTGATGTTTGTCATAAAAGGTTTTCTCAAAGTTCTGGTTTCAGTAAACACAAATATGTTCATTCTGGAGATAAGCCATATGAATGTGATGTTTGTCATAGAAGATTTTTTTGTAGTTCTAACTTAAATAAATATAAAAAAGATTCATTTAGGAGAAAGACAACATGAATGTGGTGTTTGTCATAAAATCTTTGTGGAGAAGAAAGATCTATTACGACATAAAATTATTCATTCTGCAGATAAACCACATGAATGTGATGTTTGTCATAAAAGGTTTTCTAGAAATTCTGATTTAAAAAAACATAAAAAATTTCATTCTGCAGATAAACCATATGAATGTGATGTTTGTCTGAAAAGATTTTCATTTAGTTATCATTTAAGAGAACATAAAAAAGTTCAATGAGGAGATAAACCACATGAATGTGATGTTTGTCATAAAAGGTTTTCTAGAAATTCTGATTTAAAAAAACATAAAAATGTTCATTCTGGAGATAAGCCGTATGAATGTGATGTTTGTCATAAAAGGTTTACTCGAAAATCTAACTTAGGTAAACATAAAAAGATTCATTCAGGAGAACAGGTGTATAATTGTGATGTTTGACCTAAAATCTTTGCAAATAAGAATAATCTATTACATCATTAAAAAGTTCATTCATTAAAAAGGTCACATGAATGTTATGTTTGTCATAAAACATTTGTGGATATGAAGGATCTCTTTCGACATAAAATTGTTCATTGTGGAGATAAGCCATATGAATGTGATGTTTGTCTGAAAAGATTTTCAAATAGTTCACATTTAAGAACACATAAAAAGGTTCATTCAGGAGATTAACCTCATGAATGTGATGTTTAATAAAATGTTTTCTCAATATTCTAATTTAAGAACACAAAAAAATATTCATTCAGATGAAACGCCACATATGAATGTGATGTTTGTCCTATAAAGTTTGCTTGTAAGTGTGATTTATTAAGACAATTTTGTTCATTTGGGAAAAAATCCAAATGAATTTGATGTTAATCCTAAATGATTTACTCAGAATAGTTTAACTACACATAAAAAACTATTTTTGGCCGTACATGGTTTTTTCAACGTTCTCAATTAAGTGAACATGAAAAAGTTCATTTATGAGACCAGCTATATGAAAGTGGTATATGTCATTAAAGGTTTTCTAGAAGTTGTAGTCTAAATGATGTTTTACACAAACGATTTTCTCAAATTTAAATACTCAAAAAAATTCATTCTATATGTAAGACAGAAATGTGATGTTGGTAAGGAAATATATTCTTATAATTTTACTTTATATAGTCAAAGAAATTCATCATGACTTAAAACCAATTTAAAATCATTTTTTAACATAAACAGTTAATATCTATAGCAAATTATTATTATTACATTTCTTATAATTTTTCTCTGCACATAACTTCCAATAGTGAGCCATAGTTAATATTTGTATTATAAAAAGGTTCTTTTGTCAAAGAGTATACCTCGTCAATTATTATACATACTCTAAAAAGAAATTGTATTCTGACTGTAAAAGGAAATAGCATCCTATTGTCAGCTGCATGTGTACATGAGCTGCAATTGTTACATTTTGGTATCTTAGTTTCAATGTAATGTAATTTTGGCTAGTTATTATATAATTTTTTATTCCTTATTATTAAAAAAATAGCCTTGTAATCTAAATTCTAAAGCAGTGAATTATTTTTAATTGGCTAATTTCTTGGTTAAACAGTGATTTATTGTGGTTTTGAGAATTGATTTAGTATTTTAGGATTAGTGGTAGTAGAAGGGATTAGTATTTTACTCGAGGCTTTAGATATCTTTAGTAGTAGTCAGTAGTATTTAAACATATGTATATATTGATGTATATATATTTTTCCATGCATTTTCTTATGTTTCTTCCAGTGTAGTTGTTTGTGCAACTTGGCTTGATTTGTATGGATTGTTTTATTTGATGTTTGGTGCGGATATTAGATGGCGTTTCGGTGGCAGTACTGGTAAGGATGGTTGTCTGTGTGTTCAGAGCCTAGACTCCGAGGTACTGAAGGTACATAATATCCCATTGAATGTTGTGTTTTGTTAGTTTAGTGATTGTTTAGTGTTGATTAGGATGTTTTGAATTTGACTTAATGTTTATGTTTTTTTTTTGTTCCATTTTATTTCATGCAATAAATTCTGTAAATTGTTAAAGTTTTTTTGTTTTATTTTTAGTGGTTTGTGTTTTTATTTAGACTAAGGTTAAGGATAAGATTTAACCACCGTGGGTTTCACCACGGTTGCACTGACCTAGGGAAGGGTAGATAGATAATATGGTCAATTACATAGGTTTAGTCTCATCAAATGAAATATGGTCATTTGTTCTTAGTCTTTATGTAAATCATCACCATCTTCTTTTCGTGTCCAAGAACATTAAGTAGAGTTCATTTTTCAGAGACTTCAGCACCTAAAGGGATAGTGTGGTCAGCACTATGCCCAGCCGTTTTTGCTTTCCATAATGTGAGTCAGGTACACATCAGAGCTGGGCGAACTCTGGAACGTTCTACTGACTTTAACCCGCATTCAAACTCGAGACTTATTTTAGTAAATACTGTTAGTTTATTTAACCACATGCCACATACATTAATTTAACCTGCATTCAAACTCGAGACTTATTTTAGTAAATACTGTTAGTTTATTTAACCACATGCCACATACATTAATTTAACCTGCATTCAAGTTCGAGACTTAATTATGTAAATACTATTAGTTTATTTAACAAAAGAGTTAATAGCTGGCCACATACAATATGAAAAATACAACCTCAACACAAATGCAATTAGAAATGAATCTCAACAATGTTTTACAGCTGAGAAAAAATTTATGTCAAAATTTATAAACATAATTAACAAATTTAAAGAATCCAACAGGTAAATAAAAAAAAACAGAAATAGGCATATATTTCAGATTAGACAGAATTTAACTATTTAATTTACAATTTAAAACCAAATTAATGTAAATTTAAAAAAAAAAAAATTAAAAAAATAATATTTGTAATAATTAGCTCTTTAGAAATAAAGAGGAGAATTTGGTTAAGTTAGTGTTAAAAGACTGCTAATTGTGACATCACTTCTACTGATGCACAAAGCCCAGTACAAAACATTAAGACCTTAATTGTGCAAAATACTAATGCTTTTTAAAATTGATAGAACTTGTGGTAATTTAAATAAAGTTTGATGATTTACAGGAACTTAAATAAATAACTTAAATAATATTAAGAGTTTAAAAGAAAAGCAAGTGTAACAGTCATCATCCAAAATTAAACTGTCACTACTATCAAAATGCTGTATTGGTTTGATAATTACATTTAAAGTTGATAAGATGACATAAAGAATCAAGTGTGTAATTTTTCAACACCATTTGTCTCGTTATGGGTTTAAATTAATCCTATGATGTAGCCTCAACAGAGATTGATGAGGTGTTACATAGCTGCAGATATTTCAGAAGAACTGTTAATTAACAAGTTTATTTTCTTATGTGTCCAATAAATTTCAATGTGTATCATAAGCAATAGAAAAGCTTTATCATATGTTAAAGAAAAGAACATAAAAGCCTATATGGCTTAACTATTACTAGTAAATGTGTTTACAAAAATCAAATTACTAGTTATATAAGAAAATACAGTTACCAAAACTTCAGATAAGCTTCAAATAGAAAGAAGATAACACAGACTTCCACTAAATAACACAATACATTTCTTGATATGTGACAAGCAGATATAAAAAAAACTTTTAAAAAGTAAAAAAACAAACTTTGCAGTATGATGGTATTGAAAGAGACACAAGCCCACTGTTGGAAATAGCTGTAACTTGAGCAGATTAAACATTTTACAACCCCCCCCCCCTCATCTAACTGTGATTGGGTATAAACAGAATTGGAGGCATGCAAAAAAAAACACCAGTGTTTTTACTACCAATGTCAATAAAAAAATTTTTTAAAATTGCAGCATAAATTTACATTTTTTCAGTCACATCAGTTTTATAATATATTTTTCGATTGTGAGAGGGTTGAACTACTTGGTTCATTACCATGTGAGAATATCAGACAACATAGGCAGTCATTATAACATTACACGTCTAGACGACACAGGTGACAATTCATTGACAAGATGAAAATAGGTTTTTCTTCTGATATTTATTATACACATTCTGCTTATAATCGTCATCCACATGGATGTCTCACAATTCACGCTACTGACTGAGTCACACTGGTCATATACACCCTTTCACCAAGACTAAGATTAACTCACACACACAATGCACAGCAACCAGTTTCTACACAAAACATCACTATCTTTCATCATTATGTCATCATTACATCTTTCGCACCAACACCAACATACCTTGATTAACTACACATGATAACACTGTTCGGAGTGTGTCTTCAGTAGTATGATTAAACTAGATGAATATGCCGTTTGTGTGAGATTAAATGTACACGTTGACTGAATCGTTTGTCACATAGGCTGCAATAAAATGGCTTCTCACCAGAGTGAGTCCTCAAGTGTCTTTGTAAAGTACCTCTAGAAGCAGCTGAATAGTCACAAGAATTGCATGTGAAAGGCTTACTGTTTATGTGAACTCTAAGAAAGGACTTTTATCGTTTGTTGTGTAGTCACAATTTGAACACTTATACAGTAAATCCCTAATATGTATGTTCATATGAATTGTTAAATTTTTTTTTCCTGCTAAAAGTTTTCTCACACAATGAACATCTGAAAGGTCTGTACCTGAAATGTCTCTTTACAAGGTGCAGGTCATATTCATCTGGTAAGTTAAAGCCTCTGTCACAATTACTACATATGTAAAGCTGCAAAGGTGTATGTATCAGTTGATGGGACAAAAGGTGAGCTATAGAAACAAATCTTTTTTGGCAAATATCACAAGTTTGTACATTTTCAACACCATCAACTGATTGAAGGTTTAGATCAGGGGTCTCCAAACTTTTCAGCCCGAGGGCCGCATTAACTATCAAATATCAGTTCGGGGGCCAGAGTCTCTTTGGGGTGGCGGTGTCCCCGGCCCCCCCCCCCCCCCCCAACGAATTATAATTTATATAGAAATATATAGATATTTTAAATTCACCCCCAGGAGAAAAAGTCTGAAAGAAACACTGTCCGGCCAACAACACACTCGAGGTCCAAGTTTGTTCTCCTTGGGCAAACACAAAAACCCACTCGCCATTTTTTGAACGTGTCTCTAAGAAAGTCATTTGCTTGCAATTCAATGACCTCCATCCTGCAGTTCATCTGGGCAACTGGTTACATTTGCTTCAAATGGGTTTTGAAACAATCTCACTTCTTTCGCATGTGAATCCTAGTCAGAAAATCGCTAGTGAAGCTGCAGCTGGAGGTCCTTGATGATCTCGCATGCAAATGATGTGGGGAACTCAGCCATTGCTTCGGTCATGAAGACCTTGCACTGCTGAAAGTGCGTCAAGTTGTTGCCCTGTACTTGTTCAAAAAACATGCTATCCAGCTACTCATCCATTGCAATTGAAAAATTGCAAAACTTGTAATCAGTTTTCACTATTTGAGTCACAATGTTTTCATCAATGTCTGCAACGCGGATGGCATTGGTATTTGCACCCAAAGCTACATTTTCCATTTTTTTTTTTGTATTTTCCGGGCAAGGTTTCTCAGCCACTTCTAACAAACATTTTTTTCCGTGAACAAAAAGATCTCCGCGGGCCGGATTAGAGGACCTCGCGGGCCGCATCCGGCCCGCGGGCCGTAGTTTGGAGACCCCTGGTTTAGATGAATCTTTTGATGTTGTTTTAGCCGACACAGATAAGGTGACATGTAATGGCACTTCTCACATTTGTGAATTGATTCTCCATTATGCAATCTAATGTGAGCTTTTAGGTATTGTTTATCTGCATAACATTTTTCACAAATTTCACATTTAAATGGTTTATACCTAAAATGTGTTGCTTAGTGTAGATCATATTCATCTCCAATGTTAAAACTTTTATCACAGTGGCAACATATGTAACATTTCAATGGAGTGTGTACAATTTTATGAGAAGCCAAATGAGATAAGGATTTAAAACTTTTTTGGCAACTGTCACACACAGAAATCTCAGTTGGAGGATCACTGCCTCTCTGTTTATCATTATGGTATAGTTGACAAGTTGTACAATTCTCCAGAGCACATTAACATTTTTGCCCAGTTAAAGTCTGTAACTTTTGAGGTCCAGTTGTTTTATTTTCATGATTTATCTGCAACTTTTCACATGTTTTGAACATATTGGGGTACAACTCTTTTCATTAGTTAATGATACATTTTCTTTCTCCTTCAGTATTGAGCACTTGACTTCTACATTTCCACAATTTGAAGAAGTGGATCTGTAATCTGGTGGGTATTTACATGAAGATATCACGGTTTCCTCTCTGAAATTGTCCTTTAGTAAATCAGAAACAATGTTTTCTTTTGATAGAGCCACATGAACTTTTATGTGATGTTTTTTCAGCTTACTCCATTTTCCTGTGGTATATGTACAAAACTCACACGCCATCCTATCCTTTAGATAAAATTCCTTTTTTTCCTTTTTATGTGTAGCAAACAATAGCTCCTCTGCAACTATAAAATCACAAAAACAACAGCTTATAGCTTGCACTTCTGTGTGCTTTTTATTCCAATGTGTTCGTAATCTTTCAAAAGATGAAAATGTTCTTGAACAGATGTCACAGTGACCTACTTGCTCTCTCATTTTCTGTTTGTTCTATAACACTAGAGTTATTAAATTAATCAGAGGTATCCACTTGACCAAACATTTAGAGCTGAAAGATATATATTTGATACTCTTTAATTATTTAAAATTAAAAATGTAAAGTTCTTGCAATATTAGTAATGACAGAAAATGTTACTGAAAACTAAGGTTCTTCTAATAAAAGCCTGAATGAGAAATATTTTTATAGTCCTTGCAGGGAAACACAAACAATGATATTAAACAACAAGACTTTCTTCAGTGCTAGACAGTCTAAATTTTAAAATAGTTGGGCTCCATTACTGCTTAGATAAGCAGCTTAATATAAATAGCGGCATATGATATGCCGCGGGTCGGCTCGTAGTAAATAATTGCCTTATGATAAATGCAATTGCAAGTAATGGTTAGGCCCAATTATGATGTTATGCTATATGGTCATTATTCAAAAAATAAAATAATTAATTTAAAAGCCTAATAAATATCATCTGGACATTTAAAATTATGCTCAATAGTTAGTTTACTAATTGATTATTTAATATAAGTCATGATATCTAAGTTTCTATATGTTATTATTTATAACAGCTAATGACAATTTAAAAATTCTATATTGACAATTTACACTCTTCTTTAGTTATATTACTTACTATCACTCTATAATTCAATTATGTATTTGTGATGAAACTTTTTTAGGCTAGAATTTTTATAATTTTGATTTAGGCCTATAAATTATTAAAATTAATAGTTACCAATACTATCTATACTATACTCCTGATAGGCTACCTATTTTTAGATTGCACTCAACGTAATTTTAAAAACACCAAGAGCACTGGGTGTTTTAATCAGTCACTGGATGTGAACAAACAAAAATCCTCCTAACAATTACTAAAATTTAATGAGTCACCTTCCATTAACATTACTAGCCAGCTGATTTTACGTACTTAAAATGATGATATATTACCTATAAATGTATAGACTATTAGCAGTATTAATTACCCTATATTGGCCTATAGCCTACCCAAAAGTATATTACAATTATAAACTAATAACAAGTAATATTCTAATAAGATACTTCATGTGTCATGTAGTATTATTTAGTAGCCTAATATTTACTATTTAGTAAGTTTGTAAACAAACAGGCCTATAGTATAGTAAATGTAATAAAATAAAGGTTCCTACTATAAATGTATAGACTATTAGACTAAACCAAATCCAAAGCCTCCACCTTAACCTCAAATTGAATCGGAAACTAAAAATTACTTTGATCGACTCTACTTGGGGATAGGGGGCTCCGCCCCGCCCCCCCCCCCCTCCCCCATAATTTTCAAGTACCCCCCTCCCTCTCCGGGGAGGAAAAAGTCTGAAAGAAACACTGGTCGCATTTGTAGATCATATAAACTAACGGTAGAAACTTTGCACGCATAACACTTTTTAAATTAGAAAATTTAAAGTTCTTCTCTCCTCAGAGGAAAAAGTCTGAAAGAAACACTGGCGTCGCGCTTAGCCACTACCCGAAGAATTATATGAAAGAAACTCTAAATGCCAAACACTTTTAAGTTTATACACATTAATTATGCCGTAATGTCAGTCTTTTTTATTATAGAGTATCGATGACGCCATATCTTTTGAGTTAAGGGGGAGGGGGGGGGGGGGAAAGGTGGCTTAGATGTTCTACCGGGGGCAGGGCTTCGCCCCTACCTGAAGAATTGTATGAAAGAAACTCTTCACGCAAGCCACTTAGATTAGACAAAATTGCCTTTTTACAAGCTTTTATTTAACTCACTTCCTCTGTCTGTCGCCAGTCGTCAGTCGCCAGTCGTAAGTCTAGATAGAAACGCTGGAGTTAAAATTCGGACAGTTCTACTTGACCGACACGATTCACAGTTGGCACGTGGGTCAAGACATGAAGACAATGCAATCTGAAACTAAATTTGACTTAATTGGATGCCTAATTAATTTTTTATTAATTAATTAAAATTTGGACCGAATTAGTAGGCATGTCTAGCCAACCACACCACACGCGTCATCACCTTCAATAGCTGCGCCATCACGTAATGGCTGCGTTCAAAAACCATTGCGCGACTACTGAACGTGATGTTCAGTAGGCGCGCAATGGTTTTTAGTCATGTAACTCTATTGTAAATAAAACATGTAAAGTACTGAAAAAAAAATTCATAAAAAAAGTTTTAATAACAAGCTTTTATGTAACAATGCACTAAAAAGTAGAAAATAAATTATAGACTACTATTTAAATAACTATAAAGAAAAGCGTGGGTCACTTTAGTATCTATTGGATACCTTTACTAATGTTAAGGAAGACACCCACGCTTTTCTTTATAGTTATTTAAATAGTAGTCTATAATTTATTTTCTACTTTTTAGTGCATTGTTACATAAAAGCTTGTTATTAAAACGTTTTTTATGAATTTTTTTTACAAGCTTTTATTTAACTCACTTCCTCTGTCTGTCGTCAGTCATCAGTCTAGATAGAAACGCACGAGTGAAAATTCGGACAGTTCTACTTGACCGATACGATTCACACTTGGAACGTAGGTCAAGACATGAAGACAATGCAATCTGAAATTAAATTTGACTTAATTGGATGCCTAATTAATTTTTTATGAATTAATTAAAATTTGGACCGAATTAGTAGGCATGTCTAGCCAACCATACCACATGCGTCATCACGTTTAATAGCTGCGCCATCACGGTACGTTCAATAGCTGCGCCACCACGTTCAGTAGGCGCGCAATGGTTTTTAGTCATGTAACTCTATTGTAAATAAAACATGTAAAGTACTGAAAAAAAATTTCATAAAAAACGTTTTAATAACAAGCTTTTATGTAATAATGCACTAAAACTTTTTAGTGCATCATTACATAAAAGCTTGTTATTAAAACGTTTTTTATGAATTTTTTTTTCAATGTTTACTCGGGAATCAATGACGTCATATTACTCAGGCTTGATATTATTTTCTACTCTATGCTCAATATGACGTCATATTTCATTTTCGTTTCACTGTGAAAGTTTTTAAATTGCTTGTGTTTAACTGTTTTCTCTAGAGCGTTCTTGTCAGATAGATACATAGATAGATAGATACACAGACAGCGAAACTATTACATAGAATAGTTACTATTTAGTAAGTTTGTAAATAAATAGTAAATAGCAGGCCTATAGTATAGTAAATTTAATAAAAAAAAGGTTCCTATCTGAAAGTTAGAGTGGCTTCCCCTGAATTTTGCACAATAAGTTTATGATAAGAAAAAATAAACAAGATGAGCATGGTTGCATCTGTTGGGAACATCGATAGTTTTCATTTAGGCTGCTAATACTGAATAGTTTTGATTAAATTGTTTAAAAACATATACATAAATGAAACAAGAAAACATTTTTGTATTTTTCAAAACATAAATCCTCCCCAAAATATGAAAGAACTATTAAAATTTAAGGACTCACCTGTTTTCACATTACTAGTGGCGGGCGATTTTACGTACCCTCATTCTAGCCCTAACCCTAGGTCACTGCGCATGCGCAGAGCTATCTTTTGCCGACCAAGTGGAGACGTTGGGGAGAAAAATCTTCTTCCAAGTAGTTACTTGGTAAAATTTAAGTTGTCACCTGTTTTTCACATTACTAGTCGCTGGCGATTTTACGTATCTAAAATGATAGATTACCTGTAAGCCTCCCTTGCCCTAGAATCTAGATTTTCTAGAACTAGATAGATCTAGATTCTAGAATTATAATTTATTAGTAGATCTAGAAATCTAGAGATTTAGATAGATCTAGATCTAGGTGAGTAGAGTAGTAGATCTATTAGTAGCCTACTAATACTCTAATAATATTAATAACTAATAAATAAAGTAAAGTAGTTAGAATCTAAGAAATACTAAGACTTAGTCTAAGTAACTAAGAATCTATAATCTATATCTAGTAGTTAGTTATTAATTAAGTTTGAGTTAGGCCTAAGTAGTTAAGTAGAGATTGGGACTCATTTCTGGTCATTTCAGATTATGCAGAAAGATCAAACTTTTTTTTTACAAACATTTATTTTATATTTATAGATCTAGATTCTAGATCTACTTTTACTTTAGCCTTAGTTTAGATAGGCTTTTCAATTCGTGAAGTCTCGGTCTCGCGGTTTCGTGGCCACCGTGTTTTGGGCGGACATATAAAATATCTAATCATTTCGTTCTCATGAAGTACAAGATACTTATAAATAAAGATCGTATCGTAATCGGATAGATTTGTATCGAAACTGCCCATGTATTTACGGGGCAAATAATTCTGATTTCTTGGAAAATCACTCTTATAATGTCTTATATAGCTTGTGCTTAAAGTCAAAATAAACTAAAGCAGGTGCTTTTTTGTTTGTACATAATGTTTTAACATCTTCACTTTGATGTAAAAATAGAATTGTATAAAAAAAATCAACGGTCGAAACAAACCATTGCCCGTACAAATGACCAAATTAAAAACCTCATAGGACGCCATTTTATAATCTAAACGCCGATTCCGGAAAAGGTGAAGGATTTTAGTTTTGACGGACTGATTGATTGAGTAATAATAAAAACACACTGACGTAGTGGGGTAAAATTGTGCCGATGGCTGAGAAAGTTAGATGAGAAGATCTCATAATAACAGGGCCTAATAATCTAATATTAATATATAATATTTTTAATAGTCATCATAACTCTTCTCTTAGCTAGTTAATTATTAATTACTAGTGCTTCTCGCTAAGTTGGAGGCGTGGTCGGTTGCTAACAACAATATGGCGTCTGGACCGGACGCATGATTTCCGACGAAATTTTGGCCAAATTCCAGAGACCTTTTAGCCTTTTACGAATTACTTTTAAAAATGTTTACCACGAGCAAATTGGCGGGGTTTTCACACTATAACAACAAACAATAGGTGGCAAGGCTATATATGCCAGAAAAGCATTTCAAAATTTGCGTTGTAGAATGAAGGCTAAATTTAAAAGTTGGTTTCATTAAACATACTACTTTTTCAATAGGCCGATTCTAGCCGGAATAAGATACACATGCGCAATGGAGAGAACCTACGACTTGCCTTAGCGGCGATGTTTTCGATGGTACTGCGCATGCGTGTGTTTACAACCGCAGAACCCTAACACCAACCCTAATCCTATCCTTAACCCTATCCCTAACCCTAGCCCTAATCCTTTCCCTAACCCTCATTTTAACCCTAGCCATAGGTCACTGCGCATGCGCAGAGCTATCTTTTGCCGATTAAGTGGAGACGTTGGGGAGAAAAATCTTCTTCCGAGTAGACACTTTGTTTTTAATATCAACCTGAAAAGTACAAAAATGAAATGAAGTCTGTAGAACTAATAGGTTTATCAGTCTATGTAAAAAGAAATCAAATATAGCTAACCACTTTTATATAAACGATGGCTTTTGAATGACAACCAAATTTATTTATTTTTTTAAACCATGTGACCGCTATTTGATGATCACTAGTGGGGAACTCTGGGTACATGGCCACTTAAAAAGTCTAACCTGATTTGTGGTTTTTTTTAGCTTCAAGCGTAAGAAGAGTTGTCATGGATAGATGTGTTGGGCATGGCAGTGAGTGTCAATGAATATTAAATTAAGTAATTTAGTTTAAAACGAACTAAAACCTTCAAAATTAGTGCCTAATAGATTAAATATGGATGTCTATCATTCAATAGTCGTGTTTAATTTGAACTTTGGGTAAATTCTAGATTTAGTAATAAAAACTATTAACTACATACCACTTCCAACCGTTTAGTGAGACTTGTCCAGTATTTATATTTATTTTATCCTGGATAGTCTGCTCAAATACTGGACTGTCCAGCTCAAAACTGGACACCTGGCAACCCTATGTGCGGGACACTGAAAATACTGTAGTTAAGGCTATTAAAACAATCTTAGAGGTGAAATGGGGGTGATCTCAGCTGGGGTAACGATTTTAGTGTTTTAACCTCGCTGAGTACATCTACGACTTGAACTAGACTAGCCTAGATCTAGATGCTCTATATTTCAAGCTAAGCCTAGAATCTGTATACTTTCTATTTTTTTCTGTTGTTTTAAATTATTTCGATCATCTACCTCTTCCAAATCTAGTTTGTGTCTCTCATCCAATCATATGTTAAGCAAATGTTAAGTTATGTCTTGTTAGTGATTGTTACATCCCTTTGTTATGATTGTTATAGTTGCGTCCCTTGAGTATCACTGGGTCATCCGTAATGTGTAGTTAATAAATTTAATTAACATGTTTTTTATTTGGTTTTGCAATCTTTAATTAATTATACAATCAACAACACGTTTAAATGTGTAAAATGTTAATTCAGTTAACATTTTACACATTTAAACGTGTTGTTGATTGTATAAAATTGTTAAAATTGGATCAAAACGTAAAAAATATGCTAGTGATCCCAAGCAGGGACATGTGATCTCAAGCAAAAAAAAAAGTGGGAAAAGTTGATCCCAAGCAGGTTCGTCACTAAAACATGAATATCTCAAATACTATGCGTATGAATACAAAATACTTCATGCATATTAGAGTAGAATGGCAGTGGAGTAATAAAGTACTTTCGGTTTGTTTCTGTGTGAAACGGTTACAAAATAGCGCCCGATAAAAATCAGGAGTTCGGAATTTTTCGCTATGTGTGATCTCACGTGGAACTTTACTCTAGCTTCTTTTATATTTTAATAAGTAAAAAAGAGCAAATAGTAAAATATCTTTTTTTTTTACATTTGTATCTGATACATAGTCAATCTATATTCAATATAAACTACTACTAGATCTAGTAATTAGGCTACTAAAAGTGCCTTTAGCATGATCACATATTAGTAGTACTACTAGATCTAGTCAGTCAATATTACAAGTAAGCACATTATTGTAAAATGTAGTATGTTCTAGTTGTAATATTTCTGCTATTCAACTAAGCCAGGTAAACCCACTATTCATATCTTATCTTGGATATGGATGTAGGTAATAAAAAATATTCAATGCAGCAGTAATCAGACCCTCAACACTTACCCATTGGATATGGGTGTAGGTAATGCAAATATTCAATGCAGCAGTAATCAGACCCTCAACACTTACCCATTGGATATTAGCTGTCAACATTAACATTAATTTGAATTTTAAAATGCACTGACCTGCACAAAGTGTTATTTTTTTAAATTAATTTTATCTAGTTCATTAAGATATGCTTCTTTTGTTGTTGCCATTCAACTTTTTTAAGGTTCAGTTTGTAAATTTTTAAATATAAAACAAATAAAATCAATTCATTTATTCTGGGTTTTTTTATTGATAATTTTACTACATTAGAAAAAGTTTTGCATATCCGTCCATACAATTGGAGCAGGTGGCAATAATTATAATCAGTCCACCTTGGTCACTCAAAATCCATGGCTCAACACAAAGGCTTTTATAATGCTTTCAGTGAATACCCAGACCTGCAAAATAAATCAAGTAGGCTTACAAATTACCCTGCTGTGGCTATAATTATAAATAGAATTCAAGCAATTAAAATTATTGATGTCTGCTGTAAGTTAACTGGGTATGAATAATTAAAAAAAACATATTTAGGCCCATTATTAAATATAGTAATATATCTTCTTCTTCTTAATCCTCATCACTCCCTGTGGAGTATAGGGCAACAACAAATCTCCGCCATTCCACCCTGTCCTGGTCGAGCCACTTTAGTTCATGCCAGGTTTTGCCGGTATTCTGTACTTCTTCTTCCATCTCCCTCCTCCATGTTCCCAGTGGTCTTCCTCTACTTCTCTTTCCGGGTGGGTTCCACTTCAGCGCCATGTTGGGGAGTCTTTTTTTGCTCATGCGTAGGACATGGCCCAGCCATCTCCATCTCCTCGTTCTAACTTCTGAGACAATGTCGTTTAATCCTGTCCTTCGCCATATTTCCTTGTTCGGGACTTTGTCGTCCCACTTTATCCTGAGGATGCGTTGGAGGGATCTTCTTTCAAAGCCTCTGAGTCGGCTGTCTACTTTCTTGTTTAGTTTCCATGACTCTGCAGCATAGAGGAGTACAGAACGTACATTAGACTTATAGATCCTTATTTTAGTTCTCTGCTGCAGTGAGGATGATTTCCAGATCTTAGCGAGTCTGTTGAAAGCTTGTGCTGCCATTGCTATTCTGGTGGCAATTTCTTTCTCCATGCTGCCATTTGCTGATATATAGCTGCCGAGGTACTTAAAGTCTTCGACCTCTTCTAGCTCTGCTAGTAATATATAGTCTAAATATTTTGAGTAGCAAATATAAGTGCTAACATTATTTTATAGTATTAGTCTAGGAATCCAGTAAATTCAGAGGACAAGGCAAAATTTAAAAAATTGTGTGATCTTAAGTCATGCTTTAAAATTTAAGTTTTAACAGTGTTCATCAAGTAAATGGTGTTTCATAGTTAATGTAGTGTGACTTGAGTTAATCATCTAGATCTATCTACTGAGTATCTAACACTTTAACAGTGTGACAGCTTACAAGTGTATTACTGGGCACTAGAATATAATAAATTACTAGATCTAAATAATAAAGAATGATCTTACTTTGGCCACAACTACTAGCCCTAGGCTTCCAATATCTTCATAAATAATCACAAGTCCATCTGTTAAGTCACGTTAAGTGCATTTTTGCGTATTTAAGATGAACTAGTATATGGTATATAGCTAAATCTAAATTCTAGAATCTTGGGTATTCTTGAGGCTGACTCTCTGGAGTTGTGGTTTTCACTTTTGATTGGATAGATTCAGATAGATGTTTACATTTTTGTCAGTTATTTATTATTATTCATATTGTCTATCAGCTGGACAAAAAGCAAAAAAAAAAAAGGTTCCTGAATAATTTAAGTTTCTTCAAATATTGTTGCTGTTCTGCGGGTGGCTGGTTTTTAAAATAAACTTAGGGACTAGCTTTATAAAATACATAGAGAAGACCAGTGCTAAGCTAGGGCATCAACATGGTGGCGGATGTAAACATCATGTGGTTTTGGTAACCTCTTTTAGTTTGACAGGGAAAATTGTATACATTTCATAGTGTAGGTCTTGATAAGTAAATTTATAAAATCTAGATCTAAATCAAATTTGAATGAAAAAGCTCATTTCTTTATATTCTAAAACTGGAAGAGGACACCATTGGTGTTGTGTTCTTTCCGTAGTTTACAAAGGCTAAACCAGATGAGTAGAGTAACAATAATGTCCCCTAGCCTTCATTGCACTACCTGTAAACAAATTAATAAATCCATATACACAAAACTTTATACATGCACATATATTAGTTCCCAGCCATACGAATAAAATAGCATTGAAAGTTTTTACAATTGTTGCATTAAGGAAGCCGTATGATTTTTAAATCTTGAGGCTGCCATGTTTTTTTTTTGTTATCAATATAAATCCCGATCACAACAATTTATTTAGTTAAAAAAATTTCATCTCTCCCTGGCTAACAGGACTTGAATTTAAGTGAGAGAGAACAAGTACTTACAAGTCCTATTGTGTACAAATATTGTCACAAAACTAAAAAAAACATTAGTGCCAAAACACCTGAAGAAAGCAAGTGTTTATTAAGTTATTTATGACAGTTTAGAAATGTAGTTAAAATTAATTTTAAAACTTTTATTACATATTTGTAAAAGATTAAGCACTTATTACAAACATTTAAAGACTAACTAAAGCAAATCAAGTTTTGATTTTTTGTTATTATTAATATCTTAGTATTTCTATTTTTAAAAATAATTTTTAAGAAACTGGTAGCTTAAGATGTTAATCTGCAGTCCTGATTGCTTTGCATTACTGGTTGTCTATTTTAAAATTACATCTAAGTAATCATTAGTAATCAGACTGACAAAAGTCTGGCATGTGTTACAAATTTTGCCATGTTATTAGTAATAAGTTGTTTTGGTGATTTAATCACCAGTTTAACATTTACATTTTTTAATCATCAGTTCATATCTAAGAAGCTGTCCAGCATGGAGGTGGAAACAGATGTGTTAGCTGCAGTTTCATCTACTGTAGATGTACAGTCAAATGAATTGACAGAGTTTTCATCTTCTGAAGATTTGAAACCAGATCTATCGACCATATGTTCATCTTCTGCTGGCATCAAAACAGAATTATTGTCATTTTATAATTCTCAGAATATAAAACCTGACATGACATTTAAAACCACTCAAGATGTTAAACCTGATGTTACACCAGATTTTTCTTCTTCTGCTGACATCAAAACAGAATTATTGACATTGATTAATTTCCAGGATATAAAACCTAACATGTCATTTAAAACTTTTCAAGATGTTAAACCTGATGTTAATTCAGAATTTTCTTCTTCTAATGACATAAAACCAGAATTATCATTTTTTAATGTTCAGGATATAAAACCTAACATGTCATTTAATACTTCTCAATATGTAAAACCTAAAATTACATGTTCAATTGAAAAAAAAATAAGAAACCAGCTGCATCAGCAGTATTTTCAACATCTGAAAATTTAAAACCAGAATTATCATCTTCTGAAAATTTAAAACAAGATTTCACAACAGAATTTTTATTTTTTGAGGATAAACAAGAAAATGGACTTGAAGAAAATCTACAATTGTCTAGGGACAACGGAAATAAAATTGTTTATTATAATCCAACATTTTCTCAAAGTTCTGAAAGTAATATGCATAACAATGTTCATTCTAAAGATAAGCCATATAAGTGTGAGGTCTGTCTTAAAAGGTTTTCTCAAAGTTCTAACTTAAATAAACATAAAAAAATTCATACAGGAGAAAAGCCATATAATTGTGATGTTTGTCATAAAAGGTTTTCTCATAGTTCTGGTTTAAGTTATCACAAATATGTTCATTCTGAAGTTAAGCCGTATGAATGTGATGTTTGTCATAAAAGGTTTTCAAATAGTTCTAACTTAAATCAACATATTATGATTCATTTAGGAAAAAGGCCACATAAATGTGATGTTTGTCATAAAAGATTTTCTACAAATTCTTATTTAAAAAAACATAAAAAAGTGCATTCAGGAGATAAGCCACATGAATGTGATGTTTGTCTGAAAAGATTTTCATATAGTTATCATTTAAGAGAACATAAAAAACTTCATTCTGGAGATAAGCCATATGAATGTGATGTTTGTCATAAAAAGTTTAGTCAGAAGATAAATTTATCATATCACAAAAATGTTCATTCTGGAGATAAGCCATATGAATGTGATGTTTGTCATAAGAAGTTTTCTCAAAGGTCTAACTTTAGTACACATAAAAAGAAGCATTCAGGAGATAAGCCACATGAATGTGATGTTTGTCTGAAAAGATTTTCATATAGTTATCATTTAAGAGAACATAAAAAAGTTCATTCTGGAGATAAGCCATATGAATGTGATGTTTGTCATAAAAGGTTTTCAAATAGTTCTAACTTAAATCAACATATTATGATTCATTTAGGAAAAAGGCCATATGAATGTGATGTTTGTCATAAGAAGTTTTCTCAAAGGTCTAACTTAAGTACACATAAAAAGAAGCATTCAGGAGAAAGACCACATGAATGTGGTGTTTGTCATAAAATCTTTGTGGAGAAGAAAGATCTATTACGACATAAAATTATTCATTCTGCAGATAAACCATATGAATGTGATGTTTGTCTGAAAAGATTTTCATTTAGTTATCATTTAAGAGAACATAAAAAAGTTCATTCAGGAGATAAACCACATGAATGTGATGTTTGTCATAAAAGGTTTTCTAGAAATTCTAATTTAAAAAAGCATAAAAAGGTTCATTCAGGAGAAAGGCCACATGAATGTGATGTTTGTCATAAAAGGTTTTCTCATAGTTCTAATTTAAGTAGACATAAAAAGATTCATTCAGGAGAAAAGGTGTATAATTGTGATATTTGACATAAAAGGTTTACTCGAAAATCTAACTTAGGTAAACATAAAAAGATTCATTCAGGAGAACAGGTGTATAATTGTGATGTTTGACCTAAAATCTTTGCAAATAAGAATAATCTATTACAGCATTAAAAAGTTCATTCATTAAAAAGGTCACATGAATGTGATGTTTGTCATAAAAAATTTGTGGATATGAAGGATCTCTTACGACATAAAATTGTTCATTCTGGAGATAAGCCATATGAATGTGATGTTTGTCTGAAAAGATTTTCAAATAGTTCTCATTTAAGAACACATAAAAAGGTTCATTCAGGAGATTAACCTCATGAATGTAATGTTTAATATAATGTTTTCTCAATATTCTAATTTAAGAACACAAAAAAAGATTCATTCAGATCAGGGGTCTCCAAACTACGGCCCACGGGCCAGATGCGGCCCGCGAGGTCCTTTCATCCGGCCCACGGAGATCTTTTTGTTTACGGAAATCTTTATGATTGTCTGCTAACAGGATTATAGTCATACGCTCCTAATTATGAAGCTCTGGCCAATTAACTGTGATGCCAAAGATCACATTGACTTTATTATATTTTTTAATTAAATGTTTTCTTTGTATTTATGTATTGTGTTTACAAAACGTACAGAAAGTAGGTGAGTCGAAATCTATATCATGATTTTATTAAGTTCATGTTTGAAAATAAGATTAGCATAAATATGTCAAACCGAAAAATGATTCAATTTTATATTCCACTTTTTTCAACAATGGGAACTTTTCTCACTTCGGACTTTCTGCCTGTGAAGGCACTAGCCGTTCCAGGTTAGCGTAAATAGTGCAGTCTGGCTCGCCGCTAGACAAGTTTTGTAAACACATTTCTCTGTGTGTATGCAATTTGAAAAAAATGCCAAATAATTTTATTATTTTGAAACATTTTTGTTTATTATTTATGAATACATTATGACTATAAGAAAATAATAAATTATTGGAAAATGACAAGTTATGGAAGGAGTTTGTCGATTTAAAATAGGTGGTGCCCGCCACCCTACCGATATTTTAGAATGTGCTCTAGAGTAAAGAAAGGTTGGGAACCCCTGATGTAGGATGTACAATTTAAAGATTAACCACACATTTCAATGCCATAAATGACATTAATTTTTTTTTTACAGCATAAAAATTATAAATATGAAGAAAAGGAAGACTAGAGCTGCCATTTTTACATTTTGGTATCTTAGTTTCAACATAATGTAATTTTTGGCTAGTTATTATTTAATTTTGTATTCCTTACTATTAAAAAAAATAGCCTTGTAATGTAAATTCTAATGTAGTGAATCTTGAAATTCTAACGCGAAAATTTAAAGAAATAAAATGGCTAAAGCATGTGTCTAATTTTATTATTATTGTTTTTCTAACAACACTTTCTGTATGTAAATTCCAATGAGGCCAATGTGTTTGAATGATGGGGTGTATTTTCCTCTCTTGTGATGCTCCAAAGCCTGTACTTGCAAGTTAGGTAAGGTCAGTGTCGGACAACATTTGTCTGTTACTAATGTTAGTGTGAGCGGGTGAATGGATGTCTTATTTTGTATTATTTTATTGTGTGCGAATCTGCGTGAATGGTCCACTTGACAGCGGCTACAGGGTTTCCCGTTCCGCACGAAGCGGTCAGTATAAAAACTTACCGCTCGGATAATTTCTTTCAGTTGACCCGAGGCGAGATGTAGATAAGATCAGTTTCTGTGTGGGCTCACCTCGTGCGTGAAGGTATTTGTTTTTCCCCACGATTTCTTTAACTTGCTTTCGCGTCTGTTTGTTTGTCTTTCCATCAAATCTTGCGATCGAAATTTTGGGCACTTCCCAGTTAGCTAACGCGCTGCAATTTTCAGGGAAGCTTTGTTTCCGATGACAATACAATATTCAATTATTATTATTACTAAATTGATCTATGGAAAAATTTATTGATCATTTTAAACTCCTATTGATTTTTACAAAAAAAGGGACATAACCTAGTAATTGTAATTTGATAAAAACAAGGTTCGGTATTTTCCCTCTTCTGGCTTACTGTTCAATCAGAAAACGTGGGGTTTTTTTTTAATTTTTAAAATGATAATTATTTATTTTATTGGTATATGTGTGATTGGTATGAAAGCGACTGCCGATGTTTCTCGTTTTCTTTCTTTTTCGTCTGAAAAGAGTTAGTGGGCATCGGCTTGTCTGGTATACACGTGGTGTGTTCTTTTTTGAAAGATTTGAAATGTATTTTGGTATTTTCTAAAACCCTTGGCGTGTTTTAGACCACGTGGTTTAGGTCGTTGTGTATAGGATGGTTTTCCAAACTTGTTTGAGTGCGTTTGTGTATTTTACTTTATTATTTTAAAGTATTGTTATTGTGAGTTCCCCACGATGACTAAGTTGGGCTCAGTCACAAGTAATTTTGTTGTGGTTGTCTTAGACAGTAATGAGTGTGTTTTAGTTTGCCTCGAGTTTTAGGTTGCTGTAAATTTAATGTGTGTGATGTTTCTTACAACGTCATGTTGAGTCACTTGCTTTGTGTCTACCTTTATTAGGGCCTTAGCGGGGCGTGTTAACTGTATTGTTATCAATGTGGATGTTTTATAGGTAGACCAATGGCTTCGTGCTGCTCCTTGTGTAGGATAGATTGGTTCTACAATGATGATTTTTATTGCAAGTTATTTTAATTGGCTAATTTCTTTGTTAGACAGTGATTAATTTTGGTTTTGAGAATTGATTTAGAATTCTAGGATTAGTGGTAGTAGGTGGGATTAGTATTTTACTCGAGGCTTTTGATATCTTCAGTAGTAGTCAGTAGTATTTAAACATGTATATATTGATGTATATATTTTTCCATGCATTTCCTTATGTTTTCTTTTTCTTTTTTCTCTCCCCTCCCCCCTTCCAGTGAAGTTGTTTGTGCAACTTGGCTTGATTTGTATGGATTGTTTTGTTTGATGTTTGGTGCGGATATTAGATGGCATTTCGGTGGCAGTACTGGTAAGGATGGTTGTCTGTGTGTTCAGAGCCTAGACTATCCGAGGTACCGAAAGTACATAATATCCCATTGAATGTTGTGTTTTGTTTGTTTGGCATTGGTGATTTTTTAGTGTTGCATTAGGATGTTTTGAATTTGACTTAATGTTTACGTTTTTTTTTTGTTCCATTTTATTTCATGCAATAAATTCTGTAAATTGTTAGTTTTTTTGTTTTATTTTTAGTAGTTTGTGTTTTTATTTAGACTAAGGTTAAGGATAAGATTTGACCACCGTGGGTTTCACCACGGTTGCACTGACCAGTTACTAGTTAAGCCTAGGGAAGTGTAGATAGATAATATGGCCAATTACATAGGTTTATTCTCATCAAATGAAATATGGTCATTTGTTCTTAGTCTTTATGTTAATCATCATCATCTTCTTTTCGTGTCCAAGAACATGACGTAGAGTTCATTTTTCAGAGACTTCTGCACCTAAAGGGATAGTGTGGTCATCACTATGCCCAGCCGTTATTTGCTTTCCATAATGTGTCAGGTACACATCAGAGCTGGGTGGACTTAGGAACGTTCTACTGATTTTAACCCGCATTCAAACTCGACTTATTTTAGCAAATACTGTTAGTTTATTTAACCACATGCCACATACATTAATTTAACCTGCATTCAAGTTCGAGTCTTAATTTTGTAAATACTATAAGTTTTTTTAACAAAAGAGTTAATAGCTGGCCACATACAACATGAAAAACACAACCTCAACACAGAGGCGTACGCAGGGGGGGGGGGAGCACGGGGAGCGGCCGCTCCCCCTCTGGCCATTTTCAGCAAAGTGGCGCCTTTTTGGAAACTTTTTAAACTCAAAGTTTTAAACAATGATATTTGTTAAAAAAATATTTTTGGTCGGCACATCTATGTAAATCACAAGATTACTTTTCATGCAGCAATTAAGCATTATTGTACTAGTCTAGTACTGTCTACGTTTACAACACGTATTAACAGCTGCATCAGTTTGCCATTCTAAAAATAACCATTATGATGCAATGCAATGTTTAAAAAACATCTACGGGTGGTACCACTTGACAAGAGGGGTGTTAAGTTTAAATCCACGGTATAATGTATTTGTTTACGAATAATTGAATTCGAAAATGTTATACATAAAACTTCACACATAATTACTTTATATATACAGTTTGAATCGTGTGATTGATTTATAAAAAATTACAATACAGAAACAAATACAACTACTGTGACACCTCTATTTAAATTTACTTATGGGCAAACTGCGTAGCGGTGGGGAAAGTTCAACAACGTCATCACGATGAAGTAGTAGTATTCTTACAGTTTGGACGATACTGATTACGATTACAAATTATATTAAACAGTATCAAATTTAAATTAACTATTTTTTTAGTTTACTAGATCTAGATCTATATTAAATTTGAATAAGGCTATATTTTGTATTTAAAAAACAGCTCAACTTAAACTAACCCTGATAGCACTGTTAATTATCCGCTCAGCTGATGTATCGTTTGAACTTGTTTCCAATAGTTAGTAATTATCAAAAAGTAATCGCACCATTTAAATTATTTGGTGTATCATACTAACTATTTTGCGAATAAGACAACAGTTGCGCTTAGAATTCGTTAGTTAAAAGGTTATTAAATGGAAAGGAAACCAGAAAAGAATAAATATTCGGGGTGGGAGAGGAAGAGATTGAAAGAAATTTCAGATCGCCAACAATCGTCATCCAAATGTGTCAAACTGGATACATATTTTTCAAGCTGTATGCCTTTAACTGCTACAACAATACAACCAGAGGTTGATGTGTCTCAAGATACCCAAGTACAAAATGTACAAGCAACAACATCATCTAATATGCAGAATCAAGTCGTCGAGACTCAAGACAATAAGGTAATGTCTATAGACATTTTAGAAGACACACATTTAGAAGAGGATATTGACAGTACAATGCCAGTCAAACTTAAAGCTATAATCGATATAAATCTGGAATATCCTACAGATCCTTTTTTGTTTTGTGAAACACCCGTAACACCGGATCTGGTACGTGCATTACTTGAGTTTGGTCCTTGTCAACCAGGCCTCAAAGATACTTATAAAGATTTTCCCAAAAATGTAACTGGTCGGCACTTTAGTGCCAGTTGGTACAAGAAAAAAAACCACACAAAATGTGGTCGTGAAATAATACGACACTGGCTAGTATATTCGCCCAAGGCAAATTATATGATTTGTTTTGCTTGTTGGCTTTTTAAGCACAAGTCAGAAACTTGGGGCGATCCAAAATTGGGTTGTAAGAACTTTGCAAAAGGTCCCGACAAAATTAACAAACATGAAAACTCTGAAAGTCACAAGATTGCAGAGAGAGAACTTTTAATTACAAAGTTCCGACTTTACAACGACAGAACCATAATATGTGACATTTTAACACAAGAAAAAAGAAAATAGAAAAAAACAGAATAATACTGGAAAGTATTATAGATGCAGTTCTCTATTTGGGAAAACAGGGATTGGCGTTTAGGGGCCATCGTGAATCCCAAGGTTTAGGAGAAGCTACATTAAATGAAGGCAACTTTTTGGAACTTATTAAACTCATTTCTAAGAAAGATGATTTGCTAAAACAACATTTACTTTTCGGTGACAGAAATGCAACATACTTAAGTCCGGGTATGCAAAACGACTTAATTAAGTCTATATCAGCCCAAATTTTAAAGAAGATAGTAGGTGAAATTAAGATAGCTAGGTATTTCGCTGTAATTGTAGATTCGACTATCGACATTAGTAGAATGGATCAATTTTCTTTGTCAATCAGATATGTTACTGAACATGGAGACGCCATCGAAAGATTTATCCAATTTTGTGAGCTTCCTGAAGCTAGTGCAGAGGTTTTTTTTTAAAACGCCTCTTACAGCAGTCACAGACTTAGGGCTGTCAATGACCATGTGCTATGGTCAGTCCTACGATGGAGCAAACACCATGTCTGGTGAAATATCGGGCGTACAAAAACGAGTTAGAGAAATAGCTCCACATGCACTCTTCACACACTGCTGTGCTCATAATTTAAATTTAATTCTCTTAGATGCTGTTTTGTCTAATATTCAAACACAGCTGTTTTTTGGAGTTCTGGAAAGCATATATACATTTTTTACCGGAAGTCTACCTCGTCTTTCTATATTGCAAGAGGAGCAACGCAACAACATAGAAGCATTTTCATTAACACTGAAACGACTTAGTGATACAAGATGGGCTTCTAGAAAGACAGCAGTAGATTCTATATTGCAGAATTTACCAGCACTTGTTCTTGCATTGCGAAGAATAGTTGACGGTGAAGTTAAAAACTCTACTTCTAAACAGATTGCCGAAGGAAAGGGAATTCTTGTTACAATAGAGACCTTTGAGTTTTTAGTTGTTTTAATGTTTTGGAAAAGAATTCTGCATAAGGCTTTTAACGTATCCATTTATTTACAGAAGAGTAGCATTGATATGTTAACAGCCTTTCGATTAATTCAGATTTTTGAAAATGAGATGAGTAGCTGGAGAAATGAATTTGAATCAGAATTTGAGCAGATTGAGAACGAAGCCACTGAGCTCGCTGAGAAATGTGATATCCGTACGGAGTATAAGAAACACAGGTTATACAAACAGAAAATATTCCATGACGAACGAGCAGAGGATACTCAGATATCTGACTCTAGGAAAAAATTCATTGTTCAAACTTATTTAGTGTCACTTGACTCTGTCATAACTAGTACAAACACAAGTTTTCAAAATTTTAAAGATGTGTCTTCCAAGTTTTGTTGCTTAGACCCAAAAATTTAGCATTAGATGACAGTTTAATACAGTTGGAGCAATTAGCAGTGACGTACTCGGATGTTGTTGACAGTGTAACTGAAATAGTGCAGGAATTCGTATCATTTAGAACATTTTACCAAGAGGTTTTTAGTGTAAGCAGTGTAAACAAGGGAGTTTCAACTGAAAAAGAACCTCTAGAAATAGCGGTGACAGTAAACAGCATTCTGAAATTCATGATAGCTAATGACTTGTGTTCCATGTATCCAAACCTGGCCACTTTGTATCGTATATTTCTGACTTTACCAATAAGCAGTGCCGGAGTAGAAAGATCCTTCAGCCGTCTTAAACTCCTGAAAACATACATTCGTTCTACTATGAACGAAGACAGGTTGTCCAGCTTAGCCCTGATTACGATTGAACGACAATTAGCTTCTGATGTTGATTTAAAAGACGTAATTGATCATTTTGCTAAAATGAAACCTCGACGAAAAAGGATGTTGTAGTTCTAACAGAAGTCCTAGAGTACAGGATAAAACAAAATTGCTATCAAATATAGGCCTAACTAAATTATTGTTGTTTCTTTTTAAATTTAAAACGAATACCGTTTTGTACAACTGATTAAGCAATACAAATATCTTCATTTACGTGTCTTATGCATTCCAATTTTTAGAAGACATAATGCTATTATAAAGTGAATTGTACGAGGACGACAAAAACAGACTACGCCCTATATTATATATATATATATATATATATATATATATATATATATATATATATATATATATATACGTATATATATATATATACGTATATATATATATATATATATATATATACGTATATAGAACATATTACAAATTCGGCGCCTTTTTTGCTATTTTTCGCTCCCCCTACACTGAAAACCTGGATACGCCTCTGCCTCAACACCAACGCAATTAGAAATGAATCTCAACTATATTGTTTTACTGCTGAGAAAATAAACCGGGAGTGATCTCCCCTAAACTTTCTCGAATATTCTTATACGAGAAAAATGGCCCGTTGAGGAAGGATACAACGGGCGAAATAAAATGGCTAAAGTGAATGTTAAATTTTATTATTATTGTTTTTCTAACAACACTTTCTGTATGTAAATTCCAAGGAGGCCAATCTGTTTCGAATGCTGGGGTGTATTTTACTCTCTTGTGATGCTCCAAAGCCTGTACTTGCAAGTTAGGTAAGGTCAGTGTCAGATAACTTTTGCTTGTTAGGACTTTAGTTACAAAGGAAACATTTGACATTTTAAACACTTGTTTTACTATTTTTTATCAATTACAAGTAAAATAAAATTTATAAAAATGATTGACTTATGGGTGTTCTGCAGTAGTGAGTCGTTTTCTCAAAAAAATGGTTTTGCCATAAACTTCTATAGCCCAACTGCACAAGAAGTGCACAATCTGTGCTCAGATAGCACTAACGATCTTTATCTATAGTCGGTTATAAATTCAGCTGGTTGTAGCATATTTTCTCTATCATTAGCAGGTTTAGGTCATTGTGTCACCCTCCCCACCCCCTCTGCGCTCTTGTCGTCGGGATTGGTCAACTTTCCTCATAAAAGACTATGTAACTCACTCTAATTATTATTTAAGTGCAATTATCATTTTTCTGTATACATTTTGCCCCTTTTTTTTTCTTGGTGTCACTCCCCTAAATGGGGTCACACGGAGTGGTCCGCATTTAGAAACAGCCTGTTTTATCCTGACTGAGCAATGGAGATAACTCATTTGTAAGTTTGTCCTTGCCACATGAAATTCAAGTTATTTAATCTTAGTATTGTTGTAAAAATTGTTAGTTCATTTAACAACCCAGCTAAAACCATGCCACACACATAATGGTGAAATAGAAATCGATTGCAACACACAACTCAAATAGAATCTAAAAATAATCACATTTTATTGCTGTGACAAAAGTAATGTCAATATTTATTTAAGAAATTAACAATAACTAAAAAGCAAACAGGAAAAAATATTGATAAACAAAACTATCAGATTATTCATAATACCGCTTATTAGTTGACAATTTAAAATACAATACACATTTTCGATAATAAAAAATGATTATTAATTTTTTTAAAAATAACTTTATAGATACAATGACAAAAATAAATTTAAACGTTACTATTTTTAGTCGTGATGGCTGCCAGTAATAACAAAGCCTAGAGAAAAATTAAAATGTTATCATTGTGGAAAACTGATGCTTTTCCAATTTTACATGACATTTTATAAAAATATGGTAAATATATTTAAATGTATAATAAGTTTTATTAATAATTCTTAATAAAAATACTTCTAATACTATCGGTAACACTGCAGATTACAAAATCCAGAGTCCTATATTCAAACACTTATGACAGCACTAGAGAGGCTAAAAAATACCTGCAGCAAAATTGTGCTGCAGTGGATCCCGGGCCACTGCCAGATACAGGGTAACGAGATCGCAGACCAGCTGGCAAAAATTGGGGGAAAGAAACCACAACCGGAAATTTCGCTACACCCAAAAGAAATAAAAAGAATTATAAAAAACAAACAAACGCAAATGTGGTCTGTCACACACCCTCACTACATTAAAGACGACGGCTATTATAATTTAACACGAAAACAACAATACATAATCTTTCGACTTAGAACAGGCCACAACAGACTAAATCAACACATGCACAGAAAACTGAAGGTTGGGTGTAGCGAAATGTGCCCTAGTGGCGAGGCCCCGGAAAACACGGAGCATGTACTCCAGGAATGCACTTTGTATAGCCAGGCACGAGACAGACACTAGCCCCAGCCCACCCCACTCAGGGAAAAATTATATGGGGCACCTGACAAACTGGAGACCACAGTCCGGTTTGTCCACGAAGTTGGACTTGTTCTCTAAATCCTCCACCATATTCACAATTAAGAACGAAGAAGAAGAAAGAAGAAGACTGCAGATTAACTTGAGTTTCTACACACATTTTTAATATAATTTTTAAAAGCGAAGGCTTAAATCCTCATTAAAAATGTGCATCAAGTTAGTTGAAAAATTACAGAATCAGCAATATGAAAAAATTTAGTAGGGAAAAGCAGAAATACTTTTGTTTTCATTATGTTTTTTTTTGTTTAAATTAACAGTACACAATGCATATGTAAATGTGCATAAAGACCTAATATCCACCTTAGCTATATGTAGTAATTTAGTAAAATGTTGTGTTGGATATGACAAGTGATAAAAGAAACACATATTTGAACTAAGGTACAGTATGCACTTTAAAATCTAACTGTAGAACTGTTGCACAAGTTTGATAAATAACAACATAGAACAATAAAAATGGGGTTTAAGTCTTGATTGCTAAGCTCAGCTTGCTGTGAATCATTAGACTCAATGGTAATTTATAGAAGTGTGATAGGTGAATTTATTTCTCATGTTTTTTTAAACTACATAAATGTATAAAGTTGCAAAGGTGTATGGACAAACTGATGTAATGACAAGGGTACTAAACTATCAAAAACTTGTATGTAAGTATTACAAATGTGTAGTTTTTTAACAACCTCAACTTGACATTTTCCTATTTCAGGATCTTATTTATCTTACAGTATGGCTTCATGGCAGTAACTCCAGTTACAAAAGAAATATTTGACATTTTAAACACTTGTTTTACTGTGTTTTTATCAATTACAAGTAAAATAAAATGTTCTGCAGTCGTGAGTCGTTTTCTCAAAAACAATGGTTTTGATATAGGCCTAAACTTTATAACCCAACTGCACAAAAAGTGCACAATCTATATATAATTATCTTCTTGAAGACGATAGCAAACACCAAGCTGTAAGCACGCTCCCTACCCTACCACCCCCATCCCTACATGGTCTGGTGAACTGTGGTTCACACTAAACTAAATGTTTACAATCGTAGAGCCAGGTTTAGTGACGGCTATTAGGGGCAGATAATGTAGTTTGAAACTATTTTAAACTTAGGGGAGGTAACTAATAGGAGTTTGCTTTCAGGGGGGGGGGGGTGTATCGTCCTTAACGACCATCTGATAGTGTTTTAAAGCAAATATTTTCAGTGGCAGCATTGGTACTGTCGAATTCACAAATTATGAATTACTGAAAAATAGAAAATAAAACAACTAAATAGCGGCGCATGATACGCCTTGGGTCGGCTCGTCCAAATTATTACTATTATAAAAGCTTATAGATTAAGTTTAAGGTGCCAGAAAGTAGGTTGAAGTATCCATAACTTAGGTTACTCCTTTTTTATGATTTTTACCTCCCCTCCATCCAAAATCTTGTCTGAACTCTGTCAACATAGAGTATTTTAATTAATTTCTATTACAATTTATTAGAACAGTTTTCTAAATCGCAAATTATCGGCTAAAATTCGTTTTCTAACATTGCTTTTTTAATAATGCAAAAGTGTGACGTCACACTATCTGACATTCCCCCCTCCCCATCATCATACACCATAAAAAATTACGGACCCCCCACCGCCTACGAGTGTGACGTCATTTATGGACGACCCTTTGGCCTGTAGCTGTATGGATCCTGGATGTTACTTGTTTGTGTAGTTGTATAACATAAGTGTGCTTAAAACAGTGGGTGGAGAAGCATTTTTAGGACACTTCCGCCTTAATTGGGAAACGGAAAATTAATTATATCAAACAACTACATATAAAGTCGGTGATGAATGACTAAACTAATGAAAATAAAATACATGAGCTTATTTTGTATTCAGCGTTTGTCAGAATAAAGAGGAAGTATTATGATCGTGCTGGATAATTAACAGATATTTTGAAAGATTTTACAATCTTTCACCTCTCTACTTGATCATGGAAAAGGAAACACTGCGATTTTGCCTGTATGTCTGTAAACACGATTACTTGACAGAGCGACCTCTCCCGGCGCCCGGGGACGAACTATATATATATAGGGGTCCATGGGAGAGGTTATAACCCCCCCCCCACAGGGCCGGCGCTACATATAAGGCGAACTAGGCGGTCGCCTAGGGTGCTGTCCGTAGGGGGGCGCCTAAATGGGTTGGAAAAACAAATTGAAAGTTTGAAGGGGGGGTGCAAATCGAAAGTTTGACGGGGGTGCAAATCGAAAGTTTTTTTAGGGGGTTCCTAATCGAAAATTTGTCCGCGGGAAGGGTCGCTACGCCTCTGATAATACGGGGGTACGGGGGTAGGGGGGGTGGTGGCGCTTTTAATAAGTTTTGCCCCAAAATTAGGTGTTTTAAACGGACGCGAATTTTGAAAATTCATAATAAATTGTTTTGAAGATATGCACTTAAATTTTTTAGCTCCGTGCCCCAAAATATGGAAGAAGATTATGAATTCATTATTTATTGGGCTTAAAATATAATATTTTATGGAAGGTGGAAAACCTACGAAGGGGTTAGTTTTTCAAGATGGCCGCCGTTGTCATAGTTACCAAGAATTTTCCAAGAATTTTTTTAGTGGAAATGCATATGCGGATGTATCTTAATAAAGCTGTAAAGAAATAACTGTTTCTAACGAGTATTAAAAAAGTTTTTTTTCGACCTGAGCCCCCCCCCCCTTAAGCTATCCTCGAAGAACTGGATAATCTAGTATGATTTAGAAAAATTATCGGAGGACTCAACTATGACGCATTACATATTTTCTTATAACTTGCGGTAACAATAAATGCTTGATTGCACATTAACTCGAACAGTTTTTTGTTATTTTTTTAACTTCAATTCTTAACTTTGCCTTGGAGGTCAGTACAATGTGTTGCATATGTTTAATGTTTAAAAGAAATTTTAAATAATTCAACATGTTGGGGCTTAATCAGCGTTTCCATGTTTCAGATGATGCCATTCAACTATCTGCCAAACCTGGCGTGATAGACCTGGGTCTGACGTCATTGACCGTTAGGTGTGACGTCAACCAGACCAGCCAGCAGAACATGTCCGCCATCTTGTCCAGCATCGTATCACGTGCGTCCAACAGTTCCAGCCCCTACACAGAGCTGGCCTCAGTGATCACGTTTCTAGGTCAAAGGGTCAGTGTCCTGTCGTCTGAAGGTCTCACCGCCAACGGTTCCATTCAACCCACTGGTCACTCTTTTCTAGAGCTACACTGGGACCATTTAAGAGATTTGCAGGCTGGACACTACTTGTGTACAGTGCAAGGTCCAGATGCTGTCGGACATAATATCGATTGGATTGCTGTAACTGACGTCACAACAAGACATCCTGCAAACGACGAGCTCCAGGACGAGATCCGACAACTAGATCAGGATTTGAAGCTGGCCAATAAAAAAACTGGCACATCTTACTCTCGACCTTTCCAACATCAACCAGACAACACATTTGTTGTTTGGTCCAGGTTTCAGTCATAACAACTCCACCTTCGCAATTTCCAGAAACGTCTACATGAATGTCGGCGCTGCGGAGAATGTGTGCAAGTTTTACGGAGGTTACCTTGTGGAGATAGACGACGCTGAAGAATACGCGGCAGTACTGGCGTACTACTTAAACACCACTAGCTATGTGGATTCGGTCTATATCGGGATCTACAGAGATGCCCTACCAGGAGAATTTAACTAAGGCAAAGCGGGACAACAGCACTTTTTTTATGTTGGCCGAGGAACAGCCGATG
Source organism: Physella acuta (assembly GCF_028476545.2). Classification (NCBI taxonomy): domain Eukaryota; kingdom Metazoa; phylum Mollusca; class Gastropoda; family Physidae; genus Physella; species Physella acuta. The sequence goes on along the minus strand of NW_026731679.1, from coordinate 154,309 downwards.
GATGATACAGAATATGAATGTGTGTATCTGTTAAAGAGATTTAACTGGAAGATGGTCACGTATTTTTGCATTAACCATTATCAGGTTTTGTGCGAGTTTCCGCGTGCCGTTTAAACATTGTTTAAATATTGTTTAAATAGTGTTTAAATATTGTTTAAATAGTGTTTAAATATTGTTTAAATATTGTTTAAATATTGTTTAAATATTGTTTAAATATTGTTTAAAAATTGTTTAAATATTGTTTAAATATTGTTTAAATATTGTTTAAAAATTGTTTAAATATTGTTTAAATATTGTTTAAATATTGTTTAAATATTGTTTAAATATTGTTTAAATATTGTTTAAATATTGTTTAAATATTGTTTAAATATTGTTTAAATATTATTACATCTTGCACAATTCAACCAATATAAAAATGTTAAAAGTATCGCTAACATTTTGACACTTCTACTTTTTATTACGTATCTATTTTTCATATACATAACTTAAAAAAAAAACTCTACTATATGTGAGCGGGTGAATGGATGATTTATTTTGTATTATTTTATTGATTGCGAATCTGTGAGTGAATGGTCCACTGGGCAGCGGCTACGGGGTTTCCCCTTCCGCTCGAAGCGGTCAGTATAAAAGCTGACCGCTCGGATAATTTCGTTCTTTTTGACCGCAAGAATGTAGGTCAAGTCAGTTGTCTGTGGTATTTTTTTTATATTGTATCTTTATGTTATTTGTATGAATGCGACTGCCGATGTATTCTCGTTTTATTTCTTTTTCGTCTAAACGAGATAGTGGGCATCGGCATGTCTGTTCCACACGTGGTGTATTCTTTTTGTTAGTTTAAAATGTGTTTTTGGTATTTTCTAAACCCTTGGCGTGTTTTATACCACGTGGTTTTGGTCGTTTATGTTTAGGAGGGTTTCCTAAACTGGTGCGAATGCGTGTGTGTGAATATACTTGATTGTTTTACTTTGATATGATGTGTTATTGTGGGTTCCCCCACGATGACTAAGATTGGCTTAGTCAATAGTCGGTTGTGTTAGACAGTAATGAGTATTTTAGTTTGCCTCGACTTTTAGGTTGTTTAAAATTAATGTGTGTGCTGTTTCGTGCAATGTAATGTTGAGTCACTTGCTTTGTGTCTGCCTTCATTGGGGCCTTAGCGGAGTGTGTTAACTTCAATGTTATCAATATGGATGTTGTATAGGTAGACCAATGGCTTCGGGATGCTCCTGGTGTAGGAAAGATTAGTTCTACAATGAATTTGTTTTACACGTTATTTTTAAGTTGCTAGTTCTTGGTTAGACAGTGGTTAGTTGTGTTTTTGAGAATTGTTTTTAGAATTGTAATAGTAGGGATTATTTTACCTCAAGGCTTTAATGAAACGTTACGCGAATCAGCATTGTTTGATCGGGTCGCAGCTATCCGGGTTTTCTAAAGAAGATTAATTTTGACGATTAGTCCTGAGCCGTAAATACTACTACAACTTTTTTTTGCTGTTTCAACAGTTTAAGACAAAGTTATGAAACATGCCTGTCTACTTTAAAAATCCAATAGCCGACAAGTCAAACACGGGAACACATTGTAGGCCTATCTATCTTTAGAAATTGTTTATAGTATCATCCAATCGGGTCAATCGCCTAGCATCACGTGACCACACACTCTGCTGTGCCACACGATGTGTAGATCACGGCAGTTCGATTCAGTCGGACGACGGCCGATGCGTTTATTTTTATTTTCGTCCCATTTAAAAACTACTATTCAATTATTGGCGGAACAAAATCAAATAATTTCGGTCGGGTTTTACGCCGCGGGTTAATAAAATGTCTTGAGATTTCAGGAGAATTTTTAAAATTTCAGGAGAATTCCAGGAGGTTTTTATATTTTTTCAAATTCCAGGAGAATTCCAGGAGATTTTTACGTTTTTTAAGATTCCAGGAGTTTTCCAGGACCTCCTGGAATTTCAGGAGGCCGCACGAACCCTGGTCAAAGCCCATCCAACCTCTTCACCTTTTCCGGAATCGGAGTTTAGATTATTATAAAATGGCCTATGAGGTTTTTAATACGGTCGTCTGTACGGGCAAAGGTTTGTTTCGACCGTTGATTTATTATACAATTATATGTTTGTATCATAGTGAAGATGTTATAATATTATGTACAAATAAAAAACTTAATTATACACACACCTGCTTTAGTTTATTTTGACTGCAACTTCTCAAGCACAAGAGTGACTTTCCCTCGTCGGCTTCGTGAAAGACAAAGAAAGAAATCAGGTAAAGCTAGCATTATTAAAATGTTAATTATTCGCCCCGTAAATACACTGCTAGTTTCGATACAAATCTATCCGATTACAATACGATCCTTCATGTACTTCATGAGAAAGAAATGAATCGATATTTTATATGTCCGCCCAAAACACAGTGGCCACGAACGAGACTTCACGAAGCGAAAACCCTAATAGATCTAGAAATCTATAAAGTAATAAAGTTAAATAAAGTATAGATTCTAGATTAGATCTAGATACGACGTAGATCTAGGAACCTTTTTTTTTACATATGTTATATTATAGGCCTGCTATTTAGTCATTTACTATTTATTTAACAAACTTACTAAATAATACTACATGACACATGAAGTATTTTGTTGGATTATTATTTATTAGTATTAGGCTACGTGTTATTAGATCTAGTTTGTATTATACTTTTGGGTAATTAATAATACTAATAGTGTAATAGTCTTAGACATTTGTAGTAAATTTATAAGTAATCTATCATCATTTTATATGTGACTCAATAAATTTTAGTAATTACTAGACTACCCGTCATCCCTTGGATAACTGTGGGTTTCTGGGGTCATCCATCAAAAAACATCACGTCTGTCACTCAGAGGCATAGCAACCCTTCCCGGCGCCCTGGAACAAACTTTTCGATTTGAACCCCCCCCCCCCGCAAGATTTCGATTTGCAACCCCCCCCTCAAACTTTTGATGTGCACCCCTTCCCCCCCCCCCCCCCCACTCAAACTTTCGATTTGAATCCCCCTAAACCTTTCAATTTATTTTTCCAAACCATTTTGGCGCCCCAACATATGTCCTTCCGCCCCCCTTCCCCCCTCCACCTCCCCCGCCTCCCCTTCCCCCCCGCCTCCCCCCTCCTCGCTACGCTACTGCAGTGTCACTTATCGTCACAAAAAACAGACCCCACATTCAAAAATATGTTTTTTATCTTTTAAAAACACCGAAAGCAACGATTTCGGACTATCCCTTCATATACTGACGTCACAGGTGACCTACTCAACTCTACTTCACCTGCCCAGTGTCCCGCCAAGTCTCAGACAACAAAAACGATTCCAGCCGAGCATGTCTCTGACCACACTATCCCTTCATTTGCTTATGTCAAAGAAACAGATGAACCCTACTTCACCTGCCCTAAGCCCCGCGAGGTCCTGATAGTCAACCTTATCATTCACATATAGGGCTTAAGAAAAAATAATTGAAAACGTAAAAAAAAAAAAAAAGTTCTATTAATGTGAGCGGCTGGAGTGTATTTTTATTATTTGTAACTTAGAAGGCGAATGTATCGTTTCGTTTCATGTCGTAAACTGTTCGTCGTTTTAGTTGTGTAGTCCCGTATTATGGCGCCGCTGTCTCACTGTTTATGTTCCTGGTTATAGCTAGTTTATATATATTTCGTTTATATTGTTGTCATTGTTTATATTAAGTGTCTTTTTATAATATTCTGTTGCATGTTTCGTCGTGTTTGGTTTGTTATCCGTGAATTAGGGACTATTTGTTTACGTGTAGTGTGTGAGGTGTGTGGAAGTCGGTTTCCGGCTTGTTCAACTCTGTCTTTTGTGTGGAAAGCAGCGGTGAAGGGAGCAGGCAGTCTCTCTGGTCATCGGGTGAAAAGAATAGCAAATTCGCACCATCCAGCCTTATTTATTTTGTGTTTGTGTTCGTCATAGTCCTGGACGAAGTCCGAAATTGGGTGTTTTGTTTGATGTAAAAAGTTTGTTTCGTTTGGTTCTGTTTTGTGTCAGTTTTATCTATTCTTTTTTTATAACTTTTGGTTCCATATTTTGTTGAATAAATCTATATTAGTCATTCTTGATAAATAAATTTTATTAACTGTAAAAGTTTTGTTTTATTTTATTATCTTATTATTTAGACTAAGGTTAGGGTTTAACCACTGTGGGTTCTACCACGGTTGCACTGACCGGACAGATTAGTTAAGCCTAGAAGGGTAGATTTTAGGTATCCCCCCCCCCCCTAGCAGGGCTTACAAATTGGTAGCACGAGTGGGGTCAGTGCTTTAGTCTAGCTAAATTTTTTTCTGATAGGACTATGTGTAGCTTAGATAAATTTTTGTTCTTGATAGGCCCTTTTTGGAACCATATGTGTTTAGTTTTTGTTTAGTGTAGGAATTGTTTGTAGTCTTAACACCCAATTAGGACGAGATGGCGGAGGCTGCATCGACCAACATAATCATCGTCCCACCCAGGGAGGTCCACATTAGGAGGTTTCATGGAGACAGCCATGCCTCTGAGGTGGATCGCTTCATTGAAGAAGTCCGGGCTGCCTGGAAGGTCAGGAAGGATCTCACGGCCGATGAGCAGAAGGACCTCCTCTGGCAGTACCTGGGCGAGGCAGTGCGGGAGGAGCTGAGTTGCAGGGGTGACGACCTGAACCGCGACCCGGAAGCCACCATCAGGCTCCTCCGGGAGGTGTATGGCGAGAAGAGGAGCGTCTCGCAGCTCATGGCTCAATTCCAAACGGTGCAACAGGGCCCACATGAGTCAGTGAGGGCCTACTCACACCGCCTACACCGGGCATTCAAGACCCTTGTTGCAAGGCAGGGCACCCTGCAGGTCCCACAAACCGACACTACTATATCTAGATATAGAACCTAGATAACAAAAAAATCCCATGTATTCTCGAATTAGATGATCATTGAAGCTAAACAAAGATTTATATAAAATAATTAAGGCCCGAAATAGATTCTAGATGTAGAATTTACATTAAGTCTAGATCTAGAATTTACATTGAGTCTAGTGACCTAGATCTAGATCTAGAATCTAGGCCCTGCCCTAGGCTAGATTCTAGATTCATAACTTTCCTTCGACAGCTGATCTTTAGATCTAGAGAAATTTATTGTAAAACTAAATGAAAAAAGACAGTTTAAAATTGATATAAGTGTTGGAACGTAATAAATACAGCAAACGGACGTATTGTTTAAGTTATAGCCGGCAGAAAATTAGCTTTGTAACGCGTTAAACTTTTGAATGGGCCACAAAGTCTATGATGGAGTCCGCCATTTTTATTGTACCAAAAAGTAAACACATCAAGGGACGTCACTATTCCCACAAAGTTTAGTCAATGTTTTAACATTTTAAAAAAAAAATGGGTTAATCTACCTATGAATAAATCAATAAATTAATTAACGCCTTTAAATAAATTTGTGATTAACAGTCTGTCTGCATTAAAAAATTATTCTCTACCTACATACTATTTTACAGCTCTCCAGATAGAGTCGAACATATCACAATACTCGATCGGACAAACAAACAAACAAATAAATATTCAAACATGTAAACAAACTTGACTTTTAGTAGTATATAGATTAGGAGGATTTATGTTAGTTCACATCCAGTGACTGATTAAAACACCCAGTACTCTTGGTATTTTTAATATAGTATAGATGCGATAGTATTGGTAACTATTAATTTTAATAATTTATAGATCTAGGCCTAAATCAAAATAGTAAAAATTCTAGATGATCTAGCCTAAAAAATGTTTATCACAAATGTGCCAAATACATAATTGAATTATATTAGTAATAAAACAGATAGTATTAGTTACCTCACAAGTTAAAGACAGTTACAAGTACTATGGACGTTTCGACCCAAGGTCTTCGTCAGCACACAACAGTGTGATTACAGATTAGACAAATAAAGACAAACAGTAACACATTTTTTGACTTAGCTCGACAGTGAAAACACGTCTTGTCTGCTAGCCACGATATCCAAAAGAAAAGACGCGTGAGAAGGACGCTTGGACACCGTATAGGGGTGGGGTTGGGAGCGTGGTGTATGCGGGAGGGGGGGTTGTTAGGTGAAAGATATCTGTTCATTCAAGCCATCGGGTGCCCGTGTACCAAATTTAAGTATTAGTCGCGTTTCAGTGCTAAGGCGATTTTTGAAATTGTGGCAAAACCGAACGGCGGTTACACAAAAGTCCTTTTTTAAAGGACTTTTGTGTAACCGCCGTTCGGTTTTGCCACAATTTTAACATTGCTAAAGAGTATGACCTACACTTAACAACACATTTTAGGTATAAACCATTTAAATGTGAATTGTGTGAAAAATGCTATGCAGATAAACAATACCTAAAAGCTCACATTAGATTGCATAATGGAGAATCAATTGACAAATGTGAGAAATGAAATTACGTAACACCTCATCTGTCTACTTTCAAGAAACACCAATTTATTCTTTCAAATCTTCAAGCAGACAAATGTGTTGAAAAATTGCACACTTGTGATATTTGCCAAAAATGTTTTTATTCTTTAGATCACTTTTTATCTCATCAACTGGTACATATACCTACCAAGCTTTATATATGTGGTCATTGCGACAGAGGATTTAACTTACCTGATGATTATGATCTACACCTGACAAAAACACATTATAAATATAAGCTTTTAAATGTACAAATGTGAGAAATCTTTCACCAAGAAAGAAGCAATAAGAGTTCATACAAGCAAACACACAATGGATTTACTGTTTAAATGCTCTAAATGTGAATACACAGCTAACAAATAAACTCCATTCTCAGTTCACCAGAGAAACCACATGAATACAAAACCTTACAAATGCAATGCTTGTGACTATTCAACTGCTTCTGAAGGTACTCTAGTAAATCATTTAAGGATTCACTCTGGTGAGAAGCCTTTTTGTTGCAACCTATGTGATAAAAGATTTAGTAGGCGTTTACATTTACTCTCCCACAAACAGTATATCCATCTTAATGATACCGCTGATGACACACTATGCATAGGATAATACTGCTGTGACTGAAGAAATGTAAATTTATGCTGCAAATTTTTTATTTTTTTATTTTGACATTGTTAGTAAAACACTGGTGCTTTTTGCATGCCACTAATTCTGTTTATACCCAATCACAGTTAGACGTTGATTGTGGACGGGGGGGGGGGGGTTAAATCTGCTCAAGTTACAGCTATTTCCAACAGTGGGCTTGTGTTTCTTTTAATGTCATCGTAACACAAAGTGTTTTTTTAACTTTTAAAAGTTTTTTTGTAAAAGCTTGTCATATATTGAGTAATGTATTTAGTTATGTATTCAAAGTCTGTGTTATCTTCTTTCCAATGTGAAGCTTATCTGAAGTTTTGGTAACTGTATTTTCTTATATAACTTGTAATAATTTGATTTACATAAGCACCTTTGAAGTTAGAAATGTTTCTGACAATATTTAAATTAAACTGTATAATAAAGTGTAAATAAACTTCAAATAGCAGCACTTTTGTTTTTGTTATTAGTTGTAGCCTAAACTCTATTACTACCTGTTAAGCTGTTTAGTTCTATCAATTTTATTTTTAAGAAGTATTAATATTTTGCATAATTAAGGTCTTAATGTTTTGTACTGGGCTTTGTCTATCAGTAGAATTGATGTCACAATCAGCAGTGTTTTAACACCATAATAAATTTCATATATAATTATTTTATCAAAATTGTAGATCCCTATCAACTTTTGAGCGATTTCCGATAACCGGAAGTGGTACTTTTTCTACTTTGAATTTTTCAAAAGCCTATAACTTGAGTACTATTTCAGATAGAAAAATGAAATTTCACATGTAAGTAAAAGATCAAATTTTCAACCATTTGTCAAATTTTGAGTAATTTTCGTTGACCGGAAGTACTAATTTACGCTATTTCCGTTTCCAAAAAAACGCATGTAAATTTATAAAGTACTAACAATATTGCGCACTATTATAAACATCTTTATTTGGCGTTCGCTTGGTGCGCAATTCTTTTTTCTATGAGATTCTATTCTATTTTAAAAAGTTTAAGTATTTAAAATGGATTAAAAATCATAACTATATCCGGAGTTCCCATCCCCTGTTTTTATATATAAGAACTTGAATGCAGGTTAAATTAATGTATGTGGTTAAATAAATTAACAGTATTTACTAAAATAAGTCTCGAGTTTGAATGCGGGGTTAATGTCAGTAGAACTTTCCAGAGTTCACCCAGCTCTGATGTGTACTTGACTCACATTATGGAAAGCAAAGACGGCTGGGCATAGTGCTGACCACACTATCCCTTTAGGTGCTGAAGTCTCTGAAAAATGAACTCTACTTCATGTTCTTGGACACGAACGGGAATAGAAGATGATGATTCACATAAAGACTAAGGACAAATGACCATATTTCATTTGATGAGACTAAACCTATGTAATTGACCATATTATCTATCTACCCTTCCCTAGGTCAGTGCAACCGTGGTGAAACCCACGGTGGTTAAATCTTATCCTTAAAAATAAAACAAAAAAAAATTTACAGAATTTATTGCATGAAATAAAATGGAACAAAAAATATATAAATTAAGTCAAATTCAAAACATCCTAATGCAACACTAAACAATCACCAAACAAACAAAACACAACGTTCAATGGGATATTATGTACTTTCGGTACCTCGGAGTCTAGGCTCTGAACACACAGACAACCATCCTTACCAGTGCTGCCACCGAAACGCCATCTAATATCCGCACCAAACATCAAACAAAACAATACATACAAATCAAGCCAAGTTGCACAAACAACCTCACTGGAAGGGGGGGGGGGGAGAGAGAAAAAAGAAAAAGAAAACATAAGGAAATGCATGTAAAAATATATACATCAATATATACATATGTTTAAATACTACTGACTACTACTAAAGATATCTAAAGCCTCGAGTAAAATACTAATCCCACCTACTACCACACACTAGTCCTAGAACACTAAATCAATTCTCAAAACCACAACTAATCACTGTGTAACCAAGAAATTAGCCAATTAAAATAACTTGCAATAAAAATCATCATTGTAGAACCAATCTATCCTACACAAGGAGCAGCACGAAGCCATTGGTCTACCTATACAACATCCACATTGATAACAATACAGTTAACACACCCCACTAAGGCCCCAAATAAGGGTAGACACAAAGCAAGTGACTCAACCTGACGTTGTAAGAAACATCACACACATTAATTTTACAGCAACCTAAAACTCGAGGCAAACTAAAATACACTCATTACTGTCTAAGACAACCACAACAAAATTATTTGTGACTGAGCCCAACTTAGTCATCGTGGGGAACTCACAATAACAATACTTTAAAATAATAAAGTAAAATACATAAACGCACTCAAACCAGTTTGGGAAACCATCCTAAACACAACGACCTAAACCACGTGGTCTAAAACACGCCAAGGGTTTTAGAAAATACCAAAATACATTTCAAATCTTTCAAAAAAGAACACACCACGTGTATACCAAACAAGCCGATGCCCACTATCTCTTTTCAGACGAAAAAGAAAGAAAACGAGAAACATCGGCAGTCGCTTTCATACCAATCACACATATACAAATACAATAAATAATTATCATTTAAAATTTTTTTTTAAAAACCCACGTTTTCTGATTGAACAGTAAGCCAGAAGAGGGAAAATACCGAACCTTGTTTTTATCAAATTACAATTACTAGGTTATGTCCCTTTTTTGTACAAATCAACAGCAGTCTAAAATGATCAATAAAATTTTTCCATAGATCAATTTAGTAATAATAATAATTGAATATTGTATTGTCATTGGAAACAAAGCTTCCCTGAAAATTTAAGTGCGTTAGCTAACTGGGAAGTGCCCGAAATTTCGATCGCAATATTTGATGGAAAGACAAACAAACAGACGCGAAAGCAAGTTAAAGAAAACGTGGGAAAAAACAAATACCTTCACGCACGAGGTGAGCCCACACAGAAACTGACCTGATCTACATCTCGCCTCGGGTCAACTGAAAGAAATTATCCGAGCGGTAAGTTTTTATACTGACCGCTTCGTGCGGAACGGGAAACCCTGTAGCCGCTGTCAAGTGGACCATTCACGCAGATTCGCACACAATAAAATTATAATTATACAAAATATGACATCCATTCACCCGCTCACACTAACATTAGTAACACTGACCTTACCTAACTTGCAAGTACAGGCTTTGGAGCATCACAAGAGAGTAAAATACACCCCAGCATTCAAAACACATTGGCCTCATTGGAATTTACATTCAGAAAGTGTTGTTAGAAAAACAATAATAATAAAATTTGACACACGCTTTAGCCATTTTATTTCTTTAAATTTTCGTGTTAGAATTTGAAAAGATTCACTACATTAGAATTTACATTACAAGGCTATTTTTTTAATAGTAAGGAATACAAAATTAAATAATAACTAGCCAAAAATTACATTATGTTGAAACTAAGATACCAAAATGTAACAATTGCAGCTCTAGTCTTCCTTTTCTTCAAATTTATAATTTTTATGCTGTTTTTGTAAAAAAAAAAATAATGTCATTTATGACATTGAAATGTGTGGTTAATCTTTAAATTGTACAGCCTATATTAGGGGTTCCCAACCTTTTTTTACTCTAGAGCACATTCTAAAATATCGGTAGGGTGGCGGGCACCACCTATTTTAAATCGACAAACTCCTTCCATAACTTGTCATTTTCCCATAATTTATTATTTTCTTATAGTCATAATGTATTAATAAATAATAAACAAAAATGTTTCAAAATAATAAAATTATTTGGCATTTTTTTCAAATAGCATACACACAAAGAAATGTGTTTGCAAAACGTAAAGAAAGTAAACAAAACACATAAATACAAAGAAAACATGTAATTAAAAAATATAATAAAGTCAATGTGATCTTTGGCATCGCAGTTAATTGGCCAGAGCTTCATAATTAGGAGCCTATTACTATAATCCTGTTAGCAGAAAATCATAAAGATGCTCATCGGTGAGTCGAGATCTATATCTTGATTTTATTAAGTTCATGTTTGAAAATAAGATTAGCATAAATATGTCGAACCGAAAAATGATTCAATTTTATATGCCGCTTTTTTCAACAATGGGAACTTTTCTCACTTCGGGTTTTCTGCCTGTGAAGGCACTAGCCGTTCCAGGTTAGCGTAAATAGTGCAGTCTGGTTCGCCGCTAGACAAGTTGGGACAAGTATCGAACATATTTAATAAACCTAAAAAAAAAATTAAAACTGTAACAAATGAATAATAATAAATTATATTTTAAAATAATGCTTATGAAAAAAATTCTGTCTTTGTCGAATAGTTAGAGGCGGACACATACGAATCGTTCAGCGGGCGCCATGGCGCCCCCGGGCACAGGGTTGGGAACCCCTGGCCTATATGAATAAGTGAAGAAAATTATTTTATACTCTTTTCAATCACACAGCATGCAGAGAGGAGTCTGAGATTTGGCATAAAGTTCATATTGAGAAGGTGTGAAGAAAGATAAAAATCTATATATAACATGTTACAAATGCATTTAAAAAAACTTTAAAAAAACATCTAGCAAAAATAAGAAAGTGACCATAAGCCTTAGCAATGGTTGGACCAACATGAAACTTGGGGTTAGTTCCATAAGACATGTAAATAGTGGGGAGGGAGAGGAAGTTTCTACATTTGGTCTGTTTGAGTTATACATTGCAGCCAGTAGAGTTTGGTCATAGGATTTGTGATTCTATACCTCTCAATATAATGATTAAAGGCATTTAGCAAAAGATGAAAAGGTTTTTACAAAAGTATTTTGTCTGCTCAGAAGTTTTGATGTCACTGTACCTGTTGGCCAGATGCCACTGTGACTGCCGGCCTGATGTCATTGTACTTGTCTAATGGAGGTTGTTTTACCTGTCAACCTGATATTCTGTCTTGTCGCTGTTTGTCTGATTGAGCTGTTTGTGAGTAGTGTAAATGTGTAAAGTTAAGAATTGTTTAACAGTAGGGCCTACATATATTGTAAACATCTAGTAAATGTAAATAATACATTGAACTTGAACAGCGTGCTTTATTTTAGTTAGCTTCTGTTATTGTTAATGTGTAATTTGTTTCATCAGGTTCCTTATCCCAATGAATGTGCATTGTCAATTTTATATAATCTGAAACAGGCAAATTAACTGTGTGGCCTGAACAAGACCATGCCGGTATAAAAATAAAATCCTGGGTCCCTAAAGTGATAGCTTACTTCCTATCATACATATTTACAAATAACACAAAAAGAAGTAGGATACTTAAAGAAAAAATGTACACATGCAGCTGACAATAGGATGCTATTTCCTTTTACAGTCAGAATACAATTTCTTTTTAGAGGATGTATAATAATTGACGAGGTATACTCTTTGACAAAAGAACCTTTTTATAATACAAATATTTATTAACTATGGCTCACTATTGGAAGTTATGTGCAGAGAAAAATTATAAGAAATTTAATAATTTGCTATAGATATTAATTGTTTATGTTAAAAAATGATTTTAAATTGGTTTTAAGTCATGATGAATTTCTTTGACTATATAAAGTAAATTTAAAAGAAAACATTTCCTTACCAACATCACATTCCTCTGTCTTACATAAAGAATGAATTTTTTTTTTAGAGTTTTTAAATCTAAGAAAATCTTTTGTGTAAAACATCATTTCGACTACAACTTCTAGAAAACCTTTAATGACAAATACCACTTTCATATAGCTTGTCTCATAAATGAACTTTTTCATGTGCACTTAATTAAGAACGTTGAAAAAACCATTTATGGCCCAAAAAAGTTAAACAATACTGAGTAAGTCATTTAGGATTAACATCAAATTAATATGGCTTTTTTCCTCAAATGAACAAAATTGTCTTAATAAATCCCACTAACAAGCAGACTTTATAAGGACAAACATCACATTCATATGTGGCCTTTCATCTGAATGAATCTTTTTTGTGTTCTTAAATTAGAATATTAAGTAAACATTATATTTAACATCACATGCATATGGTTTATCTCCAGAATGAACATTTGTATGCATTTTTAAAACAGAATTTCTAGAAAGCCTTTTCAGACAAACATCACATTCATATGGCTTATCTCCAGAATGAACAATTTTATGTCGTAAGGGATCCTGCGTATCCACAAATTTTTTATGACAAACATCACATTCATGTGACCTTTCTAATGAATGAACTTTATATTGCTGTAATAGATTATTCTTATTTGCAAAGATTTTATGTCAAACATCATAATTATATGCCTTTTCTCTTAAATGAATCTTTTTATGTTTACCTAAGATAGAACTTCGAGTAAACCTTTTATGACAAACATCACATTCATGTGGTTTATCTCCTGAATGAACCTTTTTATGTGTTCTTAAATGAGAACTATTTGAAAATCTTTTCAGACAAACATCACATTCATATGGCTTATCTCCAGAATGAACAATTTTATGTCGTAAGAGATCCTGCGCATCCACAAATTTTTTATGACAAACATCACAATTTTCTCCTGAATGAATCTTTTTATGTTTACCTAAGTTGGATTTTCGAGTAAACCTTTTGTGACAAACATCACATTCATATGGCTTATCTCCAGAATGAACATTTTTATGCATATTACTTTCAGAACTTTGAGAAAATGTTTGATGATAATAAACAATTTTATTTCCGTTGTCCCTAGACAATTGTAGATTTTCTGAATGAACTTTTTTATGTCTTTTTAAATTAGAACTTATAGAAAACCTTTTATAACAAACATCACATTTATATGGCCTTTCTCCTGAATGAACTTTTTTATGTTCTCTTAAATGAGAACTTTGAGAAAACCTTTTAAGACAGACCTCACACTTATATGGCTTATCACCAGAATGAACTTTTTTGTGTAATGATAAATGTATCTTCTGACTAAACTTTTTATGACAAACAGCACATTCATGTGGCCTTTCTCCTGAATGAACCATTTTATGATTTCTTAAATAACAAATATGAGAAAACCTTTTATGACAAACATCACATTCATGTGGTTTATCTCCTGAATGAATCCTTTTATGTGCTTTTAACTGAGAACTAGAAAATCTTTTATGACAAACATCACATTCATGTGGCCTATCTCCTGAATGAACCATTTTATGTTCTCTTAAATTAGAACCTTGATAAAACCTTTTATGACAAACATCACATTCATGTGGTTTATCTCCTGAATGAACTTTTTTATGTAGTTTAAAATTAGAATTTCTAGAAAACCTTTTATGACAAACATCACACTCATATGGCTTATCTTCAGAATGAGCATTTTTATGCATATTACTTTCAGATCTTTGAGAAATTTTATTTTCGTTGTCCCTAGACAATTGTAGATTTTCTTCAAGTCCATTTTCTTGTATATCCTCAAAAAATAAAAATTCTGTTGTGAAATCTTGTTTTAAATTTTCAGTAGTTGATAATTCTGGTTTTAAACTTTCAGATGTTAAAAATTCTGCTGATGCAGCAGGTTTCTTATTAGTTTTTTCAATTGAAAATGTATTATCAGGTTTAACATCTTGATACTTTTTAAATGACATGTTAGGTTTTATATCCTGAACATTAAAAAATGATAATTCTGGTTTTACTTTTATGTCATTAGAAGAAGAAAATTCTGAATTAATATCAGGTTTAACATCTTGAGAAGTTTTAAATGACATGTTAGGTTTTATATCCTGGAAATTAATCAATGTCAATAATTCTGTTTTGATGCCAGCAGAAGATAAAAATATGGCCGATAGATCTGGTTTCAAATCTTCAGAAGATGAAAACTCTGTCAATTCATTTGACTGTATATCTACAGTAGATGAAACTGCAGCTAACACATCTGTTTCCTCCTCCATGCTGGGCAGCTTCTTAGATATGAACTGATGATTAAAAAAATGTAAATGTTAAACTGGTGATTAAATAATCAAAACAACTTATTACTAATAACATGGCAAAATTTGTAACACATGCCAGACTTTTATCAGTCTGATTACTAATGATTACTCAGTCAGATGTAATTTTAAAATAGACAACCAGTAATGCAAAGTAATCAGGACTGCATATTAATATCTGAAGCTACCAGTTTCTTAAAAATTCTTTTAAAAAATAGAAATACTAAGATATTAATAACAAAAATCAAAACTTTATTTGCTTTTGTTAGTTTTTAAATGTAAGTAATAAGTGCTTAATCTTATCCAAATATGTAATAAAAGTGTTAAAATTAATTTTAATTACAGTTCTAAATTGTCATAAACAGCTTAATAAACACTTGATCTCTTCAGGCAGCTTGGCACTAATTTGCACTTTTTGTAGTTATGTGACAATATTTGTACACAATAGGACTTGTAATTTCTTGCAACAATTGTAAAAACTTTCAATGCTATTTTATTTGTATGGCTGGCAACTAATATATGTGCATGCATAAAAGTTTTGTGTATATGGATTTATTAATATGTTTACAGGTAGTGCAAGGAAGGCTAGGGGACGATACTGTTACTCTTCTAAACTAGCTTAGCTATTTTAAACTACGGAATGAACACAACACCAATGGTGTCCTCTTCCAGTTTTAGAATATAAAGAAATGAACTTTTTCATTCAAATTTGACTTAGATCTAGATTTTATAAATTTACTTAGCAAGACCTACACTATGTATACAATTTTCTCGGTCAAACTAATGGAGAGGTTGCACACACATGACCAAAACCACATGATGTTTACATCCGTCGCCATGTTGATGCCCTAGCCAAGCACTGGTCTTCTCTATGTATTTTATATTGCTAGTCTTTAAGTTTGTTTTAAAAACTAGCCACCCACAGAACAGTAACAATATTAAAAATTTGAAGAAACTTAAATTCTTCAGGAACCTATTTTTTTTATTTTTGTCCAGCTAATTGACAATATGAATATAATAAATAACTGTAAACATCTATCGGAATCTATCCAATCAAAAGTGAAAGTCACAACTCCAGAGAGTCAGCCTCAAGAAAACCCAAGAATCTAGAAAGTTCGACCTCACAACAACTGTTGTGGTCTTGGATGCACACTATTAAGTATGAAAAGGTCTATTAGTCATTAATGTCAACTATATTGAAAAAAAAAAGAAAAATTACTATACAGGCATATATTAAAACAATACAAAATAACTGTATTAAACAACAAAATCAACACAACAGACATGCGAATAGACAATTTTTCAAGGGAAACTACTCTATTATTGTTTTTGAAAGATGGCCACTGCTTGTATTTACTCATTGTTGTCTCGAACGGGGTAGTTTAAAGTTTACTCCAGGATATTTTTGGCTGGTTTGGTCATAGATTGTGATTTGTTATTCAATTATCTGTTATATTATGTAAAATATGTCATAAATATGGCCAAATGAAAGAAATATTCATTAGTTACCTCCATCGCACATTACTAGCTAGTAGCTACTTTGGAAATTATGATGCTAAACTAAGGTTTTACCGAGAAGAGTTATGGTGACTTATATTGATTAATATTATTATTATGAGATCTCATCCAACTTTCTCAGCCATCTGCATAATTTTACCCCACTAAGTAGGCTGTTCGGTTCAACGCTTCCGGGTTTGTCATTTTCGTGGCATCTCACGGCTCATGCGCTTACTAAAATGGCGATCAGTTTCGCTTTCACTAAACAGTAGAGGGATAAAACTAATAATTACGAGGCCATCGTTAATTTTAGACATCGGAACTATCCGTTTCTATTTCAGTCTGTTATTAAAGAATTCCCAGATGTACTTTTGACCTAATTTCTTTGATTGTCTCGCAAGCGGCGCGTAAGTGAAAACAGCTCTATGTATTCTTGTCTTTTAAATCAAATAACTCTGAAATATAGCTTTGCTCATAAACCAGCTTATGTTGCTCATAAATTTTAAAGTATTAATTTAACACACATTACAATTAACTGGTAATAATTTATGGGGTTAATGAAATTTGCTCGTGAGAAAACGATCACCCCCAATAATGCCATTTTATTATAATCTTGTTTAGTGAAAATGAGGCGCGGGAAAATGTGTGCTGCGCAAGAATCCAATCATTTGGCTAGATTTATGACTGTTTTTTTATGTCACACCTAAAAATAGAATGTTTACACTTTCTTTGTTGATGATCGTTTTTATTATTTTATAAGCTGAAAGTATGATTGCAGATTTTGTAACTTGTTATACTTACCCTTTATCAATTTTAAAATCATAGCATGCTGATTGTAAACATATCTAGCCATGAAACACAGAAATATAAAGTTGCAATTGCGATGACGACACAATAAAAAATTACGTGTTTTCCGTGACCTTTTTTTTTCACTAAATGATCAATCTAAGGTAATCTATTTTTTTGGGTACGTAAAATCGCCCGCGGTTATTAATGTACGAAAAAGTTACCTCATTGTCAAGGCTTTAATAGAAGTATATCTATATATATAATTCTCTTCTTGGAGCCGTTAGAAAACAAGCTGCAAGTGCCTCCTTGCAGTCCCCTCTCTTTCTCTCAATCACTATCACTACCACCCCCACATTGTCTGGTGAGCTGTGGTCACGCTAAATGTTTACAAAGCTAAATGTTTACAAATCGTAGAGCCGTAGAGCCGGGTTTCTATTAGGGGCAGATTATTTAGTTCGATTTTAAACTTACAGGAGGTAACTAAGAAATAACTAAGAGAAGGCTGCTTTCACGGGGGGGGGGGGGGGGGGGGGGGGTAGGGTCGATTTTAGGGGAAAGGGGGGGTTAGTGTTTTAAAGCAAATATTTTCAGTGGCAGCATTAGTTCTGTCGAATTCACAAATTATGAATTACTGAAAAGTAGAAAATAAAACAAATAAATAGCGGCGTATGATACGCTGCGGGTCGGCTCGTTGTAATATATTTGTGTCAAATAGTATAAATAAATAATAAACCTAAATCAATGGCTAAATATATCAATATATGCCAGAAAATAACTTTAAACAGCAGTGTTTGCGAGCAAGATTTGCTATATAAACAGCAGCCATTTGTAAAATAGAGTGGCTTCCCCCTGAATCTCGCGCTATATCCGCTATAAGTTTACAAAAAAAAACTTAAACAAGAAGGCTGCTATAGTAAATGAGCATGGTTGCATCTATTGGAAAGGCGCTTGTCTTCATTTATTACTGAAAAGTTTTAATTCAATTGTTTAAAAACAGGTACATAAATAAAACAAAGAAAATTTTTTGTATTTTTCAAAACATAAATCCTCCTCAAAATGTGAAATAATTATTAAAATTTAAGGAGTCACCCGTTTTTCACATTACTACATGTACCCAAAAAGATTACCCAATCTAATAATACTTGACCTAGGCATGCAGTTTTGACACTTAAGAGACCATTATTTAAAGTTTTTAAGCTACTCAAACTGTACCCATGTTTACGCTTGACCTTAAATGTCGGAAGCAAAAAAAAAAAAAAAAAAATCTGCCAAAAATAATTTTGTCATCTTCAAATTGCTTAAAATACGCAGAAAAAAACGCCATTTTTCGCGTGATAATTATTTTTAAAGTTAATGTTAAGGTGGTCTATCGAACAAAACAGAAAAATTGCCCAATCGTAGGCCAAGGTGTGGTAGCCATGTTCCGGTTAGCAACCATGGACGCTTTCAAGTTAGTGAGTCTCGCTACTAATATTAATAAATTGTAATTCTAGTTCTAGAATCTAGATCTAGATTCTAGAAGGGCATTCTAGGG
The DNA here is from genome assembly GCF_028476545.2 of Physella acuta. Classification (NCBI taxonomy): domain Eukaryota; kingdom Metazoa; phylum Mollusca; class Gastropoda; family Physidae; genus Physella; species Physella acuta. The sequence continues at coordinate 135,502 of NW_026731679.1, read as the reverse complement.
CAATATCTAGATCTAGAATCTAGTGCTAGGGAGGCCTACTACTCTAGATAAAGTACTACTAGACTCGCTACTATTAATAATTATGGTCGCCTGTACGGGCAATGGTTTGATCGACTGTTGATTTATTATACAATTCTATTTTTATATCATAGTGAAGATGTTAGGCTTTAGTATTATATACAAATAAAAAAGTCAATAATACACGCACCTGCTTTAGTTAATTTTGACTTCAAGCACAAGAGTGACTTTCCCTCGTCGGCCTCGTGAAAGACAAAGAAAGAAATCAGGTAAAGCTAGCATTATTAAAATGTTAATTATTCGCCCCGTAATTACATGGGCAGTTTCGATACAAATCTTACCGATTACGATACGATCCTTATTTATAAGTATCATGAGAAAAAAATGATTAATATTTTATGTCCGCCCAAAACACGGTGGCTACGAAACCGCGAGAACGAGAATTCATGAATCGAAAAGCCTAGTATAAAGTAGATCTAATAAAGTACAAATGTTTTTTAAAAAAAGTTTGATCTTTCTGCATAATCTGAAATGACCAGAAATGAGTCTCAATCTCTACTTAACTAACTACTAGATCTAGATCTAGATTCTAACTACTTCACTTTATTAGTACGAAGTGACTACTCGGAAGAAAGATCTAACTAAATCTCTAGATTTCTATAGTACTATAAAATTGTAATTCAGGAATTCTTGTTCTAGAAATCTAGTTCTAGATTCTAGGAGGGCATTCTAGGGCAATATCAGAATATCTAGAATCTAGTGCTAAGTAGACCTGCTACTAGATCTAGATTCTAGATCTAGTACTTCTAGTGGACGTCCTACGAGTAGGAACCTTTATAACTTTATTTTATTACATTTACAGTACTATACTAATTACTATAGTAGATAGGCCTACTTACTATAGATACTAGATAGGCCTGCTATTTAATATTTAAAAAATTATTTATTATTATATTTATTATATTTATTTACAAACTTACTAGACTACTACTAGATCTAGGCCTACTAAATAATACTACATGACACATGAAGTATTTTGTTAGAATATTAGGTAAAACCTTAATTTAGCGTCGGTTATTATTCCGGAATGGTATAGCAGTAAAAAAAAAGGAAAACTATGGCAAAGTCTGTCACACAGTTCCGGAAGTACTGTAAACCATACTTTATTTGGCGTCATCTTTTATTTTTAATACAGATCGTTTAAAATTTGGATAGATTTATTTTAATTGCGTGTTAAATACTACTTTATCACTCATTTTGTATAGGCCTAACTAGTTATTTTTAAGTGTTTCAGCTAAATATTTCTGCTACTAAACATTGTTTAACAGGGTTTGTACGCAGTCTGGAAAAAGTCTTGAATTTAGAAAAGTGAATTTCATCAGACTTTAAAAAGTCTGGACGGGTCTACACTGTGGAATGATGTTTTTCGGTGGGTATCGCAGAAGAAACCCGATTTCTCAGTTACTACATCATTGGGGGAGGGGGGGGGGAAGTGTAAGACTTGTCTTTTTGTTGTTGTTGTTGCGTGACTGACCGTGAAAATGTTTAGGGCTAGACTAACCCGCCCACCTAGTAACTAAGGTCACTGATGATAATCACTGATATCTAAACGTCTATGAACTCACTGTGACCCCAAGTACGTAGATGGTGCTGTTTGGCTAGGTGAGGGAGGAGGGGGAATATAAGTTACGGTACAGTTCATGATATGTCATATTAGACTGGGCTACTGTGACCTCACAGTGACCCCTCCACCGTCTCTTGTTGTGTGTGTTTGGGAGGGGGGTGGGATACCGGTAGTTTTTAATAGCAGACAAAAGTTTCTCAGCTAAAAGTACAAATAATGGCGTGGTTACAAAGGTCTTGTTTCATTTTCAAAATAGGGTAAGATCCGTTTCTAGTCACTTTTACTATTTTTGTAATCATTTAATCATTTTTACTATTTTCGTAATCTAGATTTTTATTTACTTGGCCTAGCAGCTAGCTAGATCTAGATTTAATTAATTAATGGCCGCAAATCAGCTGCAAGCCAAAAACGTTAAATTATTACATTTGACTTCATTATTTAATATTTATATTTATTATATTAATATATATTTCTTTTCATTTTTAGATCTACTAATTTAAATCTACTATTATTCTTGTTTCCTTTTGTCGATTAAACTTAATAAAATTAAAACATTAAAAAATTAATTTGCTACAATCGACTTTCACTTTGTTTATATTTAAATCTATTTCAATGTTCAAATAAACCATGGTTTACCGTAACTCTAGTTACCGAAACTCAACAAACATTATCCGATAATTTCCGAAGCTAAACTAAGGTTTTACCGTTCCTAGATCTTCGTCGTATCTAGATCTACTAGGCATGCTGCCCAGCTTCGCTTAGGCTTTCGAAAACATTGAGAATTTGAATGCTTAATTAATTCGCCCGAGGGTCGGTCTACTACCTCAGGAGTTATGAAGAGGTTCCTACGTGGACAACTTTTTTCGATTTATAGCTCATATAAGGCGCCGGTCAGTCGAGGTCAGTTTTGACCCCCTCATCGTAGACTTTTCGGCCAACCGGCCCTCGTGTTCTGTGTCCCCAAGGCAAGATCCTGCCAAATTTGAAGCGCCTGCGGCGCCGGGAAGTGCCCTATCGGACACCCGACAACTTTGCTTTATATATTATAAATAGCAATGTAAACAGAAAGTGATATTTCAGCCTCACACACACACAACAAGGACCATTATTCGACCACACAGGCGACACGTATAGGGAAGACGATACAGACAAACAGTAGCTTCCTTTTAAAAAAGGAAGCTACTGTTTGTCTGTATCGTCCCATTCGGGGTTCAAAGGTCACGCCAGCCCGCGTCTACCGTGTACAAGTAGGATAGTGCTCTGCCATGAAAGCTTTATTTTTGTAGAGCCGATTGGCAGAATCGGCTACACGTCTGACTTGATGCATGGAAGGCGAGGCGATTAGGTGCCGGGTGGAATGGTAGGTTCGGATCCCGCCTGGGTTCTGACTGTTCTGTCTTTACTTGGACTATATTATGTACCTTTGTCTACCCTTGGCGTTGAAATATCACTTTCTGTTTACATTGCTATTTCAGTTACAACGCCTGTTTCCACCCCCCGCCATGTCTACTCTTTATATATTATAGAGATTAGCAAATTGCAAAGATAAACAAAGATTTCAATAAAGTAATTAAGGCCTGAAATACTTTAGTATAGAAATGTATTGTTTGAATAGATTCTAGATCTAGGTAGGGTCTACATCTGTGTAAGTCTAGTTTTTTCGTAGATCTAGATCATCTAGATCTAGATCTAGAATCCTAATCGAATTTTTTTTTTTAAGTTTAGCCCGAGCAAAATAAAAAAAAAAAATAGATTAACCAAGTTGACTTGGTGCGTCTCGAACCCGCACCACCTGCGTGAGTTTAAGTACACTATCATCTCCGCTATATAGGCACCTTAAAAACACGGAGAATAAAAGACGTATTTTAAAATCTTAACTTACGCGAATATGCCTATTCTTTCAAATTAATTTTTTATCCCAAATTAGCCAGTTCCAAACAAAGACTTTGTATAAAATAATTATGTCTTGAAATAGTTTAGTCCTAATATAGAAATTTATTTTTGGAATAGATTCTAGAGAAGTTAGAGGCTAAATCTAGATCTTAGCGTCTACGTCTCGATCTAGATCTAGATATTGCGTAGAATTGTAGATTTAGATCTAGTCTAGATCTAGAATCTCTAGATCTAGAATCCAAATAAATAAAATAAATTTTATGAGTTTAGGCCGGAAAAATTGTATTGTGTACATTTCATAGTGTACGTAGATCTAAAAAAAAATTAAATGAAATAGTTCATTTCTTTTTATTCTAAACACGGCATTTGACGTCATTAGTAAGCAATAGTGACGTCACAGTTTTATGCGTTCTTTTACACATCTATTAATGCTTTTCCGGTTGCATAAATAATACTGTTTCTCTACATTCGAATACGCCTTTATTTTTTATTTTTCTTCTTTAAATAAAATTGTGGTTATACATTTAAAACATCTAACATATTATCTTCAACAAAAGTCCGTAAAAAATTCTTCATATATCGCTGCCGATTCTGACGTGATGTCCGGCGAAAATATTTTGCGGACAGACAGAGAGAGAGAGAGAGAGATGTGCGAACGTGGGGTTTTATATATTAGGATAATTATGTCTTGAAATAGTTTAGTCCTAATATAGAAATTTACTAGGCATGCTGCCCAGCTTCGCTTAGGCTTTCGAAAACATTGAGAATTTGCATGCTTAATTAATTCGCCCATATAAGGCGCCGGTCAGTCGAGGTCAGTTTTGACCCCCTCATCGTAGACTTTTCGGCCAACCGGCCCCTGTGTTCTGTCGCCCCAAGGCAAGATCCTGGCAAATTTGAAGCGCCTGCGGCGCCAGGAAGTGCCCTATCGGGCACCCGACAACTTAGCTTTATACATCATCTAGATCTAGATCTAGAATCTCTAGATCTATATGATCTAGAATCTCTAGAATATCTAGATCTAGATCAATATCTAGATCTAGAATCTCTAGATCTAGAATCCAAATAGATAAAATAATTTTTTTAAGTTTAGGCCGAGAAAATAGTATTGTATAGGCTACATTTCATAGCGTACGTAGCTCTAAATCATATTTGAATGAAATAGTTCATTTATTTTTATTCTAAACTCGGAAGATGACGTCATCAGTTTCGTGCTCTTTTTTTAGCGTAAACAATAAGTGACGTCATTGTTAAATGTGTTCTTGTCCCAAGTTTATACACTTTTCCGGTTGCATAAATAATACTGTTTCTCTATATTCGAATACGCCTTGATTTTTTATTTTCCTTTTTTAAATAAAATTGTGGTTATACATTTAAAACATCTAACATATTATTTTCAACAAAAGTCCGTAAAACGTTCTTCATATATTGCTGCCGATTCTGACGTGATGTCCGGCGAAAATTTTTTGCGGACAGAGAGAGAGAGAGAGAGAGAGAGATGTGCGAACGTGGCCCATTATAGATTTAGACTAGGCATGCTGCCCAGCTTCGCTTAGGCTTTCGAAAACATTGAGAATTTGAATGCTTAATTAATTCGCCCGAGGGTCGGTCTACGACCTTAAGAGTTATGAAGAGGTTCCTCCGTGGACATTTTTTTTCGATTTATAGCTCATATAAGGCGCCGGTCAGTCGAGGTCAGTTTTGACCTCCTCATCGTAGACTTTTCGGCCAACCGGCCCTCGTGTTCTGTGTCCCCAAGGCAAGATCCTGCCAAATTTGAAGCGCCTGCGGCGCCGGGAAGTGCCCTATCGGACACCCGACAACTTTGCTTTATATATTATAAATAGCAATGTAAACAGAAAGTGATATTTCAGCCTCACACACACACAACAAGGACCATTATTCGACCACACAGGCGACACGTATAGGGAAGACGATACAGACAAACAGTAGCTTCCTTTTAAAAAAGGAAGCTACTGTTTGTCTGTATCGTCCCATTCGGGGTTCAAAGGTCACGCCAGCCCGCGTCTACCGTGTACAAGTAGGATAGTGCTCTGCCATGAAAGCTTTATTTTTGTAGAGCCGATTGGCAGAATCGGCTACACGTCTGACTTGATGCATGGAAGGCGAGGCGATTAGGTGCCGGGTGGAATGGTAGGTTCGGATCCCGCCTGGGTTCTGACTGTTCTGTCTTTACTTGGACTATATTATGTACCTTTGTCTACCCTTGGCGTTGAAATATCACTTTCTGTTTACATTGCTATTTCAGTTACAACGCCTGTTTCCACCCCCCGCCATGTCTACTCTTTATATATTATAGAGATTAGCAAATTGCAAAGATAAACAAAGATTTCAATAAAGTAATTAAGGCCTGAAATACTTTAGTATAGAAATGTATTGTTTGAATAGATTCTAGATCTAGGTAGGGTCTACATCTGTGTAAGTCTAGTTTTTTCGTAGATCTAGATCATCTAGATCTAGATCTAGAATCCTAATCGAATTTTTTTTTTTAAGTTTAGCCCGAGCAAAATAAAAAAAAAAATAGATTAACCAAGTTAACTTGGTGCGTCTCGAACCCGCACCACCTGCGTGAGTTTAAGTACACTATCATCTCCGCTATATAGGCACCTTAAAAACACGGAGAATAAAAGACGTATTTTAAAATCTTAACTTACGCGAATATGCCTATTCTTTCAAATTAATTTTTTATCCCAAATTAGCCAGTTCCAAACAAAGACTTTGTATAAAATAATTATGTCTTGAAATAGTTTAGTCCATATATAGAAATTTACTAGGCATGCTGCCCAGCATCGCTTAGGCTTTCGAAAACATTGAGAATTTGAATGCTTAATTAATTCGCCCATATAAGGCGCCGGTCAGTCGAGGTCAGTTTTGACCCCCTCATCGTAGACTTTTCGGCCAACCGGCCTCTGTGTTCTGTCGCCCCAAGGCAAGATCCTGCCAATTTTGAAGCGCCTGCGGCGCCGGGAAGTGCCCTATCGGGCACCTGACAACTTAGCTTTATACATCATCTAGATCTAGATCTAGAATCTCTAGATCTATATGATCTAGAATCTCTAGATCTAGATGATCTAGAATATCTAGATCTAGATCAATATCTAGATCTAGAATCTCTAGATCTAGAATCCAAATAGATAAAATAATTTTTTTAAGTTTAGGCCGAGAAAATAGTATTGTATAGGCTACATTTCATAGCGTACGTAGCTCTAAATCATATTTGAATGAAATAGTTCATTTATTTTTATTCTAAACTCGGAAGATGACGTCATCAGTTTCGTGCTCTTTTTTTAGCGTAAACAATAAGTGACGTCATTGTTAAATGTGTTCTTGTCCCAAGTTTATACACTTTTCCGGTTGCATAAATAATACTGTTTCTCTATATTCGAATACGCCTTGATTTTTTATTTTCCTTCTTTATATAAAATTGTGGTTATACATTTAAAACATCTAACATATTATTTTCAACAAAAGTCCGTAAAACGTTCTTCATATATTGCTGCCGATTCTGACGTGATGTCCGGCGAAAATTTTTTGCGGACAGAGAGAGAGAGAGAGAGAGAGATGTGCGAACGTGGCCCATTATAGATTTAGACTAGGCATGCTGCCCAGCTTCGCTTAGGCTTTCGAAAACATTGAGAATTTGAATGCTTAATTAATTCGCCCGAGGGTCGGTCTACGACCTCAAGAGTTATGAAGAGGTTCCTCCGTGGACATTTTTTTTCGATTTATAGCTTATATAAGGCGCCGGTCAGTCGAGGTCAGTTTTGACCCCCCCCCCCATCGTAGACTTTTCGGCCAACCGGCCCTCGTGTTCTGTCGCCCCAAGGCAAGATCCTGCCAAATTTGAAGCGCCTGCGGCGCCGGGAAGTGCCCTGTCGGACACCCGACAACTTTGCTTTATATATTATAGAGATTAGCAAATTGAATAGATAAACAAAGATTTCAATAAAGTAATTAAGGCCTGAAATACTTTAGTATAGAAATGTATTGTTTGAATAGATTCTAGATCTAGATAGGGTCTACATCTGTGTAAGTCTAGTTTTTTCGTAGATCTAAATCAGGGGTCTCCAAACTTTTCAGTCCGAGGGCCGCATTAACTATCAAATTTCAGTTCGGGGGCCAGTTTCTTTCAGGCTTGTCTTTGATTTTTCTGGGCAAAGTTCCTCATCATCACCAACAAACGATTTTTCCTTGGTCAAAAACATCTCCGCGGGCCGGATGATAGGACTTCGCGGGCCGCATCCGGCCCGCGGGCCGTAGTTTGGAGACCCCTGATCTAGATCATCTAGATCTAGATCTAGAATCCTAATAGAATTTTTTTTTAAGTTTAGCCCGAGCAAAAAAAAAAAGATAGATTAACCAAGTTGACTTGGTGCGTCTCGAACCCGCACCACATGCGTGGGTTTAAATACATTATCATCTCCGCTATATAGGCACCTTAAAAATTTCGGATAATGAAAGACGTATTTTAAAATCTTAACTTACGCGAATATGCCTATTCTTTCAAATTAATTTTTTTATCCCAAATGTTGAAATTAGCCAGTTCCAAACAAAGATTTTGTATAAAATAATTATGTCTTGAAATAGTTTAGTCCTAATATAGAAATTTATTTTTGGAATAGATTCTAGAGAAGTTAGAGGCTAAATCTAGATCTTAGCGTCTACGTCTCGATCTAGATCTAGATCTAGATATGAGTTTAGGCCGGAAAAATTGTATTGTGTACATTTCATAGTGTACGTAGATCTAAAAAAAAAATTAAATGAAATAGTTCATTTCTTTTTATTCTAAACACGGCATTTGACGTCATTAGTAAGCAATAGTGACGTCACAGTTTTATGCGTTCTTTTACACATCTATTAATGCTTTTCCGGTTGCATAAATAATACTGTTTCTCTACATTCGAATACGCCTTTATTTTTTATTTTTCTTCTTTAAATAAAATTGTGGTTATACATTTAAAACATCTAACATATTATCTTCAACAAAAGTCCGTAAAAAATTCTTCATATATCGCTGCCGATTCTGACGTGATGTCCGGCGAAAATATTTTGCGGACAGACAGAGAGAGAGAGAGAGAGATGTGCGAACGTGGGGTTTTATATATTAGGATAATTATGTCTTGAAATAGTTTAGTCCTAATATAGAAATTTACTAGGCATGCTGCCCAGCTTCGCTTAGGCTTTCGAAAACATTGAGAATTTGCATGCTTAATTAATTCGCCCATATAAGGCGCCGGTCAGTCGAGGTCAGTTTTGACCCCCTCATCGTAGACTTTTCGGCCAACCGGCCCCTGTGTTCTGTCGCCCCAAGGCAAGATCCTGGCAAATTTGAAGCGCCTGCGGCGCCAGGAAGTGCCCTATCGGGCACCCGACAACTTAGCTTTATACATCATCTAGATCTAGATCTAGAATCTCTAGATCTATATGATCTAGAATCTCTAGAATATCTAGATCTAGATCAATATCTAGATCTAGAAACTCTAGATCTAGAATCCAAATAGATAAAATAATTTTTTTAAGTTTAGGCCGAGAAAATAGTATTGTATAGGCTACATTTCATAGCGTACGTAGCTCTAAATCATATTTGAATGAAATAGTTCATTTATTTTTATTCTAAACTCGGAAGATGACGTCATCAGTTTCGTGCTCTTTTTTTAGCGTAAACAATAAGTGACGTCATTGTTAAATGTGTTCTTGTCCCAAGTTTATACACTTTTCCGGTTGCATAAATAATACTGTTTCTCTATATTCGAATACGCCTTGATTTTTTATTTTCCTTCTTTATATAAAATTGTGGTTATACATTTAAAACATCTAACATATTATTTTCAACAAAAGTCCGTAAAACGTTCTTCATATATTGCTGCCGATTCTGACGTGATGTCCGGCGAAAATTTTTTGCGGACAGAGAGAGAGAGAGAGAGAGAGATGTGCGAACGTGGCCCATTATAGATTTAGACTAGGCATGCTGCCCAGCTTCGCTTAGGCTTTCGAAAACATTGAGAATTTGAATGCTTAATTAATTCGCCCGAGGGTCGGTCTACGACCTCAAGAGTTATGAAGAGGTTCCTCCGTGGACATTTTTTTTCGATTTATAGCTTATATAAGGCGCCGGTCAGTCGAGGTCAGTTTTGACCCCCCCCCCCCCCCCCCCATCGTAGACTTTTCGGCCAACCGGCCCTCGTGTTCTGTCGCCCCAAGGCAAGATCCTGCCAAATTTGAAGCGCCTGCGGCGCCGGGAAGTGCCCTGTCGGACACCCGACAACTTTGCTTTATATATTATAGAGATTAGCAAATTGAATAGATAAACAAAGATTTCAATAAAGTAATTAAGGCCTGAAATACTTTAGTATAGAAATGTATTGTTTGAATAGATTCTAGATCTAGATAGGGTCTACATCTGTGTAAGTCTAGTTTTTTCGTAGATCTAAATCAGGGGTCTCCAAACTTTTCAGTCCGAGGGCCGCATTAACTATCAAATTTCAGTTCGGGGGCCAGTTTCTTTCAGGCTTGTCTTTGATTTTTCTGGGCAAAGTTCCTCATCATCACCAACAAACGATTTTTCCTTGGTCAAAAACATCTCCGCGGGCCGGATGATAGGACTTCGCGGGCCGCATCCGGCCCGCGGGCCGTAGTTTGGAGACCCCTGATCTAGATCATCTAGATCTAGATCTAGAATCCTAATAGAATTTTTTTTTAAGTTTAGCCCGAGCAAAAAAAAAAAGATAGATTAACCAAGTTGACTTGGTGCGTCTCGAACCCGCACCACATGCGTGGGTTTAAATACATTATCATCTCCGCTATATAGGCACCTTAAAAATTTCGGATAATGAAAGACGTATTTTAAAATCTTAACTTACGCGAATATGCCTATTCTTTCAAATTAATTTTTTTATCCCAAATGTTGAAATTAGCCAGTTCCAAACAAAGATTTTGTATAAAATAATTATGTCTTGAAATAGTTTAGTCCTAATATAGAAATTTATTTTTGGAATAGATTCTAGAGAAGTTAGAGGCTAAATCTAGATCTTAGCGTCTACGTCTCGATCTAGATCTAGATCTAGATATGAGTTTAGGCCGGAAAAATTGTATTGTGTACATTTCATAGTGTACGTAGATCTAAAAAAAAAATTAAATGAAATAGTTCATTTCTTTTTATTCTAAACACGGCATTTGACGTCATTAGTAAGCAATAGTGACGTCACAGTTTTATGCGTTCTTTTACACATCTATTAATGCTTTTCCGGTTGCATAAATAATACTGTTTCTCTACATTCGAATACGCCTTTATTTTTTATTTTTCTTCTTTAAATAAAATTGTGGTTATACATTTAAAACATCTAACATATTATCTTCAACAAAAGTCCGTAAAAAATTCTTCATATATCGCTGCCGATTCTGACGTGATGTCCGGCGAAAATATTTTGCGGACAGACAGAGAGAGAGAGAGAGAGATGTGCGAACGTGGGGTTTTATATATTAGGATAATTATGTCTTGAAATAGTTTAGTCGTAATATAGAAATTTACTAGGCATGCTGCCCAGCTTCGCTTAGGCTTTCGAAAACATTGAGAATTTGCATGCTTAATTAATTCGCCCATATAAGGCGCCGGTCAGTCGAGGTCAGTTTTGACCCCCTCATCGTAGACTTTTCGGCCAACCGGCCCCTGTGTTCTGTCGCCCCAAGGCAAGATCCTGGCAAATTTGAAGCGCCTGCGGCGCCAGGAAGTGCCCTATCGGGCACCCGACAACTTAGCTTTATACATCATCTAGATCTAGATCTAGAATCTCTAGATCTATATGATCTAGAATCTCTAGAATATCTAGATCTAGATCAATATCTAGATCTAGAAACTCTAGATCTAGAATCCAAATAGATAAAATAATTTTTTTAAGTTTAGGCCGAGAAAATAGTATTGTATAGGCTACATTTCATAGCGTACGTAGCTCTAAATCATATTTGAATGAAATAGTTCATTTATTTTTATTCTAAACTCGGAAGATGACGTCATCAGTTTCGTGCTCTTTTTTTAGCGTAAACAATAAGTGACGTCATTGTTAAATGTGTTCTTGTCCCAAGTTTATACACTTTTCCGGTTGCATAAATAATACTGTTTCTCTACATTCGAATACGCCTTTATTTTTTATTTTTCTTCTTTAAATAAAATTGTGGTTATACATTTAAAACATCTAACATATTATCTTCAACAAAAGTCCGTAAAAAATTCTTCATATATCGCTGCCGATTCTGACGTGATGTCCGGCGAAAATATTTTGCGGACAGACAGAGAGAGAGAGAGAGAGAGATGTGCAAACGTGGGGTTTTATATATTAGGATAATTATGTCTTGAAATAGTTTAGTCCTAATATAGAAATTTACTAGGCATGCTGCCCAGCTTCGCTTAGGCTTTCGAAAACATTGAGAATTTGCATGCTTAATTAATTCGCCCATATAAGGCGCCGGTCAGTCGAGGTCAGTTTTGACCCCCTCATCGTAGACTTTTCGGCCAACCGGCCCCTGTGTTCTGTCGCCCCAAGGCAAGATCCTGGCAAATTTGAAGCGCCTGCGGCGCCAGGAAGTGCCCTATCGGGCACCCGACAACTTAGCTTTATACATCATCTAGATCTAGATCTAGAATCTCTAGATCTATATGATCTAGAATCTCTAGAATATCTAGATCTAGATCAATATCTAGATCTAGAATCTCTAGATCTAGAATCCAAATAGATAAAATAATTTTTTTAAGTTTAGGCCGAGAAAATAGTATTGTATAGGCTACATTTCATAGCGTACGTAGCTCTAAATCATATTTGAATGAAATAGTTCATTTATTTTTATTCTAAACTCGGAAGATGACGTCATCAGTTTCGTGCTCTTTTTTTAGCGTAAACAATAAGTGACGTCATTGTTAAATGTGTTCTTGTCCCAAGTTTATACACTTTTCCGGTTGCATAAATAATACTGTTTCTCTATATTCGAATACGCCTTGATTTTTTATTTTCCTTTTTAAAATAAAATTGTGGTTATACATTTAAAACATCTAACATATTATTTTCAACAAAAGTCCGTAAAACGTTCTTCATATATTGCTGCCGATTCTGACGTGATGTCCGGCGAAAATTTTTTGCGGACAGACAGAGAGAGAGAGAGAGAGAGAGATGTGCGAACGTGGCCCATTATAGATTTAGATCTAGATCTAATCTATACTTTATTACTTTATAGATTTCTAGATCTATACTAGGGTTTTCGCTTCGTGAAGTCTCGTTCTCGCGGTTTCGTGGCCACCGTGTTTTGGGCGGACATATAAAATATCGAATCATTTCTTTCTGATTGTAATTTTATTGTATCGTAATCGGATAGATTTGTATTCGAAACTACCCATGTATTTACGGGGCTAATAATTAACATAAAAATGCTAGCTTAACCTGATTTGTTTGTTTGTCTTTCACGAGGACAACGAGAGAAAGTCACTCTTATACAGCTTGTGTTTGAAGTCAAAATAAACTAAAGCAGGTGCGTGTATAATTGACTTTTTTGTTTGTACAAAATATAATAACATCCTCACTATGATATAAAAATAGAATTGTATAATAAATCAACGGTCGAAACAAACCATTGTCCGTACAGACGACCGTATTAAAAACTTCCTAGGACGCCATTTTATAACTAGCTGAATCCCGTGCTCCGCCACGGTAAATCTTTTTAAAATATACCAACTTTGGAACAGAACAAAACAAACAAAAACAAAACACAAACACAAACAAAACACAACTACAACCACAACACAATCACAACACAACCACAACACAACCACAACCACAACACAACCACAAAACAACCACAACACAACCACAACACACGGTAAATCTTTTTTAAATGTGCCAAGTTGGGAACAGAACAAAACTAAATACAACACAAACGAACGCAAAGAAAAAACAAAAACGAAAAAACAAACACAACACTCAACATAAACTCAATTTAAATGTAATCATAAAGGCATATTGCTCACAGTCTATCCCGTAGATCCAAATCGCGCCCTTTCCGAGCGCCGGCGGAAAATTTCGATTTACACCCTCCCACCTCCCTCAAACTTTCGATTTCCACCTTCCTCCCCCCCCCCTCTTGCTACGCCTCTGTTATAAAACCCCTAGCTTTTCCGCAAATAAATTAAAGGCAGTATTTAGAATATCCGTGCTTTACCGACCATATTGCACTTTATAAATTCATGCATTTTTTTCAGTACTTTTAAAAATTTACAATAAAGTTTCATGACTAAAACCATTGCGCACCTAATGAACGTGATGACTTAATATAGTAATGGAGAATAGTTGATTAAAAATTATAATTAGTAAACAGTACATTCAGTGAATAAAATAAATAAAAGATAGCCTTTTATCAATCAATGCTAATAATAATATTCCAACAATAATGTACTCTTACACGTCTGCATAATTTGCATTCACATTTTGCTAATTATATTATTCCAACAATTATTCCGTCTTGCAGATTTTGCATTCACATTTTTAGCGTGAGTTCAATTTATCTTTGAGTTACCTCCATTGGCAAAATTACTAAGCAGTTTAATTAGATTTTTCTACCGTACTGTTATTATTTTATTAATATGTATCCACTTTTTCTGGGAATATTAACGAAAACGATATTTGACATTGATCCTTTTAATATGTTTTAGCAATGTGCGTGTATTTAATATTCTCTTTACGTTATGCAAAATTGTACAAACAGTGGAAATTATAAAATAGCTCTATGCCGTTATATAAAAAAACCCTACTCTACTACTTATAATAAGACACTGCGGTGCACTGAAAAGCACAGCATGGTGCGATGTTTACTTTTATGGTTTCAAAATCTATAGCGATGACAGACTGACACACGCTCAGCCCGCTTATATTATAGATAATCTAAACGCCGATTCCGGAAAAGGTTAAGGTGTGGGATGGGCTTTGACGGACTGATTGATTGAGTAATAATAAAACACTTCCCCAGAGTAAAAAACATTTTTTAGTAGTACTGACGTAGTGCGGTAAAATTATGCCGATGGCTGAGAAAGTTAGATGAGAAGATCTCATAATAGGGTAAGGAGGGCGTTAATAGCCACACTTTTTAGCACCTGTACATTTTTAAAGATTTCTACTAATCTAAGAATTTTTACTTTCTCGTATATACGTAGTATAGAGAAAGTATTGTAATCGTGCAAAAAAAAAATCGAGATTTTTACAAATCTCGACGTTTTACACCTCACTGATACGGAAAAACATAATTTTGCAATCTTGTCCGTATGTCTGTGTGTCTGTAAACACGATAACTTGAGTACCGTTACAGCTAGGTTGATGAAATTTCATATATAAGTATTTTATCAAAATCGTAGATCCGTATCAACTTTTGAGCGATTTCCGATAACTGGAAGTGGTACATTTTCTACTTTGAATTTTTCAAAAGCCTATAACTTGAGTACTATTTCAGATAGATAAATGAACTTTCACATGTAAGTAAAAGATCTAATTCTCTACCTTTTTTCAAATTTTGAGTGATTTCCGTTGACCGGAGGTACTAATTTACGCAATTTCCGATTTCTCAAAAAACACATGTAAATTTATAAAGTACTAATAATATTGCGCACTATTATGAACATCTTTATTTGGCGTTCACTTGGTGCGCGATTCTTTTTTTGTATTCTACTTATACAGTTGAAAAATTAAAAATGGATTAAAAATCATTTCTCTTTCCCGTGTCACCGTAGTGTTATAGAAGAATATATATATTTTTAATAGAATATTGCAAAATTATATAAACGCTTGTTTTATAGAAGATTATCGGAGAAAGGTTAGGGGAGATCATTCCCGGTTTATTTAACTTGTAATATTCTTTTAGTTATTTTATTTTAGTTAATGTAAATTTCATACATTATTTAAAGTACCACAAGTTCTATCAATTTTATTTTTAAAAAGTATTAATATTTTGCATAATTAAGGTCTTAATATTTTGTACTGGGTTTGTCCATCAGTAGAGGTGATGTCACAATCAGCAGTGTTTTAACACTATCTTAACCAATTTCTCCTCTTTGTTTTTAAAGAGCTAATAATTACACACATTATTTTTTAATTTTCTGTTTTTAAAATGTACATTAACTTGGTTTTAAATTTCAATTAAATAGTTAATTCTGTCTCATCTGAAAAATAGGCCAATTTCTGTTTCTTTTAATTTTTATTACCTGTTGGATTTTTTAAAGTTGTTAATTTTGTTTATAAATTTTGACATAATTTTTTTCTCAGCAGTAAAATATTATTGTTGAGATTCATTTCTAATTGCGTTGGTGTTGAGTTTGTATTTTTTTATGTTGTATGTGGCCAGCTATTGACTCTTTTGTTAAATAAACTAATAGTATTTACAAAATTACGTCTCGAATTTTAATGCAGGTTAAATTAATGTAAGTGGCATGTGGTTAAATAAACTAACAGTATTTACTAAAATAAGTCTCGAGTTTTAATGCGAGTTAAAGTCAGTAGAACGTTCCGGAGTTCACCCAGCTCTGATGTGTACCTAAATCACATTATGGAAAGCAAAGACGGCTGGGCATAGTGCTGACCACACTATCCCTTTAGGTGCTGAAGTCTCTGAAAAATGAACTCTACTTCATGTTCTTGGACACGTACGGGAAAAGAAGATGATGATGATGATTCACATAAAGACTAAGAATAAATGACCATATTTCATTTGATGAGACTAAACCTATGTAATTGACCATATTATCTATCTACCCTTCCCTAGGCTTAACTAATAACTGGTCAGTGCAACCGTGGTGAAACTCATGGTGGTTAAATCTTAACCTTAGTCTAAATAAAAACACAAACTACTAAAAATAAAACAAAAAAAACTAAACAATTTACAGAATTTATTGCATGAAATAAAATGGTACAAAAAAAACGTAAACATTAAGTCAAATTCAAAACATCTAAATGCAACACTAAACAATCACCAAACAAAACACAACGTTGAATGGGATATTATGTACTTTCGGTACCTCGGATAGTCTAGGCTATGAATACACAGGCAACCATCCTTACCAGTATTGCCACCGAAACGCATTCTAATATCCGCACCAAACATCAAACATAACAATCCATACAAATCAAGCCAAGTTGCACAAACAACTTCACTGGAAGGGGTAGGAGAGAGAAAAAAGAAAAGGAAAACATAAGAAAATGCATGGAAAAATATATATACATCAATATATACATATGTTTAAATACTACTGACTACTACTAAAGATATCTAAAGTCTCGAGTAAAATACTAATCCCTACTACTACCACTAATCCTAGAATACTAAACAAATTCTCAAAACCACAATAAATCACTGCCTAACCAAGAAATTAGCCAATTAAAAATAACGTGCAATAAAAATCATCATTGTAGAACCAATTTATCCTACACAATGAGCAGAACGAAGCCATTGGTCTACCTATACAACATCCACATTGATAACAATAAAGTTAACACACCCCGCTAAGGCCCCAAATAGAGGTAGACACAAAGCAAGTGACTCAACATGACGCTGTAAGAAACATCACACACATTAATTTTACAGCAACCTAAAACTCAGGCAAACTAAAATACACTCATTACTGTCTAAGACTAACACAACAAAATTACTTGTGACTGAGCCCAACTTAGTCATCGTGGGGAACCCACAATAACAATACTTTAAAATAATTAAGTAAAATACACAAACACACTCAAACCAGTTTGGGAAACCATCCTAAACATAACGACCTAAACCACTTGTGTAATAGATTGAAATAATTGTGAGGTCAAGGGAACTCACTCTTCTGTATTAGTTATATTGATAATATTCTTATCTTGAGTGATGTCCCTTGTGTACTTCCTTCCGCCTCTCTCTGGTATTACCATCATGATGTAGTTAGACCCATTAAATGTGTTATATACAACCACAGGCTTCTGTCGTCAATCTATTATAACTGGCGACGAAGGATAAACATCTACTAGAAAGAGCACCTACTTACGCAAAAAAGAGGTTTGCTAGAGCTTATTAGCTAATTATTTCTAGAATTATGGCGCTGTATGGCCAAATAAAAGAATTTGATGCGAATGATGAAATCATTCAAGATTACCTAGAGAGGTTAAGCTTTTACCTAGAAGCTAACAACTTGACGATAGAAGCCAAAAAGAGAGCTGTTTTGTTAACAGTCATAGGGCCTCAACAATTTAGGCTACTAAAAGACTTATGCACACCAGCTAGTCTAACTACCAAGAGCTTTAACGAGCTGAGCAAATTGCTAACAGACCACCATGCGCCTACCCCATCAAAGTTTTTATGTAGAGCTAGATTTAACGGTAGGACTCGTCAACCAAACGAGTCAATATCAGAATATGTTGCTGCTTTACGTCATTTAAGTAGATTTTGTGAATTCGGAGACACGCTGTCTGACAGATTATGTGAAAAGTTTGTGACAGGTGTAAACAGCCCTGATATTCAAAGAAAGTTGCTGCTCGAGTCAAATCTAACATTAGAAAAAGCAATACAACTTGCAATGTCATTCCAGCAGTCATCAGATGCGGCGAGATCTTTAGCACCTTCAGGGATCCATGCAGTAAACAGCAGGTTAGTCAACAAACATCAACCCCATCAGAGCATTCCAACTTATGCTAAACAGCCTGCTCGTTCAAATCCTAGATCTAAATCTAGTAATAATTATCAAAAATGTCATCGATGCAAAGGTCCCCATGCATCTCATCGGTGCAAGTTCAAGTCTGCAACTTGTTATAAGTGCAGTGAGCAAGGTCACATTGCTAAGGCCTGCTTTGCAAAGTCTTCGTCTGTTGCTAAATCTAGCCAGTCAAGACAGTACCGCAACCAAAGGCAGCACTATGTTAACTCTCACCAAGACTACCTAACCCAACCAATGAACCACTCTACCTGTGAAAATGCTCAAACTGATTCGCAGCCGGATTTCAGCCTGTTCTCTGTAAAATCAAAAAGTCATGCTCCCATCAATGTACCAGTTAATATCAACGGTAAGAGCATCAGCTTCCAACTTGACACTGGAGCATCGCTAACAGTCATAACAAAGAAAGATTTTGACGCTGTCACAGGAGGATCAGTGTCTCTACAGCCGTGTCACAAGTGTCTAACAACATACACTGGTGACAATGTTCCGGTAATAGGAGAGTGTATGGTTCATGTAAGTTATAATGGTCAAAGTGTTAAACTTCCTCTTCTTGTGGTTGAAGGAAATGGACCGCCATTACTAGGTAGGAACTGGTTAAGTGATCTTAAGTTAAATTGGGAGAGTATTTGTTCATTGAAGAATGTAAAAGAATCTAGTCTTACTTCACTAGATAAAGTTATATCTGAAAATAAATGTGTTTTTGGTAATCATGGATTACTAAATGATAGAACAGTGAAGTTAAGCATTAAAGATACAAATCCAAGATACTGCAAAGCTAGAGTTCCACCTTATGCAATGAGGAATAAAATTGAAAATGAGCTAAGTAGATTGGAATCTAATGGCATTATAAAGAAGGTAGACTATTCCGATTGGGCGACACCCATTGTGCCAGTGTTAAAGAAGGATGGTTCTATAAGAATTTGTGGAGATTATAAAACTACACTGAATAAGCAAATAGAGCTAAATAGGTACCCTATACCTAACATTGAGGAAATTTCTTTGAATTTGGCAGGAGGAGACAAATTCACTGAATTAGACTTTAGTCATGCTTACACTCAACTAGAACTGCATCCAGATTCAAAAGTCTATACGACAATAAACACACATAAAGGACTCTACCAATATGAAAGACTATGTTTTGGCATATCATCTAGCCCTGGAATTTTCCAAGCTGTCATGGACAGTATTTTTAAGGACATTCCAAATGTTTGTGTGTACTTTGACAATGTGTACATAACTGGTAAGAATGACACTGAACATCTTAAAACACTTGATAAAGTATTGAAAATTGTTGGTGAAAAAGGTTTAAAGATAAACAAAGATAAATGTCAATTCATGCTGACAGAAATTAGTTTTCTTGGTTATATATTAAGCAAGCAAGGTATCAGACCTCAACCTGAGAAAACAAAAGCCATTAAAGAAGCACCCAAACCTGAAAATACCCAACAACTAAGAGCTTTTTTGGGCTTGATAAATTACTATGCAAAGTTCATAGGGAATCTGTCTGGTAAACTATCACCACTGTACAAGCTGCTACAGAAAAATGCAACTTGGCACTGGGGTAAACAACAAGAAGCTGCTTTTAATACAGCAAAAGAGGCTTTGTCTGCTGACACCTTACTAACTCACTATGACCCAGGGAAAAGACTTGTATTGACATGTGATGCTTCACCAGATGGTGTAGGAGCAGTCTTGTCCCACATGGATGAGAAGGGTGACAGACCCATTGCTTTTGCCAGTAGATCTTTGAACCAGGCTGAGAAAAATTATTCTCAGTTAGATAGGGAAGGCTTAGGCATCATTTTTGGTGTTAAGAAATTTCATAAGTTTCTGTTTGGTAGGAAGTTCACCATCTTTACAGATCATAAACCATTGCTAGGTTTATTTGGAGAAAACAAAACCCTACCTGAGCATGCCTCACCAAGAATTCAAAGATGGGCTATCACACTAACTGCATACAATTATGAATTGAAATACAAACCTGGATCTGAGAATAGTGCAGATAGTCTTAGTAGATTACCTTTAAAAAACCAAAGCCTGAGCTATATACCAGAAGATGTATTTGTTCTCTTCACTATCATGGATAACTCCAATATAAATGTGAATGATATTAAAAGAGAAACACAAAAAGATGAGTGCTTAATAAAAGTATATGAGTACTGTAAGAATGGTTGGCCTGAAGAGTCAGTGAATGAGGACTTAAAGCCATATAAAATAAGAAAAACAGAGTTAAGTCTAAAAGATGGAGAAGATGCAGTCCATTATCAGTCAGAGTTGCCTAAACAAAGTATTTGTAACTTAATAAATGATTATGGTGATATGGCAATTTCAAATTCTTTTAAAGAGAATACATTAGTAAGAAGGAATGTGATCATCAAACAACTTTGCTAACATCATTAGCACTTACAGAAACTAAAAGGGTAACATCAAAAGAAGAAAAAGATTTTTGCAATTTAATACACCCATTTCAAATACTGGATCACAGTTGCAAAGTGATATGGTCCAGAATAGTACTTTTAAACAGTATTTTTGGTTACCAGGAAAGCACTATCAGATTACCTGAGAAAATTGATCAATCAAAGAAATCTATGTCAGTCAAGGATCTGAATAACAGCATAATACTTTCAGATGCCAATTCAAAAATAGTTCCATTAGATCATGACAAACATTCATTGAAAGAGAATTTGGTGTTAATAAGAATGTGTATCTAAGAAATTATGGGAGAAAGGAAAAATGGATACCAGGTCAAATTGTTCAATGTACAGAACAACTTGTGCAGATAATAAGTGTGAATCTGTCAATCCCACCAAGTCTGATCAGTTCACACCAACTCAGTTTGTTTCACAACCAAGTTCTGTTGATATGAGTGAACCAAGTTGTCTGGAGTCAGAAAATGTAAATTCTGGAGTTAATGATTTAAATCCTAGACCTCCTGAGATAGAGAATCCAGATGGTCAGAATATTGAGTCACCAAATCAAAAGCCACTGAGAAGGTCAAGCAGGACAATCAAGGTCCCAAATAAGTTAGACCTATGATTTTAAAGGTCAAAAGGACTTTGACATCATTGTTTTGTATCTTGATTATGTTGTGGCATATTGTGCATTGTTTGTAAGGATGTAATCTACCATAATGTTCATGTTACAATATACTTGGTGATTTTAGGATACTATCAATTGTTCTATTGAGAGATGTGTTATTGTGTTCTAAGGGTAAAGGGATGTAATAGATTGAAATAATTGTGAGGTCAAGGGAACTCACTCTTCTGTATTAGTTATATTGATAATATTGTTATCTTGAGTGATGTCCCTTGTGTACTTCCTTCCGCCTCTCTCTGGTATTACCATCATGATGTAGTTAGACCCATTAAATGTGTTATATACAACCACAGGCTTCTGTCGTCAATCTATTATAACTTGGTCTAAAACACGCCAAGGGTTTTAGAAAATACCAAAATACATTTCAAATCTTTCAAAAAAGAAAACACCACGAGTATGCCAGACAAGCCAATGCCCACTATCTCTTTTCAGACGAAAAAGAAAGAAAACGAGAATTATCGGCAGTCGCTTTCATACCAATCACACATATACAAATACAATAAAAAACACAAATACCTTCACGCACGAGGTGAGCCCACACAGGAACTGACCTGATCTACATCTCGCCTCGGGTCAAAAGAAAGAAATTATCCGAGCGGTAAGTTTTTACTGACCGCTTCGTGCGGAACCGGAAACCCTGTAGCCGCTGTCAAGTGGACCATTCACGCAGATTCGCACACAATAAAATAATACAAAATAAGACATCCATTCACCCGCTCACACTAACATTAGTAACAAACAAATGTTGTCCGACACTGACCTTACCTAACTTGCAAGTACAAGGTTTGGAGCATCACAAGAGAGTAAAATACACCCCAGCATTCAAAACACATTGGCCTCATTGGAATTTACATACAGAAACTGTTGTGAGAAAAACAATAATAATAAAATTTGACACACACTTTAGCCATTTTATTTTATAAAATTTTCACGTTACAATTTGTAATAATTCACTACTATAGAATTTAGATTACAAGGCTATTTTTTTAATAGTAAGGAATAAAAAATAAAATAATAACAAGCCAAAAATTACATTACGTTGAAACTAAGATACCAAAATGTAACAATTGCAGCTCTAGTATTTCTTTTCTTCAAATTTATAATTTTTATGCTGTTTTTGTAAAAAAAAAAGTTAATGTTAATTTATGACATTGAAATGTGTGGTTAATCTTTAAATTGTAAAGCCTTATGTGAAGAAATTTATTTTATTATCTTTTCAATCACATAGTATGCAGAGAGGAGTCTGAGATTTGGCATAAAGTTCATATTGACTTGAGGTGTAAAGAAAGATAAAATCTATATATAACATGTTACAAATGCATTTAATTTAATAAAATAAAACATTTAGCAAAATTGGTTTTAAGGCATGATGAATTTTTTGACTATAAGAAGTAAATTTAAAAGAAAATATTTCCTTACAAACATCACATTCCTCTGTCTTATAGAATGAATTTTTTTTGAGTATTTAAATTTGAGAAAACCGTTTGTGAAAAACATCATTTAGACTACAACTTCTAGAAAACCTTTAATGACATATACCACTTTCATATAGCTTGTCTCATAAATGAACTTTTTCATGTGCACTTAATTGAGAACGTTGAAAAAACCATTTATGGCCAAAAAGTTTTTTATGTGTAGTTAAACTATTCTGAGTAAATCATTTAGGATTAACATCAAATTCATATGGATTTTTTCCCAAATGAAAAAAAATTGTCTTAATAAATCACACTTACAAGCAAATTTTATAGGACAAACATCACATTCATCATGTGGCCTTTCATCTGAATGAATATTTTTGTGTTCTTAAATTGGAATATTGAGAAAACATTATATTATATTAAACATCACATTCATGTGGTTAATCTCCTGAATGAACCTTTATATGTATCCACAAATTTTTTATGACAAACATCACATTCATGTGACCTTTCTAATAAATGAACTTTTTAATGCTGTAATAGATTATTCTTATTTGCAAAGATTTTATGTCAAACATCACAATTATACACCTTTTCTCCTGAATGAATCTTTTTATGTTTACCTAAGTTAGAACTTCGAGTAAACCTTTTAGGTCAAACATCACAATTATACACCTTTTCTCCTGCATGAATCTTTTTATGTCTACTTAAATTAGAACTGTGAGAAAACCTTTTATGACAAACATCACATTCATGTGGCTTATCTCCAGAATGAACATTTTTATGTTTTTTTAAATCAGAATTTCTAGAAAACCTTTTATGACAAACATCACATTCATGTGGCTTATCTCCAGAATGAACATTTTTATGTAATTTTAAATCAAAATTTCTAGAAAACCTTTTATGACAAACATCACATTCATGTGGTTTATCTGCAGAATGAATAATAATATGTTGTAATAGATCTTCCTTCTCCACAAAGATTTTATGACAAACACCACATTTATGTGGCCTTACTCCTGAATGAATCTTTTTATGTTTACCTAAGTTAGAACTTCGAGTAAACCTTTTATGACAAACATCACATTCATACGGCTTAACACCAGAATGAACATATTTGTGATAACTTAAACCAGAACTATGAGAAAACTTTTTATGACAAACATCACATTCATGTGGTTTATCTCCTGAATGAATATTTTTATGCATTTTTAAAACAGAAATTCTAGAAAACCTTTTATGACAAACATCACATTCATGTGGTTTATCTCCTGAATGAACATTTTTATGCATTTTTAAAACAAAAATTCTAGAAAATCTTTTCAGACAAACATCACATTCATATGGTTTATCTCCAGAATGAACATTTTTATGTCGTAATAGCACTTTCTTATTTGCAAAGTTTTTATGACAAACATCACATTCATGTAACCTTTTTCCTGAATGAATCTTTTTATGTTCACTTAAGTTATAACTTCTAGAAAAACTTTTATGACAAACATCACATTCATGGGGTTTATCTCCTGAATGAACTTTTTTATGTTCTCTTAAATGAGAACTTCTAGAAAACCTTTTATGACAAACATCACATTCATGTGGTTTATCTCCTGAATGAATCTTTTTATGTCTTCTAAACTGAGAAATTTGAGAAAACTGTTTAAGACAAATCTCACACTCATATGGCTTATCTTCAGAATGAACATTGTTATGCATATTACTTTTAGAACTTTGAGAAAATGTTTGATTATAATAAACAATTTTATTTCCGTTGTCCCTAGACAATTGTAGATTTTCTTCAAGTCCATTTTCTTGTTTATCCTCAAAAAATAAAAATTCTGTTGTGAAATCTTGTTTTAAATTTTCAGTAGGTGATAATTCTGGTTTTAAATTTTCAGATGTTGAAAATACTGCTGATGCAGCTGGTTTCTTATTAATTTTTTCAATTGAAAATGTATTATCAGGTTTAACATCTTGATAAGTTTTAAATGACATGTTAGGTTTTAAATCCTGAACATTAAAAAATGATAATTCTGGTTCTATTTTTATGTCATTAGAAGAAGAAAATTCTGAACTAATATCAAGTTTAACATCTTGAGAAGTTTTAAATGTCATGTCAGGTTTTATATTCTGAGAATTATAAAATGTCAATAATTCTGTTTTGATGCCAGCAGAAGATGAAAATATGGTCGATAGATCTGGTTTCAAATCTTCAGAAGATGAAAACTCTGTCAATTCATTTGACTGTATATCTACAGTAGATGAAACTGCAGCTAACACATCTGTTTCCACCTCCATGCTGGACAGCTTCTTAGATATGAACTGATGATTTAAAAAATGTAAATGTTAAACTGGTGATTAAATAACCAAAACAACATATTACTAATAACATGGCAAAATTTGTAACACATGCCAGACTTTTGTCAGTCTGATTACTAATGATTACTCAGTCAGATGTAATTTAAAAATAGACAACCAGTAATGCAAAGTAATCAGGACTGCAGATCAATATCTGAAGCAACAAGTCCTTAAAAATTATTGTTAAAAATAGAAATAGTAAGATATTATTGACAAAAATCAAAACTTGATTTGCTTTTGTTAGTTTCAAATGTAAGTAATAAGTGCTTAATCTTATCCAAATATGTAATAAAAGTGTTAAAATTAATTTTAATTACAGTTCTAAACTGTCATAAACAGCTTAATAAACACTTGATTTCTTTAGACAGCTTGGCACTAATTTGCACTTTTTGTAGTTTTGTGACAATATTTGTACACAATAGGACTGGTAAGTTCTTGTTCTCTCTCACTTAAATTCAAGTCCTGTTAGCCGAGGAGAGATAAAAAAAATTGGAACTAAATCAATTGTTGTGAACAGGATTTATATTGATAACAAAAAACATTGACACCAAAGAGACCATTATTTAAAGTTTTAAGCTACTCAAACTGTACCCATGTTTACGCTTGACCTTCAATGTCGGAAGCAAAAAAAAAAAATCTGCCAAAAATAGCTTTGTCATCTTCAGATTGCTTAAAATACGCGAAAAAAACGCCATTTTTCGCGTGATAATTATTTTTAAAGTTAATGTTAAGGTGGTCTCTCGAACAAAGCAGAAAAAATTGCCCAATCGTAGGCCAAGGTGTGGTAGCCATGTTCTGGTTAGCAACCATGGACGCTTTCAAGTTAGTGAGACTCGCTACTATTAATATGGTCGTCTGTATGGGCAATGGTTTGATCGACTGTTGACTTATTATACAATTCTATTTTTATATCATAGTGAAGATGTTAGTCTTTAGTCTTTAGTATTATGTACAAATAAAAAAGTCAATAATACACGCACCTGCTTTAGTTTATTTTGACTTCAAGCACAAGAGCGACTTTCCCTCGTCCGCCTCGTGAAAGACAAAGAAAGAAATCAGGTAAAGCTAGCATTATTAAAATGTTAATTATTAGCCCCGTAATTACATGGGCAGTTTCGATACAAATCTATCCGATTACGATACGATCCTTATTTATAAGTATCATGTACTTCATGAGAAAGAAAGGATTCGATATTTTATGTCCGCCCAAAACACGGTGGCTACGAAACCGCGAGAACGAGAATTCATGAATCGAAAAGCCTAGTAGATCTATAAAGTAGATCTAATAAAGTACAAATGTTTTTTAAAAAAAGTTTGATCTTTCTGCATAATCGGAAATGATCAGAAATGAGTCTCAATCTCTACTTAACTACTTAACTAACTACTAGATCTAGATTCTAACTACTTCACTTTATTAGTATTAGTAGGCTACTAGTACTAGATCTAGATAGTTACTAGTAAATACTAATAGGCCTGCTATTTAATATTTAAAAAAAAAAATATTATATTTATTTACAAACTTACTAGACTACTTCTAGATCTAGATCTAGGCCTACTAAATAATACTACATGACACATGAAGTATTTTGTTAGAATATTAGGTAAAACCTTAGTTTAGCGTCGGTTATTATTCCGGGATGGTATAGCAGTAAAAAAATAGTAAAACAATGGCAAAGTCTGTCACACAGTTCCGGAAGTACTGTAAACCATACTTTATTTGGTGTCATCTTTTATTTTTAATACAGATCGTTTAAAATTTGGATAGATTTATTTTAATTGCGTGTTAAATATTATTATTCATTTTGTATAGGCCTAACTAGTTATTTTTAAGTGTTTCAGCTAAATATTTCTGCTACTAAACATTGTTTAACAGGATTTGTACGCAGTCTGGAAAAAGTCTTGAATTTAGAAAAGTGAATTTCATTAGACTTTAAAAAGTCTGGACGGGTCTACACTGTCTGTGAAATGATGTTTTTTGCTGGATATCACAGAAGAAACCCGATTTCTCAGTTACTACGTCATTGGGGGAGGGGGGGGGGGGAGGGGGAAGTGTAAGACCTGTCTTTTTGTTGTTGTTGTTGCGTGACTGACCGTGAAAATGTTTAGGGCTAGACCAGGGGTCTCCAAACTTTTCAGTCCGAGGGCCGCATTAACTATTAAATTTCAGTTCGGGGGCCAGTTTCTTCCAGGTATGTCTTTGATTTTTCTGGGCAAAGTTCCTCAGCCTTCACCAACAAAAGTTTTTTCCGTGTACGAAAAGATCTACGCGGGCCGGATGAGAGGACATCACGGGCCGCATCCGGCCCGCGGGCCGTAGTTTGGAGACCCCTGGGCTAGACTAACCCACCCCTCCTAGTAACTAAGGTCACTGATAATAATCACTGATATCTAAACGTGTATGAACTCACTGTGACCCCTAGTACGTAGATGGTGCTGTTTAGCTAGATGAGGGAGGTGGGGGGAATAAAAGTTACGGTACAGTTCATGATATGTCGTATTAGACTGGGCTACTGTGACCTCACAGTGACCCCTCCACCGTCTCTTGTTGTGTGTGTTTGGGAGGTGGGATACCGGTGGTTTTTAATAGCAGACAAAAGTTTCTCAGCTATAACCACAACATGGTTACAAAGGTCTTGTTTCATTTTCAAAATAGGGTACGAACCGTTTCTAGTCACTTTTACTATTTTTGTAATCATTTAATCATTTTTAATATTTTCATAATCTAGATTTTTATTTACTTGGCCTAGCAGCTAGCTAGATCTAGATTTAATTAATTAATGGCAACAAATCCGCTGCAAGCCAAAAACGTTAAATTATTACATTTGACTTCATTATTTAATATTTATATTTATTATATTAATATATATTTCTTTTCTTTTTTAGATCTACCAATTTAAATCTACTATTATTCTTGTTTCCTTTTGTCGATTAAACTTTAAAAAAATTAAAACATTAAAAAATTAATTTGCTACAATCGACTTTCACTTTATTTATATTTAAATATATTTCAATGTTCAAATAAACCATGGTTTACCGTAACTCTAGTTACCGAAACTCAACAAACATTACCCGATAACTTCAGACGTTAAACTAAGGTTTTACCAAATATTACTTGTTATTAGTTTGTAATTGTAATATACTTTTGGGTAGGCTATAGGCCACTATAGGGTGATTAATACTGCTAAGAGTCTATACATTTATAGTATATCTATAGGTAATCTATCATCATTTAAGTACGTAAAATCGGCTGGCTAGTAATGTGAATGGAAGGTGACTCATTAATTTTAGTAATTATTGGGAGGATTTATGTTAGTTCACATCCAGTGACTGATTAAAACGCCCAGTGCTCTTGATATTTTTACGTTGAGTGCAATCTAAAAATAGGTAGCCTATCAGGAGTATAGTATTGATAGTATTGGTAACTATTAATTTTAATAATTTATAGGCCTAAATCAAAATTATAAAAATTCTAGCCTAAAAAAAGTTTCATCACAAATGTGTCAAATACATAATTGAATCATAGAGTAATAGTATGTAATATAACTAAAGAAGAGTGTAAATTGTCAATATAGAATTTTCAAATGTAGCTGTTATAAAATATTGTTTGTATTTCCCTGCAAGGACTACAAAAATATTTCTCATTCAGACTTTTATTAGAAGAAACATTAGTTGTCAGTAACATTTTCTGTCATTACTAATATTACAAGAACTTTACATTTTTAATTTAAAATAATTAAAGAGTATCAAATATTTCTCTTTCAGCTCTAACTGTTTGATCAAGTGAATACATCCTATTAATTTAATAACTCTAGCATTATAGAACAAAAGAAAATGAGAGAGCAAGTAGGTCACTGTGACATCTGTTCATGAACATTTTCATCTTTTGAAAGATTACGAACACATTGGATTAAAAAGCACACGTAAGTGCAAGCCATAGGCTGTTGTTTTTGTGATTTTATAGTTGCAGAGGAGCCGTTGTTCGCTACACATAAAAAAGAATTTCATCCAAAGGATAGGATGGCGTGTGAGTTTTGTGCTTATACCACCAGGAAATGGAGTAAGCTGAAAAAACATCACATTAAAGTTCATGTGGCTTTCTATAAAGAAAACATTGCTGCTGAATTACTAAAGAAAAACTTCAAAAAGAAAACAGTGTTATCTTCTTGTAAATTCTCAACAGATTACAGATTAACTTCTTCAAATTGTGGAAATGTTGAATTCAGATGCTCAATACTGAAGGAGGAAAAAAATTTATTATCAACTAATGAAAAGACAGCTGAGTTGTACCCCACTATATTCAAACCGTGTGAAAAATTGCAGATAAATCATAAAAATCAAACAACTGGACCTCAAAAGTTACAGTTATATGAATGTGCCCTGGAGAATTGTAAAACTTGTCAACTATACCATAATGGTAAACAGAGAGGCAGCGAGCCTCCAGCTGAGAATTTTGTGTGTGACATTTGCCAAAAAAGTTTTAAAACCTTATCTCATTTGGCTTCTCATAAAATTGTGCACACTCCATTGAAATGTTACATATGTTGCCACTGTGATAAAAGTTTTAACATTGGAGATGAATATGATCTACACTTAACAACACATTTTAGGTATAAACCATTTAAATGTGAATTTTGTGAAAAATGTTATGCAAATAAACGTTATCTTAATGATCACATGAGATTGCATACTGGAGAATCAATTCACAAATGTGAGAAATGCAATTACATAACCACTCATCTGTCTCGGCTAAAACAACATCAAAAGATTCATCTAAACCTTCAATTAGTTGTTGGTTTTGAAAATGTACAAACTTGTGATAATTGCCAGAAAAGCTTTGTTTCTTTAGCTCACCTGTTGTCCCATCAACTGATGCATACACCTTTGAAGCTTTACATAAGTAGTCATTGTGGCAGAGGCTTTAACTTACCAGACGAATATGACCTGCACCTTGTAAAGAGACATTTCAAGTACAGACCTTTCAGATGTTCATTGTGTGAGAAATCTTTTACCATCAAAAAAAATTTAAGAGTTTACATGAGCATACACACTGTGGATTTAATGTATAAGTGTTCAAATTGTGAATACACAACAAATGATAAAAGTCCTTTCTCAGAACATAAAAGAGTTCACATGAACAGTAAGCCTTTCACATGCAATGCTTGTGACTATTCAACAGCTTCTAGAAGTTCTCTAAGAGGTCATTTAAGGACTCACTCTGGTGAGAAGCCATTTTGTTGCAACCTATGTGACAAACGATTCAGTCAATATGTAACTTTAATCTCACATAAACAGCATATTCATCTAGTTTAAACATACTACTGAAGACACACTACAAACAGTGTTATGATGTGTAGTTAATCAAGGTATGTTGGTGTTGGTGTGAAAGATATAATGATGACATAATGATGAAAGATAGTGACATTTTGTGTAGAAACTGGTTGCTGTGTATTGTGCGTGTGAGTTAATCTTAGTCTTGGTGAAAGGGTGTATATGACCAGTGTGACTCAGTCAGTAGCGAGAATTGTGAGACATTCATATGGATGACGATTATAAGCAGAATGTGTATAATAAATTACTTACTTACTTAATCCTCATCACTCCCTGTGGAGTATAGGGCAGCAACAAATCTCCGCCATTCCACCCTGTCCTGGGCGAGCCACTTTAGTTCATGCCAGGTTTTGCCAGTAGCCTGTACTTCTTCTTCTATCTCCCTCCTCCATGTTCCCAGTGGTCTTCCTCTATTTCTCTTTCCACTTCAGCGCCATGTTGGGGAGTCTTTTTTTTTGCTCATGCGTAGGACATGGCCCAGCAATCTCCATCTCCTCGTTCGAACTTCTGAAACAATGTCGTTTAATCCTGTCCTTCGCCATATTTCCTTGTTTGGGACTTTGTCATCCCACTTTATCCTGAGGATGCTTCGGAGGGATCTTCTTTCAAAGCCTCTGAGTCGGCTCTCTCCAGAATGTGTATAATAAATATCAGAAGAAAAACCTATTTTCATCTTGTCAATAAATTGTCACCTGTGTCGTCTAGACGTGTAATGGTATAATGACTGCCTATGTTGTCTGATATTCTCACATGGGGGGGGGGGGGTTGTAAAATGTTTAATCTGCTCAAGTTACAGCTATTTCCAACTGTGGGCTTGTGTCTCTTTCAAGGCCATCATACTGTAAATTTTTTTTTTTTTTTACTTTTTATAAGTTTTTTTATATCTGCTTGTCACATATCAAGAAATGTATTGTGTTATTTATTGGAAGTCTGTGTTACCTTCTTTCTATTTGAAGCTTATCTGAAGTTTTGGTAACTGTATTTTCTTATATAACTAGTAATTTGATTTATGTTGACACATTTACTAGTAATAGTTAAGCCGTTTAGGCTTTTATATTCTTGTCTTTAACATATGATAAAGCTTTTCTATTGCTTATGATACACATTGAAATTTATTGGACACATAAGAAAATAAACTTGTTAATTAACAGTTTTTCTGAAATATCTGCAGCGATGTAACACCTCGTCAATCTCTGTTGAGGCTACATCATAGGATTAATTTAAACCCATAACGAGACAAATGGTGTTGAAAAATTACACACTTGATTCTTTATGTCATCTTATCAACTTTAAATGTAATTATCAAACCAATACAGCATTTTGATAGTAGTGACAGTTTAATTTTGGATGATGACTGTTACACTTGCTTTTCTTTTAAACTTTTAATATTATTTAAGTTATTTAAGTTCCTGTAAATTATCAAACTTTATTTAAATTACCACAAGTTCTATCAATTTAAAAAAGCATTAGTATTTTGCAAAATTAAGGTCTTAATGTTTTGTACTGGGCTTTGTGCATCAGTAGAAGTGATGTCACAATTAGCAGTCTTTTAACACTATCTTAACCAAATTCTCCTCTTTATTTCTAAAGAGCTAATTATTACACAAATATTTTTTTTTAATTTTCTGTTTTTTTTTTTAAATTTACATTAATTTGGTTTTAAATTGTCAATTAAATAGTTAAATTCTGTCTAATCTGAAATATATGCCTATTTCTGTTTTTTTTATTTACCTGTTGGATTCTTTAATTTTGTTAATTATGTTTATAAATTTTGACATAAATTTTTCTCAGCTGTAAACATTATTGTTGAGATTCATTTCTAATTGCGTTTGTGTTGAGGTTGTATTTTTCAAATTGTATGTGGCCAGCTATTAACTCTTTTGTTAAATAAACTCATAGTATTTACAAAATTAAGTCTCGAACTTGAATGCAGGTTAAATTAATGTATGTGGCATGTGGTTAAATAAACTAACAGTATTTTCTAAAATAAGTCTCGAGTTTGAATGCGGGGTAAAGTCAGTAGAATGTTCTAGAGTTCACCCAGCTCTGATGTGTACCTGACTAACATTATGGAAAGCAAAGACGGCTGGGCATAGTGCTGACCACACTATCCCTTTAGGTGCTGAAGTCTCTGAAAAATGAACTCTACTTCATGTTCTTGGACACGAAAAGAAGATGATGATGATTTACATAAAGACTAAGAACAAATGACCATATTTCATTTGATGAGACTAAACCTATGTAATTGACCATATTATCTATGTTATGATGCATGTTTGACTGGGGAAATCGGTAAGGCACGATTGATGGTGCGGCCGTATATTGAACGAGTGAATGTGTGACGAGATAGGAAAGATAGTGACGTTTTAGGTTAGAGAGTTGGTTGCTATGAACTTGTGGGTGAGTTAGTCGAATCCTTATTGTTGGTGTGAATGGACGTGTGTTGATTGACAGGACTCAAGTTGAGAGATAGGGTTTAGGAAGATAGACATATGTAGGTACAAGATTAAAAGATTCGTACAAGGATTTCTTGGTTCATCTTATTTCTGATCGTTTATCGTTGATCTGTCTGAATATAATATAGCCTTAGTGGTTCTCAAGGTGTAATACTCTCTCCCTGGTATTGGAGAGGAGTCAAATGGTTGTTGGCTGAGTCAAGTAAATTAAACCCTCTCACTACACTGCAACATAGCGCAGTAGAACAGCAACCTAATAACCATAACCATCTATCTACCCTTCCCTAGGTCAGTGCAACCATGGTGAAACCCACGGTGGTTAAATCTTATCCTTAACCTTAGTCTAAATAAAAACACAAACCACTACAAATAAAACAAAAAAACTAAACAATTTACAGAATTTATTGCATGAAATAAAATGGTACAAAAAAAAACGTAAACATTAAGTCAAATTCAAAACATCCTAATGCAACACTAAACAATCACCAAACAAAACACAACGTTGAATGGGATATTATGTACCTTCGGTACCTCAGAGTCTAGGCTCTGAACACACAGGCAACCATCCTTACCAGTGCTGACACCGAAACGCATTCTAATATCCGCACCAAACATCAAACAAAACAATACATACAAAACAATACGTCCTAAACACTACGTACAAAACAATATATACAAAACACCCAGCCAAGTTGCACACACAACCTCACTGGAAGGGGGTGGGGGAGAGAGAAAAAAGAAAAGGAAAACATAAGAAAATGCATGGAAAAATATATACATCAATATATACATATGTTTAAATACTACTGATTACTACTAAAGATATCTAAAGCCTCGAGTAAAGTACTAATCCCACATACTACCGCTAATCCTAGAATTCTAAATCAATTCTCAAAACCACAATTAATCACTAACCAATAAATTAGCCAATTAAAATAACTTGCAATAAAAATCATCATGGTAGAACCAATCTATCCTACACAAGGAGCAGCACGAAGCCATTGGTCTACCTATACAACATCCACATTGATAACAATACAGTTAACACACCCCGCTAAGGCCCCAAATAAGGGTAGACACAAAGCAAAAAATTCTGTCTTTGTCGAATAGTTAGAGGCGGACACATACGAATCGTTCAGCGGGCACCATGGCGCCCGCGGGAACCCCTGGCCTATATGAATAAGTGAAGAAAATTATTTTATTATCTTTTCAATCACATAGCATGCAAAGACGAGTCTGAGATTTGGCATAAAGTTCATATTGAGAAGGTGTGAAGAAAGATAAAAATCTATATATAACTTGTTACAAATGCATTTAAATAAACTTTAAAAAAAAACATCTAGCAAAAGTAAGAAAGTGACCATAAGCCTTAGCAATGGTTGGAGCAACATGAAACTTGGGGTTAGTTCCATAAGACATGTAAATAGTGGGGAGGGAGAGGAAGTTTTTACATATGGTCTGTTTGAGTTATACATTGCAGCCAGTAGAGTTTGGTCATAGGATTTGTGATTCTATACCTCTCAATATAATGATTAAAGGCATTTAGCAAAAGATGAAAAAGTTTTTACAAAAATATTTTGTCTGCTCGGAAGTTTTGATGTCACCGTACCTGTTGGCCAGATGCCACTGTGACTGCCGGCCTGATGTCATTGTACTTGTCTAATGTAGGTCGTATTAACTGTTAACACGATATTCTGTCATGTCACTGTTTGTCCGATTGAGCTGTTAGTGAGTAGTGTAAATACTATAAAGTTAAGAATTGTTTAACAGTAGGGCCTACATATATTGTAAACATCTAGTAAATGTAAATAATACATTAAACTTGAACAGCGTGTTTTATTTTAATTAGCTTCTGTTATTGTTAATGTGTAATTGGTTTCATCAGGTTCCTTATCCCAATGAATGTGCATTGTCAACTTTATATAATCTGAAACAGGCAAATTAACTGTGTGGCCTGAACAAAATCATGCTGGTATAAAAATAAAACCCTCGGCCCCTAAAGTGATAGCTTACTTCTCCTATCATACATATTTACAAATAACACACAAAGAAGTAGGATACTTAAAGAAGAAATGTACACATGCAGCTGACAATAGGATGCTACTTCCTTTTACAGTCAGAATACAATTTCTTTTTCGAGTATCTATAATAATTGACGAGGTATACTCTTTGACAAAAGAAGCTTTTTATAATACAAATGTTTATCAACTATGGCTCACTATTGGAAGTTATGTGCAGAGAAAAATTATAAGAAATTTATTAATAACAATTTGCTATAGATATTAATTGTTTATGTTAAAAAATGATTTTAAATTGGTTTTAAGTCATGATGAATTTCTTTGACTATATAAAGTAAAATTATAAGAAAATATTTCCTTACCAACATCAAATTCCTCTGTCTTACATATAGATCTAGAATGAATTTTTTTAGACTATTTAAATTTGAGAAAATTGTTTATGTAAAACATCAATTAGACTACAACTTCTAGAAAACCTTTAATGACATATACCACTTTCATATAGCTTGTCTCATAAATGAACTTTTTCATGTGCACTTAATTGAGAACGTAAAAAAACCATTTATGGCCAAAAAAAAGTTTTTTTATGTGTAGTTAAACTATTCTGAGTAAATCATTTAGGATTAACATCAAATTCATATGGATTTTTTCCCAAATGAACAAAATTGTCTTAATAAATCACACTTACAAGCAAATTTTATAGGACAAACATCACATTCATCATGTGGCCTTTCATCTGAATGAATATTTTTGTGTTCTTAAATTGGAATATTGAGAAAACATATTATATTAAACATCACATTCATGTGGTTAATCTCCTGAATGAACCTTTTTATGTGTTCTTAAATGAGAACTATTTGAAAACCTTTTCTGACAAACATCACATTCATGTGGCCTTTCACCTGTATGAACCTTTTTATGTCTTCTTAAATGAGAACTATTTGAAAATCTTTTCAGACAAACATCACATTCAAATGGCTTATCTCCAGAATGAACAATTTTATGTCGTAAGAGATCCTGCGTATCCACAAATTTTTTATGACAAACATCACAATTTTCTCCTGAATGAATCTTTTTATGTTTACCTAAGTTAGATTTTCAAGTAAACCTTTTATGACAAACATCACATTCATACGGCTTATCTCCAGAATTAAATAACTATTCTGAGAAAATCATTTAGGACAAACATCTAATTCATATGGCTTTTCCCCCAAAAGAACAAAATTATCTCTTAATAAACCACATTTCCAAGCAAACCTTATAGGACAAACATAACATTCATCATGATTCAGGTGGCCTTTCCGAATGAATCTTTTTATGTGTTCTTAAAGTAAAATTTCTAGAAAATCTTTTATGACAAACATCACATTCATGTGGCCTTTCACCTGAATGAACCTTTTTATGTTTACTTAAGTTAGAACTATCTAAAAACCTTTTCTGACAAACATCACATTTATGTGGCCTTTCACCTGTATGAACCTTTTTATGTCTTCTTAAATGAGAACTATTTGAAAATCTTTTCAGACAAACATCACATTCAAATGGCTTATCTCCAGAATGAACAATTTTATGTCGTAAGAGATCCTTCATATCCACAAATTTTTTATGACATACATCACAATTATACATCTTTTCTCCTGAATGAATCTTTTTATGTTTACCTAAGGTAGACCTTCGAGTAAACCTTTTATGACAAACATCACATTCAAATGGCTTATCTCCAGAATGAACATATTTGTGATAACTTAAACCAGAACTTTGAGAAAACCTTTTATGACAAACATCACATTCATATGGCTTATCTCCAGAATTATATGCCTTTACTTCTGAATGCTTCTTTTTATGTGTACTTAAGTTACACCTTTGAGAAAACTTGTGATGACAAACATCACATTCATATGGCTTATCTCCAGAATGAACATTTTTGTGATATGACAAATTTATCTTCTGACTAAACTTTTTATGACAAATATCACATTCATATGGCTTTTCTCCAGAATGAACATTTTTATGTATTTTTAATTCACAATTTCTAGAAAACCTTTTATGACAAACATCACATTCATGGGGTTTATCTCCTGAATGAATCTTTTTATGTGCTCTTAACTGAGAACTAGAAAATCTTTTATGACAAACATCACATTCATGTGGCCTTTCTCCTGAATGAACCATTTTATGTTCTCTTAAATGAGAACTTTGAGAAAACCTTTTAAGACAGACCTCACACTTATATGGCTTATCTTTAGAATGAACATTGTTATGCATATTACTTTCAGAACTTTGAGAAAATGTTTGATGATAATAAACAATTTTATTTCCGTTGTCCCTAGACAATTGTAGATTTTCTGAATGAACTTTTTTATGTCTTTTTAAATTAGAACTTATAGAAAACCTTTTATAACAAACATCACATTTATATGGCCTTTCTCCTGAATGAACTTTTTTATGTTCTCTTAAATGAGAACTTTGAGAAAACCTTTTAAGACAGACCTCACACTTATATGGCTTATCACCAGAATGAACTTTTTTGTGTAATGATAAATGTATCTTCTGACTAAACTTTTTATGACAAACAGCACATTCATGTGGCCTTTCTCCTGAATGAACCATTTTATGATTTCTTAAATAACAAATATGAGAAAACCTTTTATGACAAACATCACATTCATGTGGTTTATCTCCTGAATGAATCCTTTTATGTGCTTTTAACTGAGAACTAGAAAATCTTTTATGACAAACATCACATTCGTGTGGCCTTTCTCCTGAATGAACCATTTTATGTTCTCTTAAATTAGAACCTTGATAAAACCTTTTATGACAAACATCACATTCATGTGGTTTATCTCCTGAATGAACTTTTTTATGTATTTTTAAATTAGAATTTCTAGAAAACCTTTTATGACAAACATCACACTCATATGGCTTATCTTCAGAATGAGCATTGTTATGCATATTACTTTCAGATCTTTGAGAAATTTTATATTCGTTGTCCCTAGACAATTGTAGATTATCTTCAAGTCCATTTTCTTGTATATCCTCAAAAAATAAAAATTCTGTTGTGAAATCTTGTTTTAAATTTTCAGTAGTTGATAATTCTGGTTTTAAACTTTCAGATGTTAAAAATTCTGCTGATGCAGCAGGTTTCTTATTAATTTTTTCAATTGAAAATGTATTATCAGGTTTAACATCTTGATAAGTTTTAAATGACATGTTAGGTTTTATATCCTGAACATTAAAAAATGATAATTCTGGTTTTACTTTTATGTCATTAGAAGAAGAAAATTCTGAATTAATATCAGGTTTAACATCTTGAGAAGTTTTAAATGACATGTTAGGTTTTATATCCTGGAAATTAATAAATGTCAATAATTCTGTTTTGATGCCAGCAGAAGATAAAAATATGGCCGATAGATCTGGTTTCAAATCTTCAGAAGATGAAAACTCTGTCAATTCATTTGACTGTATTTCTACAGTAGATGAAACTGCAGCTAACACATCTGTTTCCTCCTCCATGCTGCACAGCTTCTTAGATATGAACTGATGATTTAAAAAATGTAAATGTTAAACTGGAGATTAAATAATCCAAACAACTTATTACTAAAAACATTGCAAAATTTGTAACACATGCCAGACTTTTGTCAGTCTGTTTACTAATGATTACTCCGTCAGATGTAATTTTAAAATAGACAACCAGTAATGCAAAGTAATTAGGACTGCATATTAATATCTGAAGCTACCAGTTTCTTAAAAATTCTTTTTAAAAATAGAAATACTAAGATATTAATAATAAAAATCAAAACTTTAATTGCTTTTGTTAGTTTTTAAATGTAAGTAATAAGTGCTTAATCTTATCCAAATATGTAATAAAAGTGTTAAAATTAATTTTAATTACAGTTCTAAACTGTCATAAACAGCTTAATAAACACTTGATCTCTTCAGGCAGCTTGGCACTAATTTGCACTTTTTGTAGTTTTGTGACAATATTTGTACACAATAGGACTTGTAATTTCTTGCAACAATTGTAAAAACTTTCAATGCTATTTTATTCGTATGGCTGGGAACTAATATATGTGCATGCATAAAAGTTTTATGTATATGGATTTATTAATTTGTTTACAGGTAGTGCAACGAAGGCTAGGGGACGATACTGTCACTCTTCTAAACTAGCTTAGCTATTTTAACCCTTTATTTACGGAATAATGTTCTGCATGAGATTTTTACTTAAACAATGCGTTACTATATTGCTTTTGGCACATTCAAAGCATATTTCGAAGGAAATTTCGTTTCATAAATTTGTAATGGCCCAAACAGATATTGGTACTTATAAGTACCGTCAGTAAACTAGGACATTTTTTTTTCAAAAAATTTTTTTTTACAAAACAGGAACAAACGATACAATTTATTAACTAATAACACGGCAATCATTATAACAATCACTTTTTGTAATTTTCACACATAAATATAGCACAACAGTATATTTAGAACACGATTTTTACTGGATTTTCTATCGGAACACATCTTAGACCTCAAACACAGCAAAAGTAGTCAACATGTCATGCTTCCTCAATCTTGTCTGTGGTCTTTCTGGTGTAGCAATGGTTGCCGGAATGAATATTCTTTTGCTGGAAGCTTCCAATAACTAGTACAACGAGCCGCATAAACAAACAAAAGCCTAGTCATTCAGCACACAACTACTAGTAATACTAGTATAATTGTAGCCTACTAGAATGTTATGACAAGTCTACACCTGACGGTACTTATAAGTCCACTTGTAAACATCGATCTAATACAAAGGCAATTTGATTAAAAGTATATAACTAGAAGTTAAACTCGTTTACCTGACTATTGAAGGTGCCAATAAAAAATATTTGGGGTTGAAAACTTGAAAAATAAGGTAAAACAAAGGGAAATCAAGAACATGTGTGAGAACT
This sequence comes from Physella acuta, assembly GCF_028476545.2. NCBI lineage: Eukaryota > Metazoa > Mollusca > Gastropoda > Physidae > Physella > Physella acuta. The sequence continues at coordinate 95,637 of NW_026731679.1, read as the reverse complement.
GTCAGAAAAATTGATAACTACCGCTATAGCAAGACATTGAAAATGCCGCCACACCAGTAATTTTCAAAAAACATTGATCCCACCGACTACCGGCGACTCAGGGGAGACAATACTATTAATTACTTCAATAATTTAAAATAATTCGTATTAAATTAAAAATAATACAGGCACTTAATTAAAGTGGTACTTATAAGTACCGTCAGTAGATAAAGGGTTAAACTACGGAATGAACACTACACCAATGGTGTCCTCTTCCAGTTTTAGAATATAAAGAAATGAACTATTTCATTCAAATTTGACTTAGATCTAGATTTTATAAATTTACTTATCAAGACCTACACTATGTATACAATTTTCTCGGTCAAACTAATGGAGAGGTTGCACACACATGACCAAAACCACATGATGTTTACATCCACAGCCGTGTTGATGCCCTAGCCCAGCACTGGTATTCTCTATGTATTTTATATTGCTAGTCCCTAAGTTTATTTTAAAAACTAGCCTCCCACAGAACAGTAACAATATTTGAAGGAACTTAAATTATTCAGGAACCTATTTTTTTTTTTATTTTTGTCCAGCTGATAGACAATATGAATATAATAAATAACTGCCAAAATGTAAACATCTATCGGAATCTATCCAAACAAAAGTGAAAGCCACAACTCCAGAGAGTCAGCCTCAAGAATACCCAAGATTCTAGAAAGTTCAACCTCACAACAATCGTTGTGGTCTTGGATGCACACTATTAAGTATGAAAACGTCTATTAGTCATTCATGTCAACTATATTGAAAAAAAAAGGAAAAACTATACAGGCATATATTAAAACAATACAAAAAAATTTAATTAAACAAAAAAATCAACACACCAGACATGCAAAGAGATAATTCTTCAAGGGAAATCACTCTATTATTGTTTTTGAAACATGGCCTCTGTTTGTATTTACTCATTGTCTCGAACGGGGTAGTTTAAAGTTTATTCCAGGATATTTTTGGCTGGTTTGGTCATAGATTGTGATTTGTTATTCAATTATCTGTTATATTATGTAAAATATGTAATAAATATGGCCAAATGAAAGAAATATTCATTAGTTACCTCCAGCGCACAGTACTAGCTAGTAGCTACTTTGGAAATTATGATGCTAAACTAAGGTTTTACCGAGAAGAGTTATGATGACTATTATTAGTTAATCTCCTTACCAAAACCGGAAGTCAGAGCCTGACCCTGAAATGTCATGCTCTTTTGGTTTTTGCATTTTAAGTGTTTTTGGGGGGGTCCTATATACAAAAATGAAAAAACTGCTAATCTAGCGATATCTCATCATTATTTTAATGCGAAATGCTAAGGAAATGGATACTATGGCTTAAATGCCAGAAAAATTTGCGAGATATGTAGTTATAATTAATACAAGCAGGAGAAACTGAACTTCAACGAAAAACGACCGACCACCGGGCAACAGCGCTCGACAGCTCCTAGATAAATATATGTTTCAGATATTTACCATGATAAATTACATTGATGATGTTTCCCCTTTCCAAAATCCAATTCAACATAGAAATACCATGCCTCTGCTATTTTTAGTAACGTTATGTCATTGTTACGCTAGTTGTCAGATAGAAACAACTAATTTTTCCTTTTTTTTGCGGAATGCACTGTTAAGTCTAGTATTTTAATTATAATTCAGTTGTAGCGTGTGTAGAAATTGTGGACATTATTATTGTATTAAAGTATAAGAAATTTTATAAGTATATTGATGTTTTCCTTCACTGCAAGCCAAGTAGGCCGACTGCACTGTTAGTTTTATTGAACATAATTCGTGACCGGTCGTTAATCTTGTAAATACTAGATCTAAATACTTTGTGGTCTACCCGACTGCATAATTTATATGAAATTATATGTAGTTTTTAATTAGGCCTTAGTGTTGTATTTTAAACAATGCTCATTCCGAGCCTTTTTTATGCTAAATCTAATTAGGCTTACTGGCAATTTTTTTTATTTTTAGACTTGGTCAACCTCGTAATGCTGTTGTGTTAGTTAAACATATATAGGAACTGTGTGTAAAATTTACGCAGTTACTCAGTTACAACGTAGTACGATATCAATAAATAAAGTAGTAGGCCTATTTATTTCCTTTTAGCAATCTTTTGATACAAAATGTCTAATATTTTATTTTCCAATACATCGTAGTGTGTGGCAGAGTAAACAGAACGGTGCGGTAGGTGACCTAGAATCTCCGAGTTGGAATCCGAAGTAAACAGTTGTGCTTTATTTTATTGTTTCACATAGGAAATGCCACGAGCGGCTTTATTTTCTTTCTTTTTTAAAAATATTTTTTTGATCGAAATAATATTTTATAAAATAATTATTCAAGATTTTCCAAACATCGTCGCTCGCATCGCTCGCGAGATCGACTTCTTACATTTTCTTGTCTGCGGGAGAAAAATGTTGACACGGTCGAGGGTTTACCATGAGTTCAGCAGGCCTACCATAACATATGTCACAGCATTAACGATTGAGATCGTCTGTGGGCAATCCCACCTAATGCTACTACAGAAGAGAAAAATAATTATAGAGTATTTATTTTAAAGTTTTAAAAAAAGTTGATTTATCATCTTACCTAATACTGTATTGTCTTAGAATGCCTAGATCTAGATTTCTGTCAGATCTATTTTTAGTTTTGGATATTAATTTTATTATCATCTTCATGGGTATTGATTGTTCAATTTATCATGGAAGGCCTAATGTCTTAAATTGTACATTATACATAGAATTTATAATAAATATGTCTGATATTTCTTTAATAAACATAATGAATATAAAGTTTTATTTCCAACAAAATGTTTTGCTTTTTTTTTGGTAACTAAAATACCCAATGTTGTCGTAATTGCTATGACATTATGCTAGGAATGGACAAAATAAACCAACGTAACTTTTTGAGTTTTTTTGATGGTGAAAAAGAGTTTCGCATTTTAAGAAGTTAATTGGTCATTTTGTTTTTGTTTGTTTTCTTGGCCCCTAATTAAGCTAGACCATTAAATTTGGTCTCAAATTAACCAGTAAGTGATATAGTTTGTAATGATATATCATAAGTGACAGACAATTTTAATTAAAAAATTTAATAAGAAAACCTACTATTATTGAGTAATATTATTATAATATGAGATCTGATCCAACTTTCTCAGCCATCGGCATAATTTTACCCCACTAAGTCAGTACTAGAGGAGCTTACACTTTTCGGACACACATAGCGAAAAAACGCAACGTAAAAATTCCATGCGGTCTCATTCAGTAACCGCTTAACATAGAAAACAAAAAAAAGTATCATATCTATCCGCAACCATTCTATAGTGACTGGGGGGTCTTAACGTGTGTTCGAACACATGTAATACAGTTTTACATGTGTTCGGACACCTTTACCCGTCATCGGACATAGCACTTTTTGTTCATTTAGAATAATTTAAAGTCAATTTAATGAATAAAAACATATATTATATGCATTTATATTGTGTTATTGATTGTTTGTGAGGTAATTTTAATAGTATAAAACCTTTTTCCCACACTCCCAAAGTTCATCCCATTCAGCCATTGCGGCTCGCGCAGTACGCTGCTAAGCCAGCCAGGTCACATGATTCCCCCTCCTCTTTCGCATTCCACTGCCTTCTTGACCTTATTTTGACCCTTTCCCTTCAATAATCAGCCCCTTTTATGCTCTAAATTCTTATTTAATAATATTTTTGTGTTGCTGTCCGATCCCATGTAAGGTCAAAAAAGTTAGCGAACACCCCTTTTTTATTGTTCAAGCACAAAAAAACCCATTAACCTTGACATTTACGATGTTCCATACATATATAGAAGCTATTTATAGTGTAACCTTTTAGCTAAGCATTGATTGGTTCAAGTTTTGCCCCTAAGTCCAACCCTAGGTCACTTCATCCGGCTGGTGTAAAAATAGAAATGTGCGTACCATGCAACGTTAAAAAATTTCTAAAAATAATTCTTGAGAAAGGAAACGGAAGTACTTGACACGGAAGTGTTCATAAATGAACAGTTTACGTGCAGGCGCCGTGGTTTCGCGTGAGACATGCTAATTAAAGTTTCTATGAGCCAAAAACCGACGAAGTGTTTGGTCCTACGTAATTTTTGGTGTGTGTCCGAAAAGTGTAAACTCCTCTACTTCTACTACATTAACTACACTACTTATACTACACTGAGTCACACTCCATTGATAATCTGGATTTTAAATACTTAAATGTAAGCTCGAAAAACGTTTTTTTTTTCTCTGGGGAAGTGTTTTATTATTACTCAATCAATCAGTCCGTCAAAAGTTTTCAAAACCCTTCACCTTTTCCGGAATCGGCGTTTAGATTATTATAAAATGGCGTCCTATGAGGTTTTTAATATGGTCGTCTGTACGGGCAAAGGTTTGTTTCGAACGTTGATTTATTATACAATTCTATTTTTGTATCATAGTGAAGATGTTATAATAGTATGTACAAATAAAAAACTTAATTATACACACACCTGCTTTAGTTTATTTTGACTTCAAGCACAGGAGTGACTTTCCCTCGTTGGCCTCGTGAAAGACAAAGAAAGAAATCAGGTAAAGCTAGCATTATTAAAATGTTAATTATTCGCCCCGTAAATACATGGGCAGTTTCGATACAAATCTATGCGATTACGATACGATCCTTATTTATAAGTATCATGTACTTCATGAGAAAGAAATGAATCGATATTTTATGTCCGCCCAAAACACGGTGGCCACGAACGAGACTTCACAAAGCGAAAACCCTAATAGATCTAGAAATCTATAAAGTAATAAAGTTAAATAAAGTCTAGATTCTAGTGTCTAGATACGACGTAGATCTAGGAACCTTTTTTTTCTACATTTACTATATTATAGGCCTGCTATTTAGTCATTTACTATTTATTTAACAAACTTACTAAACAATACTATTACTTAGGGACTTGGATGAAATTTCATTTTTAAAAAAATAAAAAATGTAGTAGCACCAGTTTATAGAGCTCATTTAGACAAGAACAAAGATACTTTTATTTTAATTTTAGCTCAAACGGTTACGAAGTTATGAATTTTTAATGTATTTAATTTTCGGGTTTTTTTACTATGGGGTTTTCTCAATTTTTTGCTTCCCTACTTTTTTGGATGCGAACTAAAATCTCTGTAACTTTTTAAATAGCAGGTATTTTTTAATGAAAATTCACTAAGATCAAGCTTATGATATCAGTAAAAGAGTAAGATAAAAATAATTGAATTGGATGAGAATGATCATAAAAAATAATGTAAACAAAGAGGGTCACCCCCCTAAAATTTTTGAATAAGCGTATTTGATAGGCTACACACAATCTGTTGCCAAATTTTTATTATATGGAATATCTTACTGAAAATTGGCCTGAATAGTGCCAACACTGTATACCTTAACAGAAAGTCAAAATATTTTACTTAGCTTATGTGGTTTTATTACAATGTTGGACAAAATAAAAAAGTCATTTTTATTCTGCGCAACTACTTTTTTTGCAAGAAAGAAGTACAATGTTGAGCTGATTTTAGATTACTTTGCTTATATGCAAGAAATATTGTAAACATGAAGGTTATTATATACTTTGATATTTCCTTTGTTCAAATTTGATTTTAAAAATATTTTATTTAATGAAAAAGGGGTTTAAACTCATATACCCCCCTTAATTTTAAACAATAAATTCTGCTATAGGCAACACATAATCTGTTGCCAAATTTTTATTATATGGAATATCTTAATGAAAATTGGCCTAATTGGTGCCAACATTGTATACATCCACACAAAGTAAAAATATTTCACTTAGCTTATGTGGTTTTGTTACAATGTTGGTCAAATTTAAAAAGTCATTTTTGTTCTGCGCAACTACTTTTTTGCAAGAAAGAAGTACAATGCTAAACTGATTTTAGATTACTAAAATTGTATCTAAATGTTGTCAATATGCATGATATTTCATCCCTGTTATGTGTATGTTATCATAGAATTGATATAATTTAATTTACAATTATTGTTGAACAAATAATTTAATAATTGAAATGATTTTTTTTATTGGTGGAGTAATGATCACCATTTAATGTTAAAGGTAAGTTTTATAATTAAGAAACATCTGTCATATATTTAAGTGACATCTCATGCTGTGTGGATAACATGTGTAAGTCTGTTAGCTTGTATCACTTTTTTACTTTAAAAAATAACACCATCAATGATTTAAAAATGAAATCTGATTAAACATCTACTGAAGCTGTGTCTCCTCTGACTGATAGCTTTTAGAACTGTAATAAAAACCAGCAACATCCATTCTTAAGTGGACCTATTTCTCCTTCATTGAAGTTGCTTATGAGTAGATCCACATCTTTTGATTCTCTATCCCCTTGTGAACTGGTACATTTTATCTAGGGCCAAGACTAGTAAAAACAACTGAGATGTATACTACAGCAAAAATACAGTAGTATCATATGTACTTCAAATAGGCCTACAGATGAAGACAGAACATTGTACAAGGATTGTAGTAATTTAGTAATAAATCTAAAATGAACAAAGTCCTAGAGCTATAAAGAAAATATAGGACTCCTAAAATGTTTGAATATTAGTAATATTGGTAATAAAAATTCGCTTGAAAAGCAATCAAAAGGCTAAATGTTTAATATAGAATTACCCTATTGGCCTGTATCTTATTATAAAAAAATTTATAGACCAAATGATAGGCAAATGGAATTTTATATTAGATTCTAGATCTAGGCCTAGATCTATATCAAGCTTTAAAATTTAAGAAAAATGTGGAAAGTACACAAGATACTATAATGATAGCTAATATAAAATATAGAACTCATTCAAGAACAATATAGATCTATATCTAGGCCATACAATTAAAATGAAACAATAATTCAACTTGAAAAATTTCGCAGAAATCTATTTTTAGATCTAACTCAAAATTACAAAAAAAATGAATCTAAATAGAAAATATGCGCACAAAGTCAACAAAAAATCATAGTTTTATCAATATAAAATATAATTCTATAGTTTAAAATGATTTTAAAGTCAGATTCGTGTGGATGTTGCTGGATTTACAAATCAATTCAATTGAGAGCAATGGCGTCATTAACAACACAAGTACACTTCCGGTTTCAACCTCTGTCTTTCCCGGTAGTCGTAAAATGGCTTAAGGCTATACTTTCTAAACTATTTATAAAAAAATACTTTGCTATCGATTAACATTATGAAAATTTACACACATAAAGAAAAATGGTGATTATGGTCGGAGGGCTTTTTAATGGCCTTCCTTGTTAGTAAGTTTTTATGGTACAAAGAGTTTTACGTAGCCAAAGTTTGGCTCCAAAAATCCATTTTCACCTTCAACAAAATCTCAAAACAAAAATACCGTAACATATGAAATCCATTTGTTTTTCAGAATCAGTCATCAAATTATTAGTAGCATCGGCGATTTTTAATAAAAAAAATTTTTTTCGATCATCACCCGCGACCGCACGGCTAAATCGACGAAACTCGGTATGGGCAGAAAACTCTCGTTTTTAGTGCCTCAAAATCTACGTCATCCAAGTCCCTACTATTACTACATGACACATGAAGTATTTTACAGTAAAATTTAAAATTTTTTACTATTTTGTTAGATTATTATTTACGAGCCGGCCCGCGGCATAACATACGCCGCTATTTAGTTGTTTCTAATTTTCAATAATTCATAATTTGTGAATTCGACAGTACCAACACTGACACTGAAAATATTTCTTTAAAACACTATAAGTAGCTCGTTAAGGACCATAACCCCCCCCCCTTCCTTCCCCCCCCCCTCCCCCCCCCCCCCCCCTACGTTTAAAATCGTTGGCTCTGCTTGTAAACATTTAGAGTGAACACAGCTCACTAAAACCATGTAGGGGTTGGGAGGTAGGGAGAGCGTTTGCAGCTTGTATTCTAACGGCTCGAAGAAGAGAATTATATATATAGATTAGGCTACGTGTTATTAGTTTGTATTATTAATTATACTTTTGGGTAATTAATACTAATAGTGTAATAGTCTTATACATTTGTAGTAAATTTATAAGTAATCTATCATCATTTTATATGTGACTCAATAAATTTTAGTAATTATAAGGAGGATTTATGTTAGTTCACATCCAGTGACTGATTAAAACACCCAGTTCTCCTTGGTATTTTTAATATAGTATAGATGCGATAGTATTGGTAACTATTAATTTTAATAATTTATAGATCTAGGCCTAAATTAAAATAGTAAAAATTCTAGATGATCTAGCCTAAAAAATGTTTATCACAAATGTGCCAAATACATAATTGAATTATAGAGTGATTAAGTAATATATTGTATTGAAAGAACAGTGTAAATTTTTGACATAAAATATTTAATTTGTCATGAGCTGTTATAAAAATCTTAGACATCATGTCTTATTTATATATATATAATTCTCTTCTTGTAGACCCTAGAAAACACCAAGCTGTAAGCCCGCCTAGCAACTTCCTCTCTAGGCATATCGCTACCACCTCCATCCCAACATGGTCTGGTGAGCTGTGGTTCACGCTAAATGTTTACAATCATAGAGCCGGGTTTAGTGACTGCTAGAGGGCTGGTACCAGCCATATTAGGGGCAGATAAAACGTTTGAAATGAATTTAAACTTAGGGGAGGGAACTAAAAGGAGGCTGCTTTCACTGGGGGGGGGGGGGGAGAAAGAAGGGTTTTAGTGTTTTAAAGCAAATATTTTTAGTGGCAGCATTGGTACTGTCGAATTCACAAAGGATGAATTACTGAAAATTAGAAAATAAAACAATATATGGCGGTGTATAATACGCCACGAGTCTGCTTGTATTAAATAATCAATTAGTAATTTAACTATTAAGCATAATTTTAAATGTACAGTTGATATTTAATAGACTATTTAAATTAATTAATTTATTTTTTGAATGACAACCATATAGCGAAACAACATAATTGTGCCCAACCATTACTTACATTTAACATAAGGCAATTATTTATTATTATAATATAAATAACCAACTGTACATCAAGCCTCTAAGCTGAAAGTAACTACTAAAAATCTAGAATAGTGATGGAGCCTAACTATTTTAAAATTTAGACTGTCTAGCTCTAAAGAAGATCTTTTTGTTTAAATGTCACTATTTGTGTTTCCCGGCTAGGCTGAAAGAAATATTTCTTATTTAATTTATTAGAAGAACCTTAGTTGTCATTAACATTTTCTATCATTACTGATATAACAAAATTTTAAATTACATTTTTAATTTAAAATAATTAAATATTATCAAATATTTCTCTTTCAGCTCTAACTGTTTGATCAAGTGGATACCTCTGATTAATTTAATAACTCTAGCATTATAGAACATAGAAAATGAGAGAGCAAGTAGGTCACTGTGACATCTGTTCAAGAACATTTTCATCTTTTCAAAGATTACAAAAACATTGGAACAAAACGCACACAGAAGAGCAAGCCATAAACTGTTGTTTTTGTGATTTTATAGTTGCAGAGGAGCCGTTGTTTGCTAAACATAAAAAAGAATTTCATCCAAACTATCGGATGGTGTGTGAGTTTTGTGCTTTTACCACCAGGAAATGGAGCAAGCTGAAAAAACATCACACAGAAGTTCATGTGGCTTTGTATAAAGAAAACATTGCTACTTGTTTACATAATGACAACTTTAAAAATAAATCTGTGATATCTTCATGTAAATACCCAACAGATTACAGATCCACTTCTTCAACTTGTGGAAATTTTGAAGTCAAGTGCTTAATACAGAAGGAGAAAGAAAATGTATCATCAACTAATGAAAAGACAGCTGAGCTTTACCACAATAAATTCAAAACATGTGACGAATTGCAGTTAAATCAAGAACATAAATTAAACATACCTCAAAAGTCACAAAGTTTAACTTGGCAAAAATGTGAATGTGCTCTGGAGAATTGTAAAGCTTGTCAACTTCCCCATAATGATAAAGAGATAGTCAGCGAGCCTCTAGCTGAGATTTCTGTGTGTGATATTTGCCAAAAAAGTTTTAAATCCGTATCTCATTTGACTTCTCATAAACTTGTGCACACTCCAATGCAATGTTACATATGTTGCCACTGTGATAGACATTTTAGCATCGCTAAAGAGTATGATCTACACTTAACAACACATTTTAGGTATAAACCATTTAAATGTGAACTTTGTGAAAAATGCTATGCAGATAAACAATACCTAAAAGCTCACATTAGATTGCATAATGGAGAATCAATTCACAAATGTGAGAAATCCAATTACGTAACACCTCATCTGTCTACTTTCAAGAAACACCAACTTATTCATTCAAATCCTCAAGCAGACAAATGTGTTGAAAAATTGCACACTTGTGATATTTGCCAAAAATGTTTTTATTCTTTAGATCACTTTTTATCTCAACTGGTACATATACCTACCAAGCTTTATATATGTGGTCATTGCGACAGAGGATTTAACTTTCCTGATGATTATGATCTACACCTGACAAAAACACATTATAAATATAAGCCTTTTAAATGTACATTATGTGAGAAATCTTTCACCAAGAAAGGAACATTAAGAGTTCATACAAGCAAACACACAATGGATTTACTGTTTAAATGCTCTAAATGTGAATACACAACTAACAAAAAAACTCCATTCTCAGTTCACCAGAGAAACTACATGAATACAAAACCTTACAAATGCAATGCTTGTGACTATTCAACTGCTTCTGAAGGTACTCTAGTAAACCATTTAAGGATTCACTCTGGTGAGAAGCCTTTTTGTTGCAACCTACGTGATAAAAGATTTAGTAGGCGTTTACATTTACTCTCCCACAAACGGCATATCCATCTAATTTAATGGTTCCACTGACGACACACTATGCATAGGCTAATACTGCTGTGCCTGAAGAAATGAAAATTTATGCTGCAAATTTTTATTTTTCTTTTATTTTGACATCATTATTAAAACACTGGTGCTTTTTGCATGCCACTAATTCTGTTTATACCCAATCACAGTTAGATGTTGATTGTGGACGGGGGGGGGGGGGGGGGGGGGGAGGTGTTAAATCTGCTCAAGTTACAGCTATTTCCAACAGTGGGCTTGTGTTTTTTTTTATGTCATAGTACCACAAAGTATTTTTTTAACTTTTAAAAGTTTTTTGTAAAAGCTTGTCATATATTGAGTAATGTATTTAGTTGTGAATTCGAAGTCTGTGTTATCTTCTTTCTAATGTGAAGCTCATCTGAAGTTTTGGTAACTGTATTTTCTTATATAACTTTTATCATACACTTTAAATTTTTTTAGACACATAAGAAAATAAACTTGTTAATTAACAGTTCTTATGAAATATCTGCAGTTATGTAACACCTCATTGATAGCTGTATAGGATTAGTTCAAACCCATCGAAACTCGAAAGTGTTGTTTACCAGACGAATCGATGCAATTTCAGTAATTCATAATTTGTGAATTCGACAGTACCAATGCTGCCACTGAAAATATTTGCTTTACAACACTATCAGATGGTCGTTAAGGACGATACACCCCCCAACCCCTTAAAGCAAACTCCTCTTAGTTACCTCCCCTAAGTTTAAAATCGTTTCAAACTACATTATCTGCTCCAAATAGCCGTCACTAAACCTGGTTCTACGACTGTAAACATTTAGTTTAGCGTGAACCACATTTCACCAGACCATGTAGGGGTGGTAGGGAGCGTGCTTACAGCTTGGTGTTTTCTATCGTCTCCAAGAAGAGAATTATATATATATATATATAGATCGTGCACTTTTTGTGCAGTTGGGCTATACAGTTTAGGCCTATATCAAAACCATTGTTTTTGAGAAACGACTCACGACTGCAGAACATTTTTTATTTTACTTGTAATTGATAAAAACACAGTAAAACAAGTGTTTAAAATGTCAAATGTTTCTTTTGTAACTGGAGTCCTAACAAGCAAAAGTTATCTGACACTGACCTTACCTAACTTGCAAGTACAGGCTTTGGAGCATCACAAGAGAGTAAAATACACCCCAGCATTCAAAACACACTGGCCTCATTGGAATTTATGTTTATGTACATAAAGTGTTGTTTAAAAAAATAATAATAAAAATTGACTTACACTTTAGCCATTTTTTATTATTAAAAGTTTCATTAAAATTTCAAATGATTCACTATTTTAAAATTTACATTACAAGGCTTTTTTTTTTTAATAAGGAATATTAAATTAAAACACAATGAAAATTCACATGTTAAAACTAAGATACCAAAATGTAATGATTGCAGCTTTAGTCTTTCTTTTCTTCAAATTTATAATTTGTATGCTGTTGTTGTAAAAAATTAAATGTTAATTTATGACATTGAAATGTGTGGTTAATCTACAAATTGCATAGCCTAAATGAATATGTGAAGAAAATTATTTTATACTCTTTTCAATCACATGCAGAGAGGAGTCTGAGATTTGGCATAAAGTTCATATTGAGAAGGTGTGAAGAAAGATAAAAATCTATATATAACATGTTACAATTGCATTTAAATAAATTTAAAAAAAAACATCTAGCAAAAATAAGGAAGCAACCATAAGCCTTAGCAATGTTTGGAGCAACATGAAGCTTGGGGTTAGTTCCATAAGACATGTAAATAGTGGGGAGGGAGAGGAAGTTTTTACATATGGTCTGTTTGAGTTATACATTGCATCCAGTAGAGTTTGATCATATGATTTGTGATTCTATACCTCTAAATATAATGATTAAGGACATTTAGCAAAAGATGAAAAAGTTTTTACAAAAAATATTTTGTCTGCTCAGAAGTTTTGATGTCACTGTATCTATTGGCCAGATGCCACTGTGACTGCTGGCCTGATGTCATTGTACTTGTCTAATGGAGGTTGTTTTACCTGTCAACCTGATATTCTGTCATGTTGCTGTATGTCTTACTGAGCTGTTTGTGGGTAGTGTAAATGTGTAAAGTTATGAATGAGAATTGTGTTTCAGTACTTATATTGTAAGCATCTAGTAAATGTAAATAATACATTGAAATTGAACAGCATATTTTATTTTAGTTAATTTCTGTTATTGTTAATGTGTTTTATCAGAATTGGTAAACTCCCTTGTACCAATGAATGTGCATTGTCAATTTTATATAATCTGAAACAGGCAAATTGACTGCGTGGCCTGAACAAAACCATGCCGGTATAAAAATAAAACCCTGGGTCTCTAAAGTGATAGCTTACTTCTTCAATCATACATATTTACCATTAACACAAAAAGAAGTAGGATACATAAAGAAAAAAATGTACACATGCACGTGAAATAATAGAATAAATTTCTTTTTTACAGTATGTATAATAATTGTCAAGGTATACTCTTTGACTAAAGAACCTTTTCATAATACAAAAATGTATTAACTATGACCCACTTTTGGTTAACCACTAGTTAAATTTATGTGAAAAAATTTATGAGAAAAAAATTATAAGAAATTTAATAGTAAAATTTGCTATAGATATTGTTTACGTTAAAAAATGACATTAAATTTCTTTTAAGTTATGATGAATTTCTTTGACAAAAAAAAAAAACATTTCCTTACCAACATCACATTCCTCTGTCTTACTTATAGAATGAATTTTTAGAGTATTTAAATTAGATATTTTAGATAATCCCTTGAGAAAAACACCATTTAGACTAATACTTCTAAAAAATCTTTAATGACAAATACCACATTTATGTGGCTTGTCTCCTGAATGAACTTTTTTATGTGCACTTAATTGAGAACGTTGAAGAAACCATTTATAGCCAAAAAAAAAGCTTTTTATGTGTAGTTAAATAACTATTTTAAGTAAATCATTTAGAACAAACAGCAAATTCATATGGCTTTTTCCCAAAAGAACAAAATCATCTCTTAATAAATCACATTTCAAGGCAAACCTTATAGGACAAACATCACATTCATCGTGATTCAGGTGGCCTTTCATCTGAATGAATCTTTTTATGTGCTCTTAAATTAGAACTTAAAGAAAACCTTTTATGACAAACATCACATTCATGATGCCTTTCTCCTGAATGAACCCTTTTATGTTTACTTAAGTAAGAACTATCTGAAAACCTTTTCTGACAAACATCACATTCATGTGGTTTATCTCCAGAATGAATCTTTTTATGTGTTCTTAAAATAGAAATTTGAGAAAACCTTTTCTGACAAACATCACATTCATGTGGCCTTTCACCAGAATGAACCATTTTATGTCCTCTTAAATGACCACTTCGAGAAAACTTTTTATGACAAACATCACATTCATGTGGTTTATCTCCTGAATGAACTTTTTTATGTTCTCTTAAATGAGAACTTTGAGAAAACCTTTTATGACAAACATCACATTCATGTGGTTTATCTCCTGAATGAATATTTTTATGTGTTCTTAAATGAGAACTTTGAGAAAACCTTTTATGACAAACATCACACTCATGTGGTTGATCTCCAGAATGAATATTTTTATGTCTTCTTAAATGAGAACTTTGAGAAAACCTTTTATGACAAACATCACACTCATGTGGTTTATCTCCAGAATGAATCTTTTTATGTGTTCTTAAATCAGAATTGGTATAAAACCTTTTATGACAAGCATCACATTCATGTGACCTTTCACCTAAATGAACAGTTATATGTTTTCTTAAATTCGAACTATATAAAAATCTTTTCATACAAACATCACATTCATATGGCCTTATTCCTGAATGAATCCTATTATGTTGATTTAAGTTAGAACTTTGAGAAAACCTTTTATGACAAACATCACATTCATATGGTTTATCTCCAGAATGAAAATTTTTATGAATTTTTAAATCAGAAATTCTAGAGAACCTTTTATGACAAACATCACATTCATGTGGTTTTTCTCCTGAATGAATCTTTTTATGTCTTCTAAATTGAGAAATTTGAGAAAACTGTTTAAGACAAATCTCACACTCATATGGCTTATCTTCAGAATGAACATTTTTATGCATATTACTTTCAGAACTTTGTGAAAATGTTTGATGATAAACAATTTTATTTCCGTTGTCCCTAGACAACTGTAGATTTTCTTTAAGTACATTTTCTTGTTTATCCTCAAAAAATAAAAATTCTGTTGTGAAATCTTGTTTTAAATTTTCATTAGGTGATAATTCTGGTTTTAAATTTTCAGATGTTGAAAATACTGCTGATGCAGCTGGTTTCTTATTATTTTTTTCAATTGAAAATGTATTATCAGGTTTAACATCTTGATAAGTTTTAAATGACATGTTAGGTTTTATATCCTGGAAATTAATAAATGTCAATAATTCTGTTTTGATGCCAGCAGAAGATGAAAATATGGTCGATATATCTGGTTTCAAATCTTCAGAAGATGAAAACTCTGTTAATTCATTTGACTGTATATCTACAGTAGATGAAACTGCAGCTAACACATCTGTTTCCACCTCCATGCTGGACAGCTTCTTAGATATGAACTGATGATTTAAAAAATGTAAATGTTAAACTGGTGGTTAAATAATCAAAACAACTTATTACTAATAACATGGCAAAATTTGTAACACATGCCAGACTTTTGTCAGTCTGATTACTAATGATTACTCAGTCAGATGTAATTTTAAAATAGACAACCAGTTATGCAAAGTAATCAGGACTGCACAATAATATCTGAAGCTACCAGTTTCTTAAAAATTATTGTTAAAAATAGAAATACTAAGATATTAATAACAAAAATCAAAACTTGATTTGCTTTTGTTAGTTTTTAAATGTAAGTAATAAGTGCTTAATCTTATCCAAATATGTAATAAAAAGTGTTAAAAATTAATTTTAATTACAGTTCTAAACTGTCATAAACAGCTTAATAAACACTTGATTTCTTTAGGCAGCTTGGCACTAATTTGCACCTTTTGTAGTTTAGTGACAATATTTGTACACAATAGGACTTGTAATTTCTTGCAACAATTGTAAAAACTTTCAATGCTATTTTATTCGTATGGCTGGGAACTAATATATGTGCATGCATAAATGTTTTGTATATATGGATTTATTAATTTGTTTAGAGGTAGTGCAAGGAAGGCTAGGGGACGACACTGTTACTCTACTAAACTGGCTTAGCTATTTTAAACTACGGAATGAACACTACACCAATGGTGTCCTCTTCCAGTTTTAGAATATAAAGAAATGAACTTTTTCATTCAAATTTGACTTAGATCTAGATTTTATAAATTTACTTATCAAGACCTACACTATGAAATGTATACAATTTTCTTGGTCAAACTAATAGAGAAGTTGCACAAACATGATGTTTACATCCGCCATGATGATGCCCTAGCCCAGCACTGGTCTTCTCTATGTATTTTATATTGCTAGTCCCTAAGTTTATTTTAAAAACTAGCCTCCCACAGGACAGTAACAATATTTGAAGGAACTTAAATTATTCAGGAACCTATTTTTTTTATTTTTGTCCAGCTGATAGACAATATGAATATAATAAATAACTGCCAAAATGTGAACATCTATCGGAATCTATCCCATCAAAAGTGAAAGCCATAACTCCAGAGAGACAGCCTCAAGAATACCCAAGATTCTAGAAAGTTCGACCTCACAACAATTGTTGTGGTCTTGGATGCACACTATTAAGTATGAAAAGGTCTATTAGTCATTCATGTCAACTATATTGAAAAAAAAAAGAAAAATTACTATACAGGCATATATTAAAACAATACAAAATAACCATATTAAACAACAAAATCAACACAACAGACATGCGAATAGACAATTTTTCAAGGGAAACTACTCTATTATTGTTTTTGAAACATGGCTGCTGCTTGTATTTACTCATTGTTGTCTCGAACTGGGTAGTTTAAAGTTTATTCCAGGATATTTTTGGCTGGTTTGGTCATAGATTGTAATTTGTTATTCATTTATCTGTTATATTATGTAAAATATGTCATAAATATGGTCGAATGAAAGAAATATTCATTAGTTACCTGTATCGCACATTATAAGCTAGTAGCTGCTTTGGAAATTATGATGCTAAACTAAGGTTTTACCGAGAAGAGTTATGATGACTATTAATATTGATTAATATTATTATTATGAGACCTCATCCAACTTTCTCAGCCATCGGCATAATTTTACCCCACTAAGTCAGTACTAATACTACTACATGAACTACACTACTTATACTACACTGAGTCACACTCCATTGATAATCAGGTTTTTAAATGCTTAAATGTAAGCTCTAAAAATGTTTTTTACTCTGGGGAAGTGTTTTATTATTACTCAATCAATCAGTCCGTCAAAGCCCATCCAACCTCTTCACCTTTTCCGGAACCGGCGTTTAGATTATTATTAGCAATACTCACAAACCTAGTGGGAGTGGTTCGTTGCTAACAACAACATGGCTACCTAAGCGGATGCTTAGTTTCGGACATTTTTCTTATATGCTCAAGTGACTTTCTAGGAATTAGTTTTAAAAGGGTTTACCTCATGAAAAATCGAGTTTTTTTCACGTGATGTAAACTAATTATAGATGGCAGTGCCAAATATGCCAGAGAAACTCTATAAATTACTTTGCATAATGAAGACCGAAGGTAAAAAAGTGGTGCCGATAAACATTCGTATATCTTTTTAAATATTAGTTACTACGATGTAGATCGGTGACCGAAAGTACATCAATATTAGATATAAATATTAAATTTAGCAGTCTGTGGAAAAATAAATCGAATGTTACATGCGGTTTTTCTTTTTACAAATTCTCTAAAACAGTCAACATCAAAGGTCAAAATTGTATGACCCACATGACTGCTATTGGGCAGGAGACGTTTGTCTAGGTGGCCCTATCACAACTAAAAAGGTTGTATTCTTAATTTCAATGGATGCGTGGTCCTGGCATAATTTTTTTCAGCTTATTTTGCTAGCGTAATTAGACTAATTAAGCCTAATTATGGATATTTCACCTTGCTTTTGGATTATACTATGACTCTAAAACCACAACAATCTGTTATTTTTTTTTTTGTTGATCCCTGGAATTAGTATTTAGGCCTAATTATTTGTTTTCAAATTTGTTATAGCTTAATTAATTTGTCTTAATTCTTATTAATTTCATAAATTTTAATTAGGCTAATTATAATATTATTTTCACTGGTCTTCGTTGATACATTTATTAGGCTTAATGATGTTAATATTATTACGATTTTAGAGGCCTGATAAATTAAATGACTTTAGCGTTGGGTCTAAGTTTACATTACTAATTAGTACTTAGTAAACCAAGTACGCATAGACTAGGACATGTTTCGCATCGGCGAAACTTTGTGAATAACACACCTGTCCCAAGTCCAGTGAGAGAGGAGGGTTAGATTCATTGGTAATCTATCGTTTTGGGTACGTAAAATCGCCCGCGACTAGTAATGTGAAAAACAGGTGACTCCTTACATTTTAATAATTATTTCACATTTTGAGGAGGATTTATGTTTTAAAAATACAAAAATGTTTCCTTGTTTCATTTATGTACCTGTTTTTAAACAATTGAATTAAAACTTTTCAGTAATAAATGAAGACTAGTGATGTTTCCAACAGATGCAACCATGCTCATTAACTATAGCAGCCATCTTGTTAAAGTTTTATTTTTATAGACTTAAAGCGCAAGATTCAGGCGGAAGTCACTCTATTTTACAAATGGCTGCTGTTTATATAGCAAACCTTGCTTGTAGACACTGCTGTTTAAAGTTAATTTCTGGCCTATATTGATATATTTAGCCATTGATTTAGGTTTATTATTCATTTATCTTGTTTTATTTGACACAAACATA
This sequence comes from Physella acuta, assembly GCF_028476545.2. Classification (NCBI taxonomy): domain Eukaryota; kingdom Metazoa; phylum Mollusca; class Gastropoda; family Physidae; genus Physella; species Physella acuta. The sequence continues at coordinate 76,782 of NW_026731679.1, read as the reverse complement.
TCACAATATACTTCTATTACAGCCTTGACAATGACGTAACGTTTTCGTACATTAATAGCCGCGGGCGATTTTACGTACCCAAAACGATAGATTACCGATTCATTTTACAATGAAATCACTAGAATTTTATAAATTGCCCAGATTAAGCATTGCTAAAACACTTACACTAGTTAATAAAACATGGATGGGATAGAATATCTTTGAAAAGTTTAGATCTATTCTATATTCTTAAACATATTTTATTGACGCATATTGGTCATCAAATTCATTAATCTGGGTTTAGTTTTCCTTTTTAAACATCCTTCCATTAAAAAAAGGAAATCAAATATTTTTAAAAATATAGATCTAGATCTAATTCCATCTTGCGATTTTTATTCTGACGAAGACAGTGTCCATATGAATAGAAATGTGGTAATAAAATAAAATGTACTGTGCATATTCTGCTAAAATCAAATCAGCTGCAAGGTCAACCCTGCAGAGTTCTTCTCTTCAGATAGGCATATGGTTGTCACGGATTGTTTGGCTTGCAATGCTGGGAGTGGCCAATGGACACCAGCGAGTTGACGAGATTCCTACCGTAATGTTGTTGACATGGAATAAAAATGTGCTTTTTTTAGTTTTAGGACCACAAAACTAATAAAAGATAAAATTTTATGAAAAACTTAAGCCTAAAATTAATTCAGAAATGTAATATTTTAGAATCAATGCTATACAAGTTGCAGATCCAGAGAACTTGAAAATAATTTGTTGAGTTTAAGGCTACATTTCTATTTATTTTCATCAAGCCTAAGTTATAACCCAATGTTTCACTTTTGTAAGACAAACATTGATTGGCTGTAAAGGAACTCCGTGATCGATTTCTGACAGCCCCACTTTATAGTTATTTTGGTTTACAAAACTTTGCAGATCAAGTTTTTAGATAACTATGCAAATTTAAACACCATGACCTATTTTTTCTATTTTTAGCTTACAACGTGTACATTACATGTGAAAACCAAATTTTTTTTGCTTTTTTTTTTTAAATTTTTATTTAGTTACCGAAAATTTTAAAAACATCAAATACACCCAATCTTTAGTAAAGTCCGAAAAAAACCATACAGACAGGATTTTATAACCATATTAATTGTAACTACGCCGTGCCTGATTTTTAAATTAATTTATGCTCCTCTCAAATACCTTTGAGACTTTTCTCGCTGGTGTCCATAAATAAAAATCAGTAATTAAGCTCCAAATGAGTTTATTATCAACAAATTAAGTATTTGATTGATTAGAGATTGATCTCTAGTTTTCATTGGTAATGTTTAAATCGAAAAATAACAAATTTTATAATTAATGAGTATCGCTATTATTAATTATTATAAAATGGCGGTAATCTATCGTTTTGGGTACGTAAAATCGCCCGCGGCTAGTAATGTACGAAAAAGTTACCTCATTGTCAAGGCTGTAATAGAAGTATATTTTGATATATTTGTGTCAAATATTATAGATAAATGAATAAATAACCTAAATCAATAGCCAAATATATCAATAGGGTAAAGGAGGGCGTTAAGAGCCGTGTGGTATTAAGCCCCAATCAACACCCCACCCCCACAAAACCCCCAATAACACTGCTAATCTACTTCTGAGGTAACAACCACTGCTGTTCTTTGATAACAGAGAAGCAGAGGATTAATTTTATGTAATTTATGACCCACTTGGTCCAATAGGGAGAGGATGAGACAGGATTTAATCCCACTGCTCTTTCCCTAAAATTTCTCATCTCCATAAAACCATTTTGTGAACTTTTTTTCCAAATAGACATAACTTGGGAAACTTTACTTTGTAATAAACCAAATGAATTTTTCAAGCCCATTCTTTGTTCCTGTATTAGAGCATTGGTTGTTGTACATTTTAACACTATTTTTATAGCTATGGCTAGAATAGTTTTATTTTGGTGAATTTTTTTTGCACAGTGATTATTGGTAAAAGTAAAGTTTCCCTTTCAAACCTGGCGGTCTATGGGGCAAGTGAAGTAGAGTTCACTTGTTTCTGTGACCTCGGCATATGAAGAGATAGTGTGGTCAGCACTATGCCCAGCCGCTTTTACTTTCCCTAACATAAGTTAGGTACCCATCAGAGTTGGGTGGACTCAGGGACGGTCTACTGACTTGAACCCGGATTCGAATTCGAGACTTACGGGTTAGCAGTCCAGCTCTCTACCGCTAGACCACTCCGTCCCTTATTGGTGCCAAAACAAAATGGCCGACATTTGTCCCATTTTACCATGCTATAAAGTTTGTATCATTATCAGAGTAAAACTTGACTGATCATTACCATAATGGTTTTATTTGTTAGATAATAACTAAATCTACATGATAGATAATAACTAAATCTACATGAATACATTAATTTTGTCCACTAGCTTGCCTGTTTAGAAAAGTTATAACAGATACTGTTATGTGGCTCTTGAAACCCTAAGTGCAAGTTTCTCATTTATTAGACCACTGAATATGACACTGGTATAGGAATAGTTAACACAAAATGTATTAATTGTTAAACAGACTTGTGTCTAAATGATAGAAATACAATTCTAACCTGCTAAAAAGTAAAAATTCAGCCATCTGATGTTAGCAAGGTAATTTTAAACTGGTACATGTACTTATTACCCCTAAGGGGCAATACAGCTGACTCAGCCCTACCTGTTTCTAACCAACCATAAAACTTCTACAGATCTCAGACAATCTGGGGTGGCATGTTATGTAATATATGACCTTCATGGTCTAGCAGGGTGGAGACCAAAGAGGAATCAGTACCACTGCTCTCCCATCACAATTTCTCACCCCAATGATACCCAGCCCCCACCTGTATCTAACCCACCATAAAACTTCATCTCTTTGTAGGTAACATGGACTTAGTTCTTAGATCTCAGCCAACCAGAGATAGCATCTCCTTATGTAATTTATGGCCCTCAGGGTCCAGCAAGGAGAACAAGGGGAATCCAGTACCACTGCTCTCCCCTCACAATTTCTCACCCCAATGATACCCAGCCCCTACCTGTATCTAACCCACCATAAAACTTCATCTCTTTGTAGGTAACATGGACTTAGTTCTTAGATCTCAACCAACCAGAGATAGCACCTCCTTATGTAATTTATGGCCCTCAGCGTCCAGCAAGGAGAACAAAGGGGAAACCAATACTACTGCTCTCCCCTCAACATTTCTCACCTGTTATGTAATGTATAGCACACATGGCTTATCAGGGGAAAGCATTAAGGCAGATTAGTTAGTACCACCCCTTTTTACATACAAGAATGTTAACTCTGGACAGCTACACACTAGTATACTAGCTACACACTAGGCATACTAATGTGCCTACTGCAAACTACTAGACTTTAGGGCTTAGGCCCTATGTACACCTGCAATTGTATCAATTGTAGACTGGGCCCATTGGGGCCTAGTGATAGCTAGTATCAGTTAAAGTGTGTGTACACAGCATTAACTATTTTGGGGTTAGAAATTATTATTTTTATTGCGGTGTTAGTCTAAACAAGGAGATAATACTTATTGCCCCATCGCCCGGCTCCTTTCACCCCAAATGCTGATTTTGGGGGTATGACAATAAATGTTCAATTAAACCCATTTAAAGTATATTTAATACACTTTGTTATTATTTTTATATTGTGTAAGATATGTTAGAATAATTTTGCCATATTTTCAATACTAAAAAATTCTTAGATTAGTAGAAATCTTTAAAAATGTACAGGTTCTAAAAAGTGTGGCTCTTAACGCCCTCCTTTACCCTATAGTCAAGAAATTAACTTTTAACAGCAGTGTTTGCGAGCAGGATTTCCTATAGGCCTATACTATAGGTTGAATTATGGATTTTTTAAAATAAAATATTCTGTTATTTCAAATACACCATTAACTTCCTTACCCCTTAAGAGAACATTTGACACCTCATTTAAATATCTAGCTTACTCGGTTGACGAGAAAATAGAGAATTTGAAAATTAATCAAAAATGGAAAATGAATGACAAATCAGCGTTCTTGGCCCTCGACCGGCATAGGCCACGCAGCGTTGACGAGGTTAACCACCGGTCACGAATGCAGCAACTGTCGGCCCACAGTGAAGAAAAAATCAATATACTAATAAAATTACTAATACAATAATAATGTCCATAATTTTACTTTTTCCACACATGCTACAATTGAATTATAATTAAAATACTAGACTTAACAGTTCATTCCGTAAAAAACAAAAACTAGTTGTTTCTGTCTGGCAACTAGCGTAACAATGACGCAACGTTACTAAAAATAGCAGAGAGAAATTGTCGCATGGTTACTTACGGGGTAATTGGATTTTTGGTAGAGATCATCCATAATACTGTAAATATACATGGTAAATATCTCAATTATATATTAATCTACCATTATACGGGCCGTTTTCCCCGTTATACGGTCGTTTTTGGCCGCGGTTCAGTTTATACGGAGAGTGCTCCACTGGAAATCCTCTCATTATTTACAACTACAATTCTAGCGTTTTTTTCTGGCATTCTAAGGCATATTATCCATTTTATTAGCATCTTGTGTTAAAATAATGATAAGAATTTGCAAGATTAACAGTTTTTTCATTTGTCGTGGATTGGACCCTAAAATAAACGTAAAAACCATCAGAAAACGACGCGTGACGTTTCAGGGTCAGAGGTCAATCCAGCCATCTAAGCAATGAGGCGGCCTACTATACTATATTATATAGTATATAAACAGCAGCCATTTGTAAAATATAGTTGCCTTCCCCTGATCTCGCGCTATAAGTTAACAAAGAAAGAACTTAAACAAGATGTCTGCTATAGTAAATGAGCATGGATGCATCTGTTGGAAACATCGCTAGTATTCATTTATTATCGAAAATTTTTAATTCAATTGTTTGAAAACAGGTACATAAATGAAACAAGGAAACATTTTTTAATTTTTCAAAACACAAATCCTCCTCAAAATGTGAAATAATTATTAAAATTTAAGGAGTCACCTGTTTTTCACATTACTAGTCGCGGGCGATTTTACGTACGTACCCAAAACGATAGATTACCATTGAAAATGGCGTCCTATGAGGTTTTTAATATTCAATATGGTCGTCTGTACGGGCAATGGTTTGTTTCGACCGTTGATTTATTATATAATTCTATTTTTATATCATAGTGAAGATGTTATAATATTATGTACAAATAAAAAAGTCAATTATACACACACCTACTTTAGTTTATTTTGACTTCAAGCACAAGAGTGACTATAAAGAAAAGCGTGGATCTCTTCCTAAACATAAATAAAGGTATCCTATAGATACTAAAATGACCCACGCTTTTCTTTATAGTTATTTAAATAGTAGTCTATAATTTATTTTCTACTTTTTAGTGCATTAGTTCATAAAAGCTTGTTATTAAAACGGTTTTTTATGAATTTTTGTTCAGTACTTTACATGTTTTATTTACAATAGTGTTACATGACTAAAAACCATTGCGCGCCTATTGAACGTGATGGCGCAGCTATTGAAGGTGATGACGCGTGTGGTGTGGTTGGATAGACATGCCTACTAATTCGGTCAACATTTTAATTAATTCATAAAAAATTAATTAGGCATCCAATTAAGTCAAATTTAATTTCAGATTGCATTGTCTTCATGTCTTGACCCACGTGCCAAATGTGAATCGTATCAGTCAAGTAGAAGTTTCCGAATTTTCACTTCAGCATTTCGATCTAGACAGACTGACGACAGACTGACGAGGAAGTGAGTTAAATAAAAGCTTGTAATAAAGTAATAAAGTTAAATAAAGTATAGATTCTAGATTAGATCTAGATACGACGTAGATCTAGGAACCTTTTTTTACATTTACTATACTATAGGCCTGCTATTTAGTCATTTACTATTTATTTAAGAAACTTACTAAATAATACTACATGACGGACACATGAAGTATTTTGTTAGATTATTATTTAGGCCTATTAGGCTACTTGTTATTAGTTGTAATATACTTTTGGACTTTTGGGTAATCTATATACTACTAAAAGTCAAGTTTGTTTACATGTTTGAATATTTATTTTTTTGTTTGTTTTTTTTTTTTTTTTTGTTTGGCTGATTGACTATTGTGAATAATTCTATTCATCGTGGAGAGCTGTAAAATAGTATGTAGGTAGAGAAAATTTTTTGTTTTAAGACAGACTGTTAATCACACATTTATTTAAAGACGTTAATTAATGTATTGATTTTTTCATAGGTAGAGTAACCCTATTTTTTTAAAAAGATTAGAACGACCACTACACTCGGCGGGACCGTGACGTCACAGTTTTTGTTTACTCTTTAGTACAATAAAATGGCGGCGTCTATCGAAGAAGATTGTGTTCCCATTCCAATGTTTAACGCGTTCTAAAGCTAATTTTCTGTCGGCTTTAACTTTAACAATACGTCCGTTTGCTGTATTTATTACGTTCCAACACTTATATCAATTTTCAACTGTCTTTTTCATTTAGTTTTACGATAAATTTCTCTAGATCTACAATCTGTCCAAGAAAGTTATTTATAGATCTAGATCTAGAATCTAGAATCTAAATCTAGGTAAAATCAAAGATTTATTAGTTATAGATCTAAATACAAACAAAAAAAGAAACGAGACTTAAGCAAACAAGTCGTAGATCTAGAATATAGATAATTCTATCTAGATTTAGATAATAATGAGTTTCTATATGTAATAGATTGAAATAATTGTGAGGTCAAGGGAACTCACTCTTCTGTATTAGTTATATTTATAATATTGTTATCTTGAGTGATGTCCCTTGTGTACTTCCTTCCGTCCTCTCTGTGTGTTACCATCGTGATGTAGTTAGACCCAATAAATGTGTTATATACAACCACAGGCTTCTGTCGTCAATCTATTATAACTGGCGACGAAGGATAAACATCTACTAGAAAGAGCACCTACTTACGCAAAAAAGAGGTTTGCTAGAGCTTATTAGCTAATTATTTCTAGAATTATGGCGCTGTATGGCCAAATAAAACAATTTGATGCGAATGATGAAATCATTCAAGATTACCTAGAGAGGTTAAGCTTTTACCTAGAAGCTAACGACGTGACGATAGAAGCCAAAAAGAGAGCTGTTTTGTTAACAGTCATAGGGCCTCAACAATTTAGGCTACTAAAAGACTTATGCGCACCAGCTAGTCTAACTACCAAGAGCTTTAACGAGCTGAGCAAATTGCTAACAGACCACCATGCGCCTACCCCATTAAAGTTTTTATGTAGAGCTAGATTTGACAGTAGGACTCGTCAACCAAACGAGTCAATAACAGAATATGTTGCTGCTTTACGTCATTTAAGTGAATTTTGTGAATTCGGCGATACGCTGTCTGACAGACTATGTGAAAAGTTTGTGACAGGTGTAAACAGCCCTGATATTCAAAGAAAGTTGCTGCTCGAGTCAGATCTAAAATTGGAAAAAGCAATACAACTTGCAATGTCATTCCAGCAGTCATCAGATGCGGCGAGATCTTTAGCACCTTCAGAGATCCATGCAGTAAACAGCAGGTTAGTTAATAAACATCAACCCCATCAGAGCATTCCAACTTATGCTAAACACCCTGCTCGTTCAAGTCCTAGATCTAAATCTAGTAATAATTATCAAAAATGTCATCGATGCAAAGGTCCCCATGCATCTCATCGGTGCAAGTTCAAGTTAGCAACTTGTTATAAGTGCGGTAAGCAAGGTCACATTGCCAAGGCCTGCTTTGCAAAGTCTTCGTCTGTTGCTAAATCTAGCCAGTCAAGACAGTACCGCAACCAAAAGCAGCACTATGTTAACTCTCACCAAGACTACCTAACCCAACCAATGAACCACTCTACCTGTGAAAATGCTCAAATTGATTTGCAGCCGGATTTCAACCTGTTCTCTGTTAAATCAATAAGTCATGCTCCCATCAATGTGCAAGTTAATATCAACGGTAAGAGCATCAGCTTCCAACTTGACACTGGAGCATCTCTAACAGTCATAACAAAGAAAGATTTTGACGCTGTCACAGGAGGATCAGTGCCTCTACAGCCGTGTCACAAGTGTCTAACAACATACACTGGTGACAATGTTCCGGTAATAGGAGAGTGTATGGTTCATGTAAGTTATAATGGTCAAAGTGTTAAACTTCCTCTTCTTGTGGTTGAAGGAAATGGACCGCCATTACTAGGTAGGAACTGGTTAAGTGATCTTAAGTTAAATTGGGAGAGTATTTGTTCATTGAAGAATGTAAAAGAATCTAGTCTTACTTCACTAGATAAAGTAATATCTGAAAATAAATGTGTTTTTGGTAACTCTGGATTACTAAATGATAGAACAGTGAAGTTAAGCATTAAAGATACAAATCCAAGATACTGCAAAGCTAGAGTTCCACCTTATGCAATGAGGAATAAAATTGAAAATGAGCTAAGTAGATTGGAATCTAATGGCATCATAAAGAAGGTAGACTATTCCGATTGGGCAACGCCCATTGTGCCAGTGTTAAAGAAGGATGGTTCTATAAGAATTTGTGGAGATTATAAAACTACACTGAATAAGCAAATAGAGCTAAATAGGTACCCTATACCTAACATTGAGGAAATTTCTTTGAATTTGGCAGGAGGAGACAAATTCACTGAATTAGACTTTAGTCATGCTTACACTCAACTAGAACTGCATCCAGATTCAAAAGTCTATACGACAATAAACACACATAAAGGACTCTACCAATATGAAAGACTATGTTTTGGCATATCATCTAGCCCTGGAATTTTCCAAGCTGTCATGGACAGTATTTTTAAGGACATTCCAAATGTTTGTGTGTACTTTGACAATGTGTACATAACTGGTAAGAATGACACTGAACATCTTAAAACACTTGATAAAGTATTGAAAATTGTTGGTGAAAAAGGTTTAAAGATAAACAAAGATAAATGTCAATTCATGTTGACAGAAATTAGTTTTCTTGGTTATATATTGAGCAAACAAGGCATCAGACCTCAACCTGAGAAAACAAAAGCCATTAAAGAAGCACCCAAACCTGAAAATACCCAACAACTAAGAGCTTTTTTGGGCTTGATAAATTACTATGCAAAGTTCATAGGGAATCTGTCTGGTAGACTATCACCACTGTACAAGCTGCTACAGAAAAATGCAACTTGGCACTGGGGTAAACAACAAGAAGCTGCTTTTAATACAGCAAAAGAGGCTTTGTCTGCTGACACCTTACTAACTCACTATGACCCAGGGAAAAGACTTATATTAACATGTGATGCTTCACCAGATGGTGTAGGAGCAGTCTTGTCCCACATGGATGAGAAGGGTGACAGACCCATTGCTTTTGCCAGTAGATCTTTGAACCAGGCTGAGAAAAATTATTCTCAGTTAGATAGGGAAGGCTTAGGCATCATTTTTGGTGTTAAGAAATTTCATAAGTTTCTGTTTGGTAGGAAGTTCACCATCTTTACAGATCATAAACCATTGCTAGGTTTATTTGGAGAAAACAAAACCCTACCTGAGCATGCCTCACCAAGATTTCAAAGATGGGCTATCACACTAACTGCATACAATTATGAATTGAAATACAAACCTGGATCTGAGAATAGTGCAGATAGTCTTAGTAGATTACCTTTAAAAAACCAGAGCCTGAACTATGTACCAGAAGATGTATTTGTTCTCTTCACTATCATGGATAACTCCAATATAAATGTGAATGATATTAAGAGAGAAACACAAAAAGATGAGTGCTTAATAAAAGTATATGAGTACTGTAAGAATGGTTGGCCTGAAGAGTCTGTGAATGATGAATTAAGGCCATATTAAATAAGAAATAAAAACCTTTGTGAAGATAATATAAAAGATGGAGAAGATGCAGTCCATTATCAGTCAGAGTTGCCTAAACAAAGTACTTGTAACTTAATAAATGATTATGGTGATATGGCAATTTCAAATGTTTTAAAGAGAATACATTAGTAAGAAGGAATGTGATCATCAAACAACTTTGCTAACATCATTAGCACTTACAGAAACTAAAAGGGTAACATCAAAAGAAAAGAAAAAGGATTTTTGCCATTGAATACACCCACTTCAAATACTGGATCACAGTTGCAAAGTGATATTGTCCAGGATATTACTTTTAAACAGTATGTTTGGTTACGAAAAAAGCACTATCAGATTACCTGAGGAAATTGATCAATCAAAGAAATCTATGCCAGTTAAGGATCTGAATAATAGCATAATACTTTCAGATGCCAATTAAAAAAGTAAATCATGACAGAACACCCATTGAAAGAGAATTTGGTATTAATAAGAATGTGTATCTAAGAAATTATGGGAGAAAGGAAAAATGGATACCAGGTCAAATTGTTCAATGTACAGGACCTGTGCCTTATAAAGTTAAAAATAACTTGTGCAGATAATAAGTGTGAATCTGTCAATCCCACCAAGTCTGATCAGTTCACACCAACTCAGTTTGTTCCACAACCAAGTTCTGTTGATATGAGTGAATCAAGTTGTCTAGAGTCAGAAAATGTAAATTCTGGAGTTAATGATTTAAATCCTAGACCTCCTGAGATAGAGAATCCAGATGGTCAGAATCTTGAGTCACCAAATCAGAAGCCACTGAGAAGGTCAAGCAGGACAATCAAAGTCCCAAATAAGTTAGACCTATGATTCTAAAGGTCAAAAGGACTTTGACATTATTGTTTTGTATTTTGATTATGTTGTGGCATATTGTGCATTGTTTGTAAGGATGTAATCTACCATAATGTTCATGTTACAATATAATTGGTGATTTTAGGATACTATCAATTGTTCTATTGAGAGATGTGTTATTGTGTTCTAAGGGTAAAGGGATGTAATAGATTGAGTTAATTGTGAGGTCAAGGGAACTCACTCTCTGTATTAGTATTATATTTATATTGTTATCTTGAGTGATGTCCCTTACATGTTGTTATCTATAAATAGTTCTCTCTCGCCACTTCCTCTCTCTCTTTGCATCATGGCGTCTGTACATAATAAAGACTGTTAACAACCAACGCGGCTTCTCGTCAGTCATTACAATCCACTTCACTATATACTAAAATATTTTAGACCATTATTATTTTGTATAAATCTTTGTTTCGACTATGCAAATGTTGAAGTGCTGGCTCCAGGGCGTATTTGCGTAGCTTAAGATTCATACGCTGCTTCGATACCGGTAATTTTGCTAAATTATAAACGTAAATTCTAAATATAGCTCAGTCGTAGATCTAAAATATAGATAATGTTCTATCTAGATTTAGATAATAATGATTTTCTATATACTAAACTATTTTAGACCTTTATTATTTTATATAAATCTTTGTTTGGAATATGGTAATTTTGAAATGCTGGCTCCGGGCCTATTACAGAAGCCAATGATTAGATCTAGATCTAGATTCTAGATATAGCAAGAAAAACTAAACTTAAGACTTAAGCAAGCGAGTCGTAGAATCTAGATCTAGATAATTCTAGCTAGATCTAGATAATTTCAGACCTTCTTTATTTTATATAAATCTTTGTTTGGCTAATTTAAGAAAAAAATTAATTTGAAAGTCACTGCTACTAGACTTAGTTCTAGATCTATGCGCGTAAATCAAGTTGCATAAGGAGACTCAAAGTATAGTATAAAAATTCACTTGTGACGTCACGAGTAAATAGCTAAGTTGGTAGTGTAGACGGCTCTCATGCGGGTGGCACAGGTTCTAGACCAATATGTCAATGAAATTTAAATTTATTTTTTTTAGATGTGAATGATAAAGTTGCCTATCTGAACTTGGCAGGATACAGGGCAGGTGAAGTAGAGTTCATCTGTTTCTTTGTCTTAAGCATATGAAAAGATAGTGTGGTCAGAGACATGCTCGGCTGGAATCGTTTTTTAAACGATAAAAACATGTTGTCTGACAATTGGCGGAACACTGGGCAGGTGAAGTAGAGTTGAGTAGGTCACCTGTGACGTCAGTATATGAAGGGATAGTACGAAATCGGTGTTTTCGGTGTTTTTAAAAGATAAAAAACATATTTTTGAATGTGGGGGTCTGTTTTTTGTGACGATAAGTGACACTGCAGTAGCGTAGGGAGGAGGGGATAGGGGGACATATGTCCCCCGGCGCCGACCTTAGGGGGCACCAAAATGGGTTGAAAAAATAAATTGAAAGGTTGAGGGGGTGCAAATCGAAAGTCTGAGTGGGGGGGGGGTTCAAATCGAAATCTTGAGGGGGGGGGTGCACATCAAAAGTTTGGGGGGGGGGGGGGGTTGCAAATCGAAATCTTGCGGGGGGGGGGGGGGGTTCAAATTGAAAAGTTTGTCCCCGGGCGCCGTTAAGGGTCGCTATGTCTTTGAGTGAGAGACGTGATATTTTTTGATGGATGACCCCCGAAACCCACAGTTATCCAACGGATGACGGGTAGTCTACTTAATACTAATAGTGTAATAGTCTTATAGTGTCTTATACATTTGTAGTAAATTTATAGGTAATCTATCATCATTTTATATGTGACTCAATAAATTTTAGTAATTATTAGGAGGATTTATGTTAGTTCACATCCAGTGACTGATTAAAACGCCCAGATCCCAGTACTCTTGGTTTTTTACTTTCTCGTATATACGTAGTATAGAGAAAGTATTGTAATCGTGCAAAAAAAAAAAAATACGGAAAAACATAATTTTGCAATCTTGTCCGTATGTCTGTGAGTGTGTGTATCTGTGTGTCTGTGTGTCCGTGTGTAAACACGATAACTTGAGTACCGTTACAGCTAGGTTGATGAAATTTCATATATAAGTATTATATCAAAATCGTAGATCCGTATCAACTTTTGAGCGATTTCCGACAACCGGAAGTGGTACTTTTTCTACTTTGAATTCTTCAAATGCCTATAACTTGAGTACTATTTCAGATAGATAAATGAAATTTCACTTGTAAGTAAAAGATCTAATTATCTACCTTCTGTTAAATTTTGAGTAATTTCCGTTGATCGGAAGTAGTAATTTACGCTACTTCCGATTTCTCAAAAAACTAATGTAAATTCTTAAAGTACTAATAATATTGCGCACTATTATGCGCTTTTTTATTTCGCGTTCACTTGGTGTGCAATTAATTTGTCTACGAGATTTTATTCTATTTTTAAAACTTTAAGTATTTAAAATGGATTAAAAATCATGTCTATAGCCCGAGTTCCCATCCCCTGTTATTTTATATAAAAATATTCGAGAAAGTTTAGGGGAGATCACTCCTGGTTTATTTTAAATAGTATAGAAACTATAGATGCCATAGTATTATTAGTATTGGTAACTATTAATTTTAATAATTTATAGATCTAGGCCTAAATCGAAATAGTAAAAATTCTAGATGATCTAGCCTAAAAATGTTTATCACAAATGTGCCAAATACATAATTGAATTATAGAGTGATAGTAAGTTAAATATATTGTATTGAAAGAACAGTGTAAATTGTTAACAAAAAATATTTAATTTGTCATGAGCTGTTATAAAAATCTTAGACATCATGACTTATTTATATATATATATATATAATTATCTTCTTGTAGACCCTAGAAAACACCAAGGTGTAAGCCCGCCTAGCAACTTCCTCTCTAGGCATATCGCTACCACCTCCATCCCAACATGGTCTGGTGAGCTGTGGTTCACGCTAAATGTTTACAATCATAGAGCCGGGTTTAGTGACTGCTAGAGGGCTGGTACCAGCCATATTAGGGGCAGATAAAACGTTTGAAACGAATTTAAACTTAGGGGAGGTAACTAAAAGGAGGCTGCTTTCACTGGGGGGGGGGGGGGGGAAGAAAGAAGGGTTTTAGTGTTTTAAAGCAAATATTTTTAGTGGCAGCATTGGTACTGTCGAATTCACAAAGGATGAATTACTGAAAATTAGAAAATAAAACAATATATTGCGGTGTATAATACGCCATGAGTCTGCTTGTATTAAATAATCAATTAGTAATTTAACTATTTAGCATAATTTTAAATGTACAGTTGATATTTAATAGACTATTTAAATTAATTAATTTATTTTTTGAATAACAACCATATAGCGAAACAACATAATTGTGCCCAACCATTACTTACATTTAACATAAGGCAATTATTTATTATTATAATATAAATAACCAACTGTACATCAAGCCTCTAAGCTGAAAGTAACTACTAAAAATCTAGATTAGTGATGGAGCCTAACTATTTTAAAATTTAGACTGTCTAGCTCTAAAGAAGATCTTTTTGTTTAAATGTCACTATTTGTGTTTCCCGGCCGGGCAGAAAGAAATATTTCTTATTTAATTTATTAGAAGAACTTTAGTTGTCATTAACATTTTCTATCATTACTATTATAACAAAATTTTAAATTACATTTTTAATTTAAAATAATTAAATATTATCAAATATTTCTCTTTCAGCTCTAACTGTTTGATCAAGTGGATACCTCTGATTAATTTAATAACTGTAATAGATTGAAATAATTGTGAGGTCAAGGGAACTCACTCTTCTGTATTAGTTATATTTATAATATTGTTATCTTGAGTGATGTCCCTTGTGTACTTCCTTCGGTCCTCTCTGTGTGTTACCATCGTGGTAGTTAGACCCAATAAATGTGTTATATACAACTACAGGCTTCTGTCGTCAATCTATTATAACTGGCGACGAAGGATAAACATCTACTAGAAAGAGCACCTACTTACGCAAAAAAGAGGTTTGCTAGAGCTTATTAGCTAATTATTTCTAGAATTATGGCGCTGTATGGCCAAATAAAGAATTTGATGCGAATGATGAAATCATTCAAGATTACCTAGAGAGGTTAAGCTTTTACCTAGAAGCTAACGACGTGACGATAGAAGCCAAAAAGAGAGCTGCTTTGTTAACAGTCATAGGGCCTCAACAATTTAGGCTACTAAAAGACTTATGCGCACCAGCCAGTCTAACTACCAAGAGCTTTAACGAGCTGAGCAAATTGCTAACAGACCACCATGCGCCTACCCCATCAAAGTTTCTATGTCGAGCTAGATTTGACAGTAGGACTCGTCAACCAAACGAGTCAATATCAGAATATGTTGCTGCTTTACGTCATTTAAGTGAATTTTGTGAATTCGGCGATACGCTGTCTGACAGACTATGTGAAAAGTTTGTGACAGGTGTAAACAGCCCTGATATTCAAAGAAAGTTGCTGCTCGAGTCAGATCTAAAATTGGAAAAAGCAATACAACTTGCAATGTCATTCCAGCAGTCATCAGATGCGGCGAAATCTCTTACGCCTTCAGGGATCCATGCAGTAAACAGCAGGTTAGTCAACAAACACCAACCCCATCAGAGCAATCCAATTTATGCTAAACAGCCTGCTCGTTCAAATCCTAGATCTAAATCTAGTAATAATTATCAAAAATGTCATCGATGCAAAGGTCCCCATGCATCTCATCGGTGCAAGTTCAAGTTAGCAACTTGTTATAAGTGCGGTAAGCAAGGTCACATTGCCAAGGCCTGCTTTGCAAAGTCTTCGTCTGTTGCTAAATCTAGCCAGTCAAGACAGTACCGCAACCAAAAGCAGCACTATGTTAACTCTCACCAAGACTACCTAACCCAACCAATGAACCACTCTACCTGTGAAAATGCTCAAACTGATTCGCAGCCGGATTTCAACCTGTTCTCTGTGAAATCAATAAGTCATGCTCCCATCAATGTACAAGTTAATATCAACGGTAAGAGCATCAGCTTCCAACTTGACACTGGAGCATCACTAACAGTCATCACAAAGAAAGATTTTGACGCTGTCACAGGAGGATCAGTGTCTCTACAGCCGTGTCACAAGTGTCTAACAACATACACTGGTGACAATGTTCCGGTAATAGGAGAGTGTATGGTTCATGTAAGTTATAATGGTCAAAGTGTTAAACTTCCTCTTCTTGTGGTTGAAGGAAATGGACCGCCATTACTAGGTAGGAACTGGTTAAGTGATCTTAAGTTAAATTGGGAGAGTATTTGTTCATTGAAGAATGTAAAAGAATCTAGTCTTACTTCACTAGATAAAGTTATATCTGAAAATAAATGTGTTTTTAGTAATCCAGGATTACTAAATGATAGAACAGTGAAGTTAAGCATTAAAGATACAAATCCAAGATACTGCAAAGCTAGAGTTCCACCTTATGCAATGAGGAATAAAATTGAAAATGAGCTAAGTAGATTGGAATCTAATGGCATTATAAAGAAGGTAGACTATTCCGATTGGGCAACGCCCATTGTGCCAGTGTTAAAGAAGGATGGTTCTATAAGAATTTGTGGAGACTACAAAACTACACTGAATAAGCAAATAGAGCTAAATAGGTACCCTATTCCTAACATTGAGGAAATTTCTTTGAATTTGGCAGGAGGAGACAAATTCACTGAATTGGACTTTAGTCATGCTTACACTCAACTAGAACTGCATCCAGATTCAAAAGTCTATACGACAATAAACACACATAAAGGACTCTACCAATATGAAAGACTATGTTTTGGCATATCATCTAGCCCTGGAATTTTCCAAGCTGTCATGGACAGTATTTTTAAGGATATTCCAAATGTTTGTGTGTACTTTGACAATGTGTACATAACTGGTAAGAATGACACTGAACATCTTAAAACACTTGATAAAGTCTTGAAAATTGTTGGTGAAAAAGGTTTAAAGATAAACAAAGATAAATGTCAATTCATGTTGACAGAAATTAGTTTTCTTGGATATATATTAAGCAAGCAAGGTATCAGACCTCAACCTGAGAAAACAAAAGCCATTAAAGAAGCACCCAAACCTGAAAATACCCAACAACTAAGAGCTTTTTTGGGCTTGATAAATTACTATGCAAAGTTCATAGGAAATCTGTCTGGTAAACTATCACCACTGTACAAGCTGCTACAGAAAAATGCAACTTGGCACTGGGGTAAACAACAAGAAGCTGCTTTTAATACAGCAAAAGAGGCTTTGTCTGCTGACACCTTACTAACTCACTATGACCCAGGGAAAAGACTTATATTAACATGTGATGCTTCACCAGATGGTGTAGGAGCAGTCTTGTCCCACATGGATGAGAAGGGTGACAGACCCATTGCTTTTGCCAGTAGATCTTTGAACCAGGCTGAGAAAAATTATTCTCAGTTAGATAGGCAAGGCTTAGGCATCATTTTTGGTGTTAAGAAATTTCATAAGTTTCTGTTTGGTAGGAAGTTCACCATCTTTACAGATCATAAACCATTGCTAGGTTTATTTGGAGAAAACAAAACCCTACCTGAGCATGCCTCACCAAGAATTCAAAGATGGGCTATCACACTAACTGCATACAATTATGAATTGAAATACAAACCTGGATCTGAGAATAGTGCAGATAGTCTTAGTAGATTACCTTTAGAAAACCAAAGCCTGAGCTATGTACCAGAAGATGTATTTGTTCTCTTCACTATCATGGATAACTCCAATATAAAGGTGAATGATATTAAGAGAGAAACACAAAAAGATGAGTGCTTAATAAAAGTATATGAGTACTGTAAGAATGGTTGGCCTGAAGAGTCTGTGAATGATGACTTAAGGCCATATAAAATAAGAAATAAAACCCTTTGTGAAGATAATATAAAAGATGGAGAAGATGCAGTCCATTACCAGTCAGAGTTGCCTAAACAAGGTACTTGTAACTTGATAAATGATTATGGTGATATGGCAATTTCAAATGTTTTAAAGAGAATACATTAGTAAGAAGGAATGTGATCATCAAACAACTTTGCTAACATCATTAGCACTTACAGAAACTAAAAGGGTAACATCAAAAGAAAAGAGCAAAGATTTTTGCCATTGAATACACCCACTTCAAATACTGGATCACAGTTGCAAAGTGATATTGTCCAGGATATTACTTTTAAACAGTATGTTTGGTTACGAAAAAGCACTATCAGATTACCTGAGGAAATTGATCAATCAAAGAAATCTATGCCAGTTAAGGATCTGAATAACAGCATAATACTTTCAGATGCCAATTCAAAAATAGTTCCATTAGATCATGACAAACATTCATTGAAAGAGAATTTGGTGTTAATAAGAATGTGTATCTAAGAAATTATGGGAGAAGGGAAAAATGGATACCAGGTCAAATTGTTCAATGTACAGGACCTGTGTCTTATAAAGTAAAAACAAATGATGGACTTATTGTCCGTAGACATGCAGACCAGTTAAAAATAACTTGTGCAGATAATAAGTGTGAATCTGTCAATCCCACCAAGACTGATCAGTTCACACCAACTCAGTTTGTTCCACAACCAAGTTCTGTTGATATGAGTGAACCAAGTTGTCTGGAGTCAGAAAATGTAAATTCTGGAGTTAATGATTTAAATCCTAGACCTTCTGAGATAGAGAATCCAGATGGTCAGAATCTTGAGTCACCAAATCAAAAGCCACTGAGAAGGTCAAGCAGGACAATCAAAGTCCCAAATAAGTTAGACCTATGATTCTAAAGGTCAAAAGGACTTTGACATTATTGTTTTGTATTTTGATTATGTTGTAGCATATTGTGCATTGTTTGTAAGGATGTAATCTACCATAGTGTTCATGTTACAATATAATTGGTGATTTTAGGATACTATCAATTGTTCTATTGAGAGATGTGTTATTGTGTTCTAAGGGTAAAGGGATGTAATAGATTGAAATAATTGTGAGGTCAAGGGAACTCACTCTTCTGTATTAGTTATATTTATAATATTGTTATCTTGAGTGATGTCCCTTGTGTACTTCCTTCGGTCCTCTCTGTGTGTTACCATCGTGGTAGTTAGACCCAATAAATGTGTTATATACAACTACAGGCTTCTGTCGTCAATCTATTATAATAACTCTAGCATTAAAGAACATAGAAAATGAGAGAGCAAGTAGGTCACTGTGATATCTGTTCAAGAACATTTTCATCTTTTGAAAGATTACAAAAACATTGGAACAAAACGCACACAGAAGTGCAAGCCATAAACTTGTTTTTGTGATTTTATAGTTGCAGAGGAGCCATTGTTTGCTAAACATAAAAAGGAATTTCATCCAAACGATCGAATGGCGTGTGAGTTTTGTGCTTTTACCACCAGGAAATGGAGTAAGCTGAAAAAACATCACACGATAGTTCATATGGCTTTGTATAAAGAAAACATTGCTACTGGTTTAAAAAAGGACAATTTCAGAGAGGAAACCATGACATCTTCATGTACCCATCAGATCACAAACTTCACCAAATTGTAGAAACTTTAATGTCCAATGCTCAATATTGAAGGAGAAAATTTTTTTATCATCAACTAATGAAATGACAGCTGAACTTTACCACAATAAATTCAAATCATGTGACAAATTACAGTTACATCATGAAAATTAAACAGCTGCACCTCAAAAGTTACAGACTTTAACTGGGCAAAAATGTGAATGTGCTCTGGAGAATTGTACAACTTGTCAACTATACCATAAAGATAAACAGAGAGGCAGTGATCCTCCAACTGAGATTTCTGTGTGTGACATTTGCCAAAAAAGTTTTAAATCCTTATCTCATTTGGCTTCTCATAAAATTGTACACACTCCATTGAAATGTTATATATGTTGCAGGGGCGGAACTACAGTGCCGCCAGACCCCGCAATGCGGGGGGGGCCACGCCATTTAGGGGCCCACGGCCGACCATAAAAAAATTGTTATAGTTAAAAAAAAAATGTTCTTGCATTTTTGGCTTAATGTTCGTTTTGTAAAAAAGATTACCGTAGCTGCGGTTGGATTATCTTTATTCTATAGACACCACCCCACGCTAATTTTTCCTTCGTTTTTAAACCACTGTGAAAGCCGAGTCATCTTTCTCCTACAATGAAACTTATCAAAGATAAGCAAACGTTCAAACCACTTCCATGACTTATTTCCCTTTTTTAAATAGTCAAATAGTGATGCTCATAAGCCTCTTTTTAATAGATTTGTACTAAACAAATTAAAAAGCAATTACTTCTCTTTATTATTATTTGTTTATAAATTACTTACTAAAGAATGACACTGTATAAAAAGAAAATGTATTTAAAATTAATAAAATAAATACAAAAAACCTTAAAAATAAACATGGCACGAGACACCATTATTTACAGAAAGCTTTCCTGTTTTATATTCTTTTGACTGATGGGAGGTTACATGTCTTACGGCAAAGATAATACAAAACTGATTTTCACAAAACAGACTAATGCACTTACACTAATGAATGTAATTTGTTTTAATTAAGAAAATACCCACGTATTTCTCATAACACGAACAGGCCAACATGAATAAGTACCCTGTGTTCGTATGTTGTGTTTGAGTATATATATATATATAAATATATATATACATATATATACATACATAGGTCTATATATTTATAATGGGGGGGGCCTAAAAAATTTTTTTGCGGGGTGGCCCCTTTTTTCTAGTTCCGCCACTGATATGTTGCCACTGTGATAAAAGTTTTAACATTGGAGAAGAATATGATCTACACTTAGCAACACATTTTAGGTATAAGCCATTTAAGTGTGAAATTTGTGAAAAATGTTATGCAGATAAACAATACCTAAAAGCTCACATTAGATTGCATAATGGAGAATCAATTCACAAATGTGAGAAATGCAATTACACGTCACCTTATCTGTGTCGGCTAAAACAACATCAAAAGATTCATCTAAACCTTCAATCAGTTGATGGTGTTGAAAATGTACAAACTTGTGATATTTGCCAAAAAAGCTTTGTTTCTATAGCTCACCTTTTGTCCCATCAACTGATGCATACACCTTTGCAGCTTTACATATGTAGTCATTGTGACAGAGGCTTTAACTTACCAGATGAATATGACCTTCACCTTGTAAAGAGACATTTCAGGTACAGACCTTTCAGATGTTCATTGTGTGAGAAATCTTTTAGCACGAAAAGTAAATTAAAAGTTCACACAAGCATACACACTAGGGATTTACTGTATAAGTGTTTCAAATTGTGAATACACAACAAATGATAGAGGTTCTTCATTAGAACATAGGAGAGTTCACATGAACAGTAAGCCTTTCACATGCAATTCTTGTGACTATTCGGCTGCTTCTAGAGGTACTCTACAAAAACATTTGAGGACTCACTCTGGTGAGAAGCCATTTTGTTGCAACCTTTGTGACAAACGATTCAGTCAACATGTAACTTTAATCTCACATAAACGGCATATTCATCTAGTTTAATCATACTACTGAAGACACACTACGAACAGTGTTATGATGTGTAGTTAATCAAGGTATGTTGGTGTGAAATATATAATGATGACATAATGAGGAAAGATAGTGATGTTTTGTGTAGAAACTGGTTGCTGTGTATTGTGTGAGTTAACCTTAGTCTTGGTGAAAGGGTGTATATGACCAGTGTGACTCAGTCAGTAGAGTGAATCGTGAGACGTCCATGTGGATGACGATTATAAGCAGAATGTGTTTAATAAATATCAGAAGAAAAACCTTTTTTCATCTTGTCAATAAATTGTCACCTGTGTCGTCTAGACGTGTAAGGGTATAATGACTGCCTATGTTGTCTGATATTCTCACATGGTAATGAACCAAGTAGTTCAACCCTCTCACAATCGAAAAATATATTATAAAACTGTTGTGACTGAAGAAATGTAAATTTATGCTGCAATTAAAAATTTTTTTTTTTATTGACATTGGTGTAAAAACACTGGTGTTTTTTTTTTGCATGCCTCCAATTCTGTTTATACCCAATCACAGTTAGATGAGGGGGGGGGGGGGTAGTAAAATGTTTAATCTGCTCAAGTTACAGCTATTTCCAACAGTGGGCTTGTGTCACTTTCAATACCATCATACTGTAAAGTTTTTTTTTAACTTTTAAAAGTTTTTTATATCTGCTTGTCATATATCAAAAAGTGTATTGTGTTGTTTATTGGAAGTCTGTGTTACCTTCTTTCTATTTGAAGCTTATCTGAAGTTTTGGTAGCTGTATTTTCTTATATAACTAGTAATTTGATTTATGTTGACACATTTACTAGTAATAGTTAATCCGTTTAGGCTTTTATGTTCTTGTCTTTAACATATTATAAAGCTTTTCTATTGCTTATGATACACATTGAAATTTATTGGACACATAAGAAAATAAACTTGTTAATTAACAGTTCTTCTGAAATATCTGCAGCTATGTAACACCTCGCCAATCTCTGTTGAGGCTACATCATAGGAGTAATTTAAACCCATAACGAGACAAATGGTGTTGAAAAATTACACACTTGATTCTTTATGTCATCTTATCAACTTTAAATGTAATTATCAAACCAATACAGCATTTTGATAGTAGTGACAGTTTAATTTTGGATGATGACTGTTACACTTGCTTTTCTTTTAAACTCTTAATATTATTTAAGTTATTTATTTAAGTTCCTGTAAATTATCAAACTTTATTTAAATTACCACAAGTTCTATCAATTTTAAAAAGCATTAGTATTTTGCACAATTAAGGTCTTAATGTTTTGTACTGGGCTTTGTGCATCAGTAGGAGTGATGTCACAATTAGCAGTCTTTAACACTATCTGAACCAAATTATCCTCTTTATTTCTAAAGAGCTAATTATAACACAAATATTTTTTTTAATTTTCTGTTATTTTTTAAAATTTACATTAATTTGGTTTTAAATTGTCAATTAAATAGTTAAATTCTGTCTAATCTGAAATATATGCCTATTTCTGTTTTTTTAAATTTACCTGTTGGATTCTTTAAATTTGTTAATTATGTTTATAAATTTTGACATAAATTTTTTCTCAGCTGTGAAACATTGTTGTTGAGATTCATTTCTAATTGCGTTTGTGTTGAGGTTGTATTTTTCATATTGTATGTGGCCAGCTATTAACTCTTTTGTTAAATAAACTAATAGTATTTACATAATTAAGTCTCGAACTTGAATGCAGGTTAAATTAATGTATGTGGCATGTGGTTAAATAAACTAACAGTATTTACTAAAATAAGTCTCGAGTTTGAATGCGGGTTAAAGTCAGTAGAACGTTCCAGAGTTCACCCAGCTCTAATGTGTACCTGACTCACATTATGGAAAGCAAAGACGGCTGGGCATAGTGCTGACCACACTATCCCTTTAGGTGCTGAAGTCTCTGAAAAATTAACTCTACATCATTGTAGAACCAATTTATCCTACACAATGAGCAGCACGAAGCCATTGGTCTACCTATACAACATCCACATTGATAACAATAAAGTTAACACACCCCGCTAAGGCCCCAAATAGAGGTAGACACAAAGCAAGTGACTCAACATGACATTGTAAGAAACATCACACACATTAATTTTACAGCAACCTAAAACTCGAGACAAACTAAAATACACTTATTACTGTCTAAGACAACCACAACAAAATTACTTGTGACTGAGCCCAACTTAGTCATCGTGGGGAACTCACAATAACAATACTTTAAAATAAAAAAGTAAAATACACAAACACACTCAAACCAGTTTGGGAAACCATCCTAAACAGAGCGACCTAAACCACGTGGTCTAAAACACGCCAAGGGTTTTAGAAAATACCAAAATACAATTAAAATCTTTCAAAAAAGAAAACACCACAAGTATACCAGACAAGCCGATGCCCACTATCTCTTTTCAGACGAAAAAGAAAGAAAACGAGAATTATCGGCAGTCGCTTTCATACCAATCACACATATACAAATACAATAAAAAACACAAATACCTTCACGCACGAGGTGAGCCCACACAGAAACTGACCTGATCTACATCTCGCCTAGGGTCAAAAGAAAGAAATTATCCAAGCGGTAAGTTTTTACTGACCGCTTCGTGCAGAACGGGAAACCCTGTAGCCGCTGTCAAGTGGACCATTCATGCAGATTCTCACACAATAAAATAATACAAAATAAGACATCCATTTACCCGCTCACACTAACATTAGTAACAAACAAATGTTATCCGACACTGAACTTACCTAACTTGCAGGTACAGGCTTTGGAGCATCACAAGAGAGGAAAATACACCCCAGCATTCAAAACACATTGGCCTCATTGGAATTTACATACATAAACTGTTGTTAGAAAAACAATAATAATAAAATTTGCCACACACTTTAGCCATTTTATTTCTTAAAATTTTCACGTTACAATTTGTAATAATTCACTACTTTAGAATTTAGATTACAAGTCTATTTTTTTAATAGTAAGGAATAAAAAATTAAATAACTAGCCAAAAATAACATTACGTTGAAACTAAGATACCAAAATGTAACAATTGCAGCTCTAGTCTTTCTTTTCTTCAAATTTATAATTTTTATGCTGTTTTTGTAAAAAAAATTAATGTTAATTTATGACATTGAAATGTGTGGTTAATCTTTAAATTGTATAGCCTTATGTGAAGAAAATTATTTTATTATCTTTTCAATCACATAGTATGCAGAGAGGAGTCTGAGATTTGGCATAAAGTTCATATTGACTTGAGGTGTAAAGAAAGATAAAATCTATATATAACATGTTACAAATGCATTTAATTTAATAAAATAAAACATTTAGCAAAAGTAAGGAAGTGACCATAAGCCTTAGCAATGATGAAACAACATGAAAAAAAAAATTGCTGCTTGGCCAGGTGCCATTGTGACTGCTGGTCTGATGTCATTGTACTTGTCTAATGGAGGTCGTATTAACTGTCAACATGATATTCTGTCATGTTGCTGTATGTCTGACTGAGCTGTTTGTGAGTAGTGTAAATGTGTAAAGTTAAGAATGAGAATTGTGTTTCAGTACTTATATTGTAAACATCTAGTAAATGTAAATAATACATCGAAGTTGAACAGCGTGTTTTATTTTAGTTAGCTTCTGTGATTGTTAATGTGCAATTGGTTTGATCAGAATTGGTAAACTTCCTTGTCCCAATGAATGTGCATTGTCAATTTTATATAATCTGAAACAGGCAAATTAACTGTGTGGCCTGAACAAAACAATGCGGGTATAAAAATAAAACCCTGGGTCCCTGAAGTGAAAGCTTACTTCTCCTATCATACATATTTACAAATAACACAAAAAGAAAGCTACATAATGAAAAAATTGTACACATGCAGCTGACAATAAGATGCTATTTCCTTTTACAGTCAGAATACAATTTCTTTTTAGAGTATGTATAATAATTGACGAGGTATACTCTTTGACAAAAGAACCTTTTTATAATATAAATATTTATTAACTATGGCCCACTATTAGAAGTTATGTGCAGAGAAAAATTATAAGAAATTTATTAATAATAATTTGCTAGATATTAATTTTATGTCAAAAATGATTTTAAATTGGTTTTAAGTCATGATGAATTTCTATATAAAGTAAATTTAAAAGAAAATGTTTCCTTACCAACATCACATTCCTCTGTCTTACATATAGAATGAATTTTTTTAGAGTATTTAAATTTGAGAAAATCGTTTGTGTAAAACATCATTTAGACTACAACTTCTAGAAAACCTTTAATGACATATACCACTTTCATATAGCTTGTCTCATAAATGAATTTTTTCATGTGCACTTAATTGAGAATGTTGAAAAAACCATTTATGGCCAAAAAAAGTTTTTTATATGTAGTTAAACTATTCTGAGTAAATCATTTAGGATTAACATCAAATTCATTTGGATTTTTTCCCAAATGAACAAAATTGTCTTAATAAATCACACTTACAAGCAAATTTTATAGGACAAACATCACATTCATCATGTGGCCTTTCATCTGAATGAATCTTTTTTTGTGTTCTTAAATTAGAATATTGAGAAAACATTATATTAAACATCACATTCATGTGGTTAATCTCCTGAATGAACCTTTTTATGTGTTCTTAAATGAGAACTATTTGAAAATCTTTTCAGACAAACATCGCATTCATATGGCTTAGCTCCAGAATGAACAATTTTATGTCGAAAGAGATCCTTCATATCCACAAATTTTTTATGACAAACATCACATTCATGTGACCTTTATAATGAATGAACTTTTTAATGCTGTAATAGATTATTCTTATTTGCAAAGATTTTATGTCAAACATCACAATTATACACCTTTTCTCCTGAATGAATCTTTTTATGTTTACCTAAGTTAGAACTTTGAGAAAACCTTTTATGACAAACATCACATTCATATGGCCTTACTCCTGAATGAATCTGTTTATGTTGATTTAAGTTAGAACTTCGAGTAAACCTTTTATGACAAACATCACATTCATAATCATATGGCTTATATCCAGAATGAACATTTTTATGCATTTTTAAACCATAATTTCTAGAAAACCTTTTATGACAAACATCACATTCATGTGGCTTATCTCCAGAATGAACATTTTTATGTATTTTTAAAACAGAATTTCTAGAAAACCTTTTATGACAAACATCACATTCATGTGGTTTATCTCCTGAATGAACTTTTTTGTGTTCTCTTAAATCATAACTATAATAAAATCTTTTCAGACAAACATCACATTCATATGGTTTATCTCCAGAATGAACATTTTTATGTTGTAATAGCACATTCTTATTTGCAAAGTTTTTATGACAAACATCACATTCATGTAACCTATTTCCTGAATGAATCTTTTTATGTTTACCTAAGATAGATCTTCTAGAAAACCTTTTATGACAAACATCACATTCATGGGGTTTATCTCCTGAATGAATCTTTTTATGTGCTCTTAACTGAGAAGCAGAAAATCTTTTATGACAAACATCACATTCATGTGGCCTTTCTCCTGAATGAACCATTTTATGTTCTCTTAAATGAGAACCTTGAGAAAACCTTTTATGACAAACATCACATTCATGGGGATTATCTCCTGAATGAACCAATTTATGTTCTCTTAAAGTAGAACTTCTAGAAAACCTTTTATGGCAAACATCACATTCATGTGGTTTATCTCCTGAATGAATAATTCTATGTTGCAATAGATATTTCTCCTCCACAAAGGTTTTATGACAAACAACACATTCATGTGGCCTTTCTCCTGAATGAATCTTTTTATGTTTACCTAAGTTAGATCTTCTAGTAAACCTTTTATGACAAATATCACATTCATACGGCTTAACTCCAGAATGAACATATTTGTGATAACTTAAACCAGAACTATGAGAAAACCTTTTATGACAAACATCATAGTCATATGGCTTATCTTCAGAATGAACATTGTTATGCACATTACTTTCAGAACTTTGAGAAAATGTTTGATTATAATAAACAATTTTATTTCCGTTGTCCCTAGACAAATGTAGATTATCTTTAAGTCCATTTTCTTGTTTATCCTCAAAAAATAAAAATTCTGTTGTGAAATCTTGTTTTAAATTTTCAGTAGGTGATAATTCTGGTTTTAAATTTTCAGATGTTGAAAATACTGCTGCTGCAGCTGGTTTCTTATTAATTTTTTCAATTGAAAATGTATTATCAGGTTTAACATCTTGATAAGTTTTAAATGACATGTTAGGTTTTATATCCTGAAAATTAAAAAAT
This sequence comes from Physella acuta, assembly GCF_028476545.2. Lineage (NCBI taxonomy): Eukaryota > Metazoa > Mollusca > Gastropoda > Physidae > Physella > Physella acuta. Next base: position 49,240 of record NW_026731679.1, on the reverse strand, counting down.
GATAATTCTGGTTTTATTTTTATGTCATTAGAAGAAGAAAATTCTGAATTAATATCAGGTTTAACATCTTGAGAAGTTTTAAATGACATGTTAGGTTTTATATCCTGGAAATTAATCAATGTCAATAATTCTGTTTTGATGCCAGCAGAAGAAGAAAAGTCTGGTGTAACATCAGGTTTAACATCTTGAGTGGTTTTAAATGTCATGTCAGGTTTTATATTCTGAGAATTATAAAATGACAATACTTCTGTTTTGATGCCAGCAGAAGATGAAAATATGGCCGATAGATCTGGTTTCAAATCTTCAGAAGATGAAAATTCTGTTAATTCATTTGACTGTATATCTACAGTAGATGAAACTGCAGCTAACACATCTGTTTCCACCTCCATGCTGGACAGCTTCTTAGATATGAACTGATGATTAAAAAATGTAAATGATAAACTGGTGATTAAATAACCAAAACAACATATTACTAATAACATGGCAAAATTTGTAACACATGCCTGACTTTTGTCAGTCTGATTACTAATGATTACTCAGTCAGATGTAATTTAAAAATAGACAACTAGTAATGCAAAGTAATCAGGACTGCAGATTAATATCTGAAGCTACCAGTTTCTTAAAAATTATTGTTAAAAATAGAAATACTAAGATATTAATAAAAAAAATCAAAACTTGATTTGCTTTTGTTAGTTTTAAATGTAAGTAATAAGTGCTTAATCTTATCCAAATATGTAATAAAAGTGTTAAAATTAATTTTAATTACAGTTCTAAACTGTCATAAACAGCTTAATAAACACTTGATTTCTTTAGACAGCTTGGCACTAATTTGCACTTTTTGTAGTTTAGTGACAATATTTGTACACAATAGGACTTGTAAGTACTTGTTCTCTCTCACTTAAATTCAAGTCCTGTTAGCTGGGGAGAGATAAAAAAATTTGAACTAAATCAATTGTTGTGAACAGGATTTATATTGATAACAAAAAAAACATGGCAGTTTCAAGATTTAAAAATCATCAACAGCTTCCTTAATGCAACAATTGTAAAAACTTTCAATTTCAATGCTATTTAATTCGTATGGCTGGGAACTAATATATGTGCATGCATAAAAGTTTTGTGTATATGGATTTATTAATTTGTTTACAGGTAGTGCAAGGAAGGCTAGGGGATGATACTGTTACTCTACTAAACTGGCTTAGCTATTTTAAACTACGGAATGAACATAGCACCAATGGTGTCCTCTTCCAGTTTTAGAATATAAAGAAATGAACTTTTTCATTCAAATTTGACTTAGATCTAGATTTTATAAATTTAATTAGCAAGACCTACACTATGAAATGTATACAATTTTCTTGGTCAAACTAATGGAGAGGTTGCACACACATGACTAAAACCACATGATGTTTACATCCGCCGCCATGTTGATGCCCTAGCCTAGCACTGGACTTCTCTATGTATTTTATATTGCTAGTCCCTAAGTTTATTTTAAAAACTAGCCTCCCACAGAACAGTAACAATATTTGAAGGAACTTAAATTATTCAGGAACCTATTTTTTTTATTTTTGTCCAGCTGATAGACAATATGAATATAATAAATAACTGCCAAAATGTGAACATCTATCGGAATCTATCCAATCAAAAGTGAAAGCCACAACCCCAGAGAGTCAGCCTCAAGAATACCCAAGATTCTAGAAAGTTCAACCTCACAACAATTGTTGTGGTCTTGGATGCACACTATTAAGTATGAATAGGTCTATTAGTCATTCATGTCAACTATATTGAAAAAAAAATGAAAAATTACTATACAGGCATATATTAAAACAAAACAAAATAACCGTATTAAACAACAAAATCAACACAACAGACATGTGAATAGACAATTTTTCAAGGGAAACTACTCTATTATTGTTTTTGAAACATGGCAACTGCTTGTATTTACTCATTGTTGTCTCGAACGGGGTAGTTTACAAGTTTATTCCAGGATATTTTTGGCTGGTTTGGTCATAGATTGTGATTTGTTATATTATGTAAAATATGTCATAAATGATGATAAATATGGACAAATGAAAGAAATATTCATTAGTTACCGCCATCGCACATTACTAGCTAGTAGCTACTTTGGAAATTATGATGCTTAACTAAGGTTTTACCGAGAAGAGTTATGATGACTATTATTTAGCGATACTCACTAATTTTAAATTTCGTTATTTTTCGATTTAAACATTACCAATGAAAACTAGAGATCAATCTCTAATCAATCAAATACTTAATTTGTTGATAATAAACTCATTTGGAGCTTAATTACTGATTTTTATTAATTGGCCACTCCCAGCATTGCAAGCCAAAAAATCCGTGACAACCATTTTCCTATCTAAAGAGAAGAACTCTGCAGGGTGGACCTTGCAGCTGATTTGATTCTAACAGAATATGCACAGTACATTTGATTTTATTACCACATTTCTATTCATATGGACACTGTCTTCGTCAGAATAAAAATCACAAGATGGAATTACATCTAGATCTATATTTAAAAAAAAATATTTGATTTCCTTTTTTTTTAATGGAAGGATGTTAAAAAAGGAAAACTAAACCCAGATTAATGTATTTGACGACAAATATGCGTCAATTAAATATGTTTAAGAATATAGAATAGATCTAAACTTTTGAAAGATATTCTATCCCATGCATGTTTCATCAACTAGTGTAAGTGCTTTAGCAATGCTTAATCAGGGCAATTTATAAAATTCTAGCGATGTCATTGTAAAATGAATCTAACTCTCCTCTCTCACTGGACTTGGGACAGGTGTGTTATTCACAAAGTTTCGCCGATGCTCAGTTTAAAATATTGTTAAGATTTGTAAGTATTTGATTTATTTTTATTAAAATCTGCAATAGCATTAAAATTGATAAAGTTAGCGAGAAATGCATTCTAAACAGCATCACGGGCAGTGTGCGTGGCGGACATCTCGCTCGCGTAGTTTTGTCAACCAGAAAAGTTAGCCTATCAAATACAATTAATCAGGCCTATAAAATAAAAAGAGGCCAATCGCATTAAAATGATCGCACGTGAGCAAAGATATATGCAAATTACAAACATCGCCAGCCCGCCTGCGTTCTTTCGTCAACCAGCGAGAGAAAACCCACAGCACAGTGTGAGCATGCGCTAAATCTAGTCCAAGTACTTTGTTATCCCAAGTTATAATTAGTACTGTAGGTCTAGATTAATATAAAGTTCACATTAAATGTATTTAATTAAGATGTGTGTCTATTTGATTTTTCAAATGTCAGCGCATAAAAATTGATTACCCGAGAGCGAGAATTATGCCTATGCATTCCAAACATCGACACAGACCAAGTGTGACACACGACTCGCTCGCGCTGGTTTGTCAGCGAGAGAGGCATCGCCCGCCACAGCGCGGGCACAGCACACACATGTCCTAGTCCATGCGTACTTTGTTTACTAAGTACTAATTAGTAATGTAAACTTAGACCCAACGCTAAAATCATTTAATTTATCTATCAGGCCACTAAAATCGTAATAATATTAACATTATTAAGCCTAATAAATGTATCAACGAAGACCAGTGAAAATAATATTATAATAATTAGCCTAATTGAAATTTATGTAACCAATAAGAATTAAGACAAATTCATTAAGCTATAACAAATTTGAAAACAAATAATTAGGCCTAAGTAAGCACACAAAGACCAACGCTCACTACTAGATCTAGATCTAATTCCAGGGACCAAAAAAAAAAAAAAAAAAACAACAGATCGTTGTGGTTTAAGGGTTTTTAGAGTCATAGTATAATCCAAAAGCCAGGTGAAATATCCATAATTAGGCTTAATGAGTCTAATTACGCTAGCAAAATAAGCTGAAAAAGAGTGTCAAGTGAAAAGAAAACACAATTATATAAGCAGCGAGGGGATGTACAGCTTCCGTAACAATAGCGATGACGTCACAATAAAAAATTACATGCTTTCAGTGACCTTTTTAGGAAGCCGATTTCTTAAAATCGGCACATAATAATTGCATTTTTTTTTCACGAAACGATCAATCTAATAATACCCTACCTAACAGTTCCATTTAGACACCTTACAATCCTTTATTTAAAGTTTTTAAACAACTCAAACTATACCCATGTTTACGTTTGACCTCCATGGTCGGAAGCAATTAAAAAAAAAAATTCTGCCAAAAATAGCTTTGTCATCTTCAGATAGCTTAAAATACGCGAAAAAAACGCCATTTTTTCGCGTGATAATTATTTTTAAACTTAAACTAATAAACTGTTAAGGTGGTCTCTCGAACAAAGCAGAAAAAATTGCCCAATCGCAGGCCAAGGTGACGTAGCCATGTTCTGGTTAGCAACCAAGGACGCTTTCAAGTTACTGAGACTCGCTACTATTATTGATTAATATTATTATTATAAGATCTCATCCAACTTTCTCAGCCATCGGCATAATTTTACCCCACTAAGTCAGTACTACTACCACCAGAGGCGTATCCAGGTTTTCGGTGTAGGGGGAGCGGAAATAGCAAAAAAGGCGCCAAATTTGTAATATCTTCAATATAAGTATATATATATATATATATATATATATATATATATATATATATATATATATATATATATATATATATATATATATATATATATATATGTATATATATATATATGTATATATATATATATATATATATATATATATATATATATATATATATATATATATATATATATATATATATATATATATTAGCTGTATGATATTTCTTCGATATGATGTAAAATAAATTTAAATTAGCACTCTGAAGAAATAAATAAAAGCAATGTAGGCCGATGAAACAAAAAAAAAATGGTTTCATACTAAACAAATATATATATATATATATATATATATATATATATATATATATATATATATATATATATATATATATATATATATATATATATATATAATCACACTAGAACCAAAAACAATAAACGGCATAATCTGTTTTGTAATCCTTTTAAAAAAATGCATAATGATTCCTGGGACATCTATTAAGACTAGCGAAAAGGGGAAATAATCAATATCTTAATATAAATATGTATATGTCTACATATTTTATTATAAATATCAAAACAAATCAATAACTACTTAAGAATCTAATAAAGTAGTTTAACACTATTCGTTTTTACAAAAATATTTTATCTACAATCAGAATTAAATATATTGTCATCATAAATGCTAAACTTTTACAGCATAATGAAAGTTTTTAAAATCAGAGTTGGTATAAAACCCAGCTTTTAAAAATAGCAGTAAAAGATTCGGAATATTAGCCTACATATAACTAAAATATCTGTCTTACATTTCAGATCATGCGCTTTTTTATTAGTTACTGACTTTTAGTGTTGTTTAAAGATAAGTTTTTGACATAATGAGAAGGTATGGGTTAGATCACTGTATTGCTCACACACCTTTTACTGGTAGTTGCAAGAACAATATTCACAGAGATTTATGTTTCAAATGTGCCGACCAAAGATAATTTTTTAACAAATATCAATGTTTAAAACTTTGAGTTGCAAAAGTTTCCAAAAAGGCGCCACTTTGCTAAAAATGGCCAGAGGGGGAGCGGCCGCTCCCCCTGCTCCCCCCCTGCGTACGCTACTGACTACCACATTAACTACACTACTTATACTACACTGAGTCACACTCCATTGATAATCCGGTTTTTAAATACTTAAATGTAAGCTCGAAAAACGTTTTTTTTTACTCTGGGGAAGTGTTTTATTAAGCAAAGCCCATCCCACCTTTTCCGGAATCGGCGTTTAGATTATTATAAAATGGCGTCCTTGGAGATTTAATATGGTCGTCTGTACGGGCAATGGTTTGTTTCGACTGTTGATTTATTATATAATTCTATTTTTATATCGTAGTGAAGATGTTAGGCTTTAGTATTATGTACAAATAAAAAAGTCAATAATACACGCACCTGCTTTAGTTTATTTTGACTTCAAGCACAAGAATGACTTTCCCTCGTCGGCCTCGTGAAAGACAAAGAAAGAAATCAGGTAAAGCTAGCATTATTAAAATGTTAATTATTCGCCCCGTAAATACATGGGCAGTTTCGATACAAATCTATCCAACTACGATACGATCCTTATTTATAAGTATCATGTACTTCATGAGAAAGAAATGATTCGATATTTTATATCCGCCCAAAACACGGTGGCCTGCGAAACCGCGAGAACGAGAATTCACGAATCGAAAAGCCTAGTATATTAGTATAAAGTAGATCTAGATCTAATAAAGTACAAATGTTTGTAAAAAAAAAGTTTGATCTTTCAGCATAATCTGAAATGACCAGAAATGAGTCTCAATCTCTGCTTAACTACTTAACTAACTACTAGATCTAGATTCTAACTACTTTATTAGTATTAGTAGGCTACTACTAGATCTAGTACTTCGGGGGCCAGAGTTTCTTTTTAGGTATATCATTGGGGTGGCATTTTTTTAAAGCCACCTACAACAAACATTTTTTTCCGTGGACAAAAATATCTCCGAGGGCCGGATGAGAGGACCTCACGGGCCGCATCCGGCTCGCGGGCCGTAGTTTGGATACCCCTGATCTAGATACTCGTCATTAGATACTAGATAGGCCAGCTATTTAATATTTAAAAAAATATTTATTATATTTATTTACAAACTTACTAGACTACTACTAGATCTAGGCCTACTAAATAATACTACATGACACATGAAGTATTTTGTTAGAATATTTTATTAGGTAAAACCTTAGTTTAGCGTCGGTTATTATTCCGGAATGGTATAGCAGTAAAAAAAAACAGTAAAACAATGGCAAAATCTGTCACACAGTTCCGGAAGCACTGTAAACCATACTTTATTTGGCGTCATCTTTTACTTTTAATACAGATCGTTTAAAATTTGGATAGATTTATTTTAATTGCGTGTTAAATACTACTTTATTTTGAATAACTAGTTATTTTTAAGTGTTTCAGCTAAATATTTCTGCTACTAAACATTGTTTAACAGGATTTGTACGCAGTCTGCAGAGGCGTATCCAGGTTTTCAGTGTAGGGGGAGCGAAAAATAGCAAAAAAGGCGCCGAATTTGTAATATGTTCTATATACGTATATATATATATATATATATATATATATATATATATATATATATATATATATATATAATATAGGGCGTAGTCTGTTTTTGTCGTCCTCGTACAATTCACTTTATAATAGCATTATGTCTTCTAAAAATTGGAATGCATAAGACACGTAAATGAAGATATTTTTATTGCTTAATCAGTTGTACAAAACGGTATTCGTTTTAAATTAAAAAAGAAACAACAATAATTTAGTTAGGCCTATATTTGATAGCAATTTTGTTTTATCCTGTACTCTAGGACTTCTGTTAGAACTACAACATCCTTTTTCGTCGAGGTTTCATTTTAGCAAAATGATCAATTACGTCTTTTAAATCAACATCAGAAGCTAATTGTCGTTCAATTGTAATCAGGGCTAAGCTGGACAACCTGTCTTCGTTCATAGTAGAACGGATGTATGTTTTCAGGAGTTTAAGACGGCTGAAGGATCTTTCTACTCCGGCACTGCTTATTGGTAAAGTCAGAAATATACGATACAAAGTGGCCAGGTTTGGATACATGGAACACAAGTCATTAGCTATCATGAATTTCAGAATGCTGTTTACTGTCACCGCTATTTCTAGAGGTTCTTTTTCAGTTGAAACTCCCTTGTTTACACTGCTTACACTAAAAACCTCTTGGTAAAATGTTCTAAATCAGGGGTCTCCAAACTACGGCCCGCGGGCCGGATGCGGCCCGCGAGGTCCTCTCATCCGGCCCTCGGAGATCTTTTTGTCCGCGAAAAAAAAAAGTTTGTTGGAGGTGGCTGAGGTAAAATTAAAAATAAATTGAAAATGTAGCATTGGGTGCAAATAACATTGAAGCAAATGTGGCCAGTTGCTCAGCAAATGACCTCCTTAAAGACAAGTTCAATTTTATGGGCGGGTGGGTTTTATAAGTATTTTGCCCAAGGAAGACTTTTCAAATATTAAAACTTTTGCCCAACATACAAACTTTATCAAGAATGAAGTAGGCCTACGTGAAAAAAAATGTGAGAACAAACTTGGACCTCGAGTGTGTTGTCGGTCCCCGAAAGTGTTTCTTTCAGACTTTTTTCTCGGGTGGGGGGACACTTGAAATTTGCATATATATATATATATATATATATATATATATATATATATATATATATATATATATATATATATATATATATATATATATATATAAATTCTGGCCCCCGAACGTATATTTGATAGTTAATCCGGCCCTCGGGCTGAAAAGTTTGGAGACCCCTGTAAATGATACGAATTCCTGCACTATTTCAGTTACACTGTCAACAACATCCGAGTACGTCACTGCTAATTGCTCCAACTGTATTAAACTGTCATCTAATGCTAAATGTTTTGGGTCTAAGCAACAAAACTTGGAAGACACATCTTTAAAATTTTGAAACCTTGTGTTTGTACTAGTTATGACAGAGTCAAGTGACACTAAATAAGTTTGAACAATGAATTTTTTCCTAGAGTCAGATATCTGAGTATCCTCTGCTCGTTCGTCATGGAATATTTTCCGTTTGTATAGCCTGTGTTGCTTATACTCCGTACGGATATCACATTTCTCAGCGAGCTCAGTGGCTTCGTTCTCAATCTGCTCAAATTCTGATTCAAATTCATTTCTCCAGCTACTCATCTCATTTTAAAAAATCTGAATTAATCGAAAGGCTGTTAACATATCAATGCTACTCTTCTGTAAATAAATGGATACGTTAAAAGCCTTATGCAGAATTCTTTTCCAAAACATTAAAACAACTAAAAACTCAAAGGTCTCTATTGTAACAAGAATTCCCTTTCCTTCGGCAAACTGTTTAGAAGTAGAGTTTTTAACTTCACCGTCAACTATTCTTCGCAATGCAAGAACAAGTGCTGGTAAATTCTGCAATATAGAATCTACTGCTGTCTTTCTAGAAGCCCATCTTGTATCATTAAGTCGTTTCAGTGTTAATGAAAATGCTTCTATGTTGTTGCGTTGCTCCTCTTGCAATATAGAAAGACGAGGTAGATTTCCGGTAAAAAATGTATATATGCTTTCCAAAAAACAGCTGTGTTTGAATATTAGATGAAACAGCATCTATGAGAATTAAATTTAAATTATGAGCACAGCAGTGTGTGAAGAGTGCATGTGGAGCTATTTCTCTAACTCGTTTTTGTACGCCCGATATTTCACCAGACATGGTGTTTGCTCCATCGTAGGACTGACCATAGCACATGGTCATTGACAGCCCTAAGTCTGTGACTGCTGTAAGAAGCGTTTTAAAAAAAAACCTCTGCACTAGCTTCAGGAAGCTCACAAAGTTGGATAAATCTTTCGATGGCGTCTCCATGTTCAGTAACATATCTGATTGACAAAGAAAATTGATCCATTCTACTAATGTCGATAGTCGAATCTACAATCACAGCGAAATACCTAGCTATCTTAATTTCACCTACTATCTTCTTTAAAATTTGGGCTGATATAGACTTAATTAAGTCGTTTTGCATACCCGGACTTAAGTATGTTGCATTTCTGTCACCGAAAAGTAAATGTTGTTTTAGCAAATCATCTTTCTTAGAAATGAGTTTAATAAGTTCCAAAAAGTTGCCTTCATTTAATGTAGCTTCTCCTAAACCTTGGGATTCACGATGGCCCCTAAACGCCAATCCCTGTTTTCCCAAATAGAGAACTGCATCTATAATACTTTCCAGTATTATTCTGTTTTTTTCTCTTTCCTTCTTTTCTGATGTTAAAATGTCACATATTATGGTTCTGTCTTTGTAAAGTCGGAACTTTGTAATTAAAAGTTCTCTCTCTCTCTCTCTGCAATCTTGTGACTTTCAGAGTTTTCATGTTTGTTAATTTTGTCGGGACCTTTTGCAAAGTTCATACAACCCAGTTTTGGATCGCCCCAAGTGTCTGACTTGTGTTTAAAAGCCAACAAGCAAAACAAATCATATTATTTGCCTTGGGTGAATATACTAGCCAGTGTCGTATTATTTCACGACCACATTTCGTATGGTTTTTTTTCTTGTACCAACTGGCACTAAAGTGCCGACCAGTTAAATTTTTGGGAAAATCTTTATAAGTATCTTTGAGGCCTGGTTGACAAGGACCAAACTCAAGTAATGCACGTACCAGATCCGGTGTTAAGGTGTTTCACAAAACAAAAAAGGATCTGTAGGATATTCCAGATTTATATCGATTATAGCTTTAAGTTTGACTGGCATTGTACTGTCAATATCCTCTTCTAAACGGGTGTCTTCTAAAATGTCTATAGACATTACCTTATTGTCTTGAGTCTCGACGACTTGATTCTGCATATTAGATGATGTTGTTGCTTGTACATTTTGTACTTGGGTATCTTGAGACACATCAACCTCTGGTTGTATTGTTGTAGCAGTTAAAGGCATACAGCTTGAAAAATATGTATCCAGTTTGACACATTTGGATGACGATTGTTGGCGATCTGAAATTTCTTTCAATCTCTTCCTCTCCCACCCCGAATATTTATTCTTTTCTGATTTCCTTTCCATTTATAACCTTTTAACTAACGAATTCTAAGCGCAACTGTTGTCTTATTCGCAATATAGTTAGTATGATACACCAAATAATTTAAATGGTGCGATTACTTTTTGATAATTACTAACTATTGGAAACAAGTTCAAACGATACATCAGCTGAGCGGATAATTAACAGTGCTATCAGGGTTAGTTTAAGTTGAGTTGTTTTTTAAATACAAAATATAGCCTTATTCAAATTTAATATAGATCTAGATCTAGTAAACTAAAATAATAGTTAATTTAAATTTGATACTGTTTAATATAATTTGTAATCGTAATCAAACTGTAAGAATACTACTACTTCATCGTGATGACGTTGTTGAACTTTCCCCACCGCTACGCAGTTTGCCCATAAGTAAATTTAAATAGAGGTGTCACTGTAGTTGTATTTGTTTCTGTATTGTAATTTTTTATAAATCAATCACACGATTCAAACAGTATATATAAAGTAATTATGTGTGAAGTTTTATGTACAACATTTTCTAATTCAATTATTCGTAAACAAATACATTATACCGTGGATTTAAACTTAACTCCCCTCTTGTCAAGTGGTACCACCCGTAGATGTTTTTTAAACATTGCATTGCATCATAATGGTTATTTTTAGAATGGCAAACTGATGCAGCTGTTAATACGTGTTGTAAACGTAGACAGTACTAGACTAGTACAATAATGCTTAATTGCTGCATGAAAAGTAATCTTGTGATTTACATAGATGTGCCGACCAAAAATATTTTTTTAACAAATATCATTGTTTAAAACTTTGAGTTTAAAAAGTTTCCAAAAAGGCGCCACTTTGCTGAAAATGGCCAGAGGGGGAGCGGCCGCTCCCCGTGCTCCCCCCCCCCCCCCCTGCGTACGCCTCTGGCAGTCAGGAAAAAGTCTTGAATTTAGAAAAGTGAATTTCATCAGACTTAAATAGTCTTGACGGGTCTACACTGTGGAATAATGTTTTTCGCTGGGTATCTCAGAAGAAACCCGATTTCTCAGTTACTACGTCATTGGGGGAGGGGGGAGTGTAAGACCTGTCTTTTTGTTGTTGTTGTTGTTGCGTGACTGACCGTGAAAATGTTTAGGGCTAGACTAATCCGCTCCTCCTAGTAACTAAGGTCACTGATGATAATCACTTTCAGCTCTAAATGTTTGATCAAGTGAATACATCATATTAATTTAATAACTCTAGCATTATAGAACAAAAGAAAATGAGAGAGCAAGTAGGTCACTGTGACATCTGTTCAAGAACATTTTCATCTTTTAAAAGATTACGAAGACATTGGATTAAAAAGCACACAGAAGTGCAAGCTATAAGCTGTTGTTTTTGTGATTTTATAGTTAAAGAGGAGCCGTTGTTTGCTAAACATAAAAAAGAATTTCATCCAAACGATCGGATGGCGTGTGAGTTCTGTGCTTATACCACCAGGAAATGGAGTAAGCTGAAAAAACATCACACGATAGTTCATATGGCTTTGTATAAAGAAAACATTGCTACTGGTTTAAAAAATGACAATTTCAGAGAGGAAACGATGACATCTTCATGTAAATACCCATCAGATCACAGATCAACCTCTCCAAATTGTGGAAACGTTAATGTCCAATGCTCAATATTGAAGGAGAAAAAAAATTTATCATCAACTAATGAAATGACAGCTGAGCTTTACCACAATAAATTCAAAACATGTGACAAGTTACAGATACATCATGAAAATAAAACAGCTGCACCTCAAAAGTTACAAAATTTAACTGGGCAAAAATGTGAATGTGCTCTGGAGAATTGTACAACTTGTCAACTATACCATAATGATAAACAGAGAGGCAGTGATCCTCCAACTGAGATTTCTGTGTGTGACATTTGCCAAAAAAGTTTTAAATCCTTATCTCATTTGGCTTCTCATAAAATTGTACACACTCGAATGAAATGTTACATATGTTGCCACTGTGATAAAAGTTTTAACATTGGAGAAGAATATGATCTACACTTAGCAACACATTTTAGGTATAAGCCATTTAAGTGTGAAATTTGTGAAAAATGTTATGCAGATAAACAATACCTAAAAGCTCACATTAGATTGCATAATGGAGAATCAATTCACAAATGTGAGAAATGCAGTTACACTACGCCTCATCTGTCTCGGCTAAAACAACATCAAAAGATTCATCTAAACCTTCAACTAGTTGATGGTTTTGAAAATGTACAAACTTGTGATATTTGCCAAAAAAGATTTGTTTCTTTAGCTCACCTGTTGTCCCATCAACTGATACATACACCTTTGCAGCTTTACATATGTAGTCATTGTGACAGAGGCTTTAACTTACCAGATGAATATGACCTGCACCTTGTAAAGAGACATTTCAGGTACAGACCTTTCAGATGTTCATTGTGTGAGAAATCTTTTAGCAGGAAAAAAAATTTAACAATTCATTACGAATTACGATTACGAACATACACTCTAGGGATTTACTGTATAAGTGTCCCAATTGTGAATACACAACAAATGATAGAAGCCATTTCTTAAACCATAGGAGAGTTCACATGAACAGTAAGCCTGTGTGTATGTATCATGTAGTGAGATGCGAGGCTGGGTGTGTTGACGTGTATACTGTTGTACGGACTGAACGAGGGTAGAAGGGAAGCGACTGGTCGGGTGACAGTGGCTGTGTTGTGAGCGAGAGAAAGGTGGTGTGTAGGAATGAATGCGGGGGGGGGGGGGGGCAGTTGAAAGTTGGACTGTAAGCAAAAATGGTTGATGTGGGACTAAGTGGCGCGTTTAAAAAGAAATAAAGGATACTGTGATACCTAGCCTCAATCGTGTTGGTTGTGTATTCGTTGAGATCCTGACACCCTCACAATAATGACGTTGTGTGTAGAAACTGGTTGCTGTGTATTGTGTGTGTGAGTTAATCTTAGTCTTGGTGAAAGGGTTATATGACCAGTGTGACTCAGTCAGTAGCGTGAATTGTGAGACATCCATGTGGATGACGATTATAGGCAGAATGTGTATAATAAATATCAGAAGAAAAACATATTTTCATCTTGTCAATAAATTGTCACCTGTGTCGTCTAGGCATGTAATGGTATAATGACTGTTTATAATTCTGTTTATACCCAATCACAGTTAGATGAGGGGGGGGGGTTGTAAAATGTTTAATCTGCTCAAGTTACAGCTATTTCCAACAGTGGGCTTGTGTCTCTTTCAATGCCATCATACTGCAAAGTATTTTTTTAACTTTTAAAAGTTTTTTATATCTGCTTGTCATATATCAAGAAATGTATTGTGTTATTTATTGGAAGCCTGTGTTATCTTCTTTCTATTTGAAGCTTATCTGAAGTTTTGGTAACTGTATTGTCATATATAACTAGTAATTTGATTTATGTAAACACCTTTGATGTTAGAAATATTTCTGGAAATTTTTTAAATTAAACAATGTAATAAAGCAGAAATGGACTTCAAATAGCAACACTTTTATTTTTGTTATCTGTTGTAGCATAATCTCTAGTAGTTACAGTTTAGGCTTTTATGTTCTTTTCTTTATTATGTGATAAAGCTTTTCTATTCCTTATGATAACCATTGAAATTTATTAGACAAATAAGGAAATAAACTTGTTAATTAACAGTTCTTATGAAATATCTGCAGTTATGTAACACTTCATTGATATCTGTTCAGGTGACACACTAGAATTTATTCAAACCCATAACCAGATAAATGGTGTTGAAAATTTCACACTTGATTCTTTATGTCGTCTCATCAACCTGTGCAACTTTATATGTAGTTATTGTAACAGAGATTTTAATTTAGCTGATGATTATATTTAATACACTTAGCATAAACATGTTAATAGCAAAAAACTTTAAAATATACATAATGTAAAAAATGTTCTACTTGGAAAGATAAACTAAGACTTCACACAAGCACACACACACCAGGAATATACTTATAATACGTGATGAAAATGTGAATACACAATTTAAAAAATCTACATTCTATGTCCACCAGCAAATCCACAAGAACACATAGCCTCACACATGCAATGCTTATCACTAATTAACATCTTCTATAAGTTCTGTACAAAATAATTTAGGGACTCACGCTGGTTAAAAGCCATTTTATTGCTACCTATGTAATAAGCTATACAGCCAGTGACAATCCTTAACCTACCACATGCAACATGTTCATCTAGTCTATTGATTCAGTCACAGGAATCTGACATTCGACTGCCTGATTTATTTATGTTTTATTTATGTATCTTGGTAATTATCAAACCAATACAGCATTTTGATAGTAGTGACAGTTTGATTTTGAATGATGACTGTTACATTTACCTTTTTTTTAACTTTTAATATTATTTAACTTATTTTATTTTTAGTTCATGTAAATTATCAAACTTTATTTAAATTACCACAAATTCTATCAATTTTAAGAAGCATCAATATTTTGCATAATAAAGGTCTTAATGTTTTGTACTGGGCTTTGTCCATCAGTAGAGGTAATGTCACAATTAGCTGTGTTTTAACACTATCTTAACTAACCAAATTCTCCTCTTTATTTCTAAAGAGCTAATTATTACACACATTTTTTTTTATTTTCTGTTTTTTTTTTTAATTTACATTAATTTGGTTTAAAATTGTCAATTAAATAGTTAATTCTGTCTAATCTGAAATATAGGCCTATTTTTGTTTCTTTTAAGTTTTATTTACCTGTTGGATTCTTTAAAGTTGGTAATTGTGTTTATTAATTCTCAGCAGTATATCATTATTGTTGAAATTCATTTCTAATGCTGTTGGTGTTGGGTTGCATTTTTTGTTGTTGTATGTGTCATGTTGTTTGTAGGGGGGGGGGGGGGTTATTGTGGATCAGAGGAAATTGATGTTTTTTCCCCCCATTAAAATCATGTAATCCAAAGTCAAACACATAATTTGCAGTAAAAGGGCATGTGTACCCAGTGCGTGTACATGGTGCTTCACCCCAAAAATATATGTCTATATCTACATCTATATCTGTACCAGTATATATATATATATATATATATATATATATATATATATATATATATATATATATATATATATATATATATATATATATATATATAATTTACAAGGTCTACATTATAGGCCTATAATACAGTTGCAATTGGTGTCACTATACTTCAATTTTATGTGCCTGATACAAGCTATTATATTGTTATTTTTAGACATCTTAATATATCTTTCTCTACCTAAAGAGGATTTAAATTCAACAAGATATTTCAGTTTTTGTATATGTACTGTAAATCATAAAAAGTAAATTAATACTGGGATTTTTTTATCATCTTAATGGTCATGATTAGAGTTCTACTTCAATGCAGAAAAAGCTAACATAATATTAAGAACATTATCTTTTTCCCATTGGTTTCAGAATGCACTTGTTCAATAAAGCTATTATCAGTTTTTAATTTTAAGTCACTGCATTCCAACTTTTAAATTTCTTTTTCAAACTATTAAGCTTTTATTTAGTATCCTAATGTTTTTGCATTGTTTGTTCTAGGCAAACTTCATCAGAGAATTTATTGTGTTATTTCCAAAAAAATATTTTTAAAGCTCAAAGCCTTATCACACGCTGTACTAATTATAAAATTGTGCATAGAATTACAAAATGTTACATATGTTGTCATTGGTAAAAGTTTTAAAAGTGGAGAAGAATCTACATTAAAGACATATTTTATGCAAAAGCTTTTAAAAAAGAAAATGTGTGAGCTATTTTATGTAGATAAGATAAATGTTATCTAAATGATCATATTAAATGACAAATGGAGAATTAATTTATAAATGCAAGAAATGCAATTACATAACATGTCCTTGATCTGCCATGAAGCCACACTGTAAGATAAATCAGATCCTGAAACAGGAAAATTGTCAAGATGAGGTTGTTAAAAAATTATACATTTGTTTTATTTACATAAAAGTTTTTGATAGTCAGTACCCCTGTCATTACATCAGTTTGTCCATACACCTTTGCCACTTTATATAATATGTAGTTTAAAAAAACGTATATGAAAAAAAAATTTACCTATCACACTTCTATAAACTGCCATCGAGTCTAATGATTCACTTAAAGCCATCTGAGTTTAGCTATCAAGACTTAAACCCCATTTTTATTTATCTATGTTAGTATTTATCAAACTTGTGCAACACTTCTACAGTTAGATTTTAAAGTGTATACTGTACCTTAGTTCAAATATCTGTTTCTTTACTCACTTGTCATATCCAACACAACATTTTACTAAATTACTACATGTAGCTAAGGTGGATATTAGGTCTTTATGCACATTTACATATGCATTGTGTACTGTTAATTTAAACAGAAAAAAAACATGATGAAAACAAAAGTATTTCTGCTTTTCCTTACTAATTTTTTTCATATTGCTGATTCTGTAATTTTTCAACTAACTTGATGCACATTTTTAATGAGGATTTAAGCCTTCAGTTTTAAAAATTATATTAAAAATGTGTGTAGAAATTCAATTTAGTCTGCAGTGTTACGGATAGTATTAGAAGTATTTTTATTAAGAATTATTAATAAAACTTATTATACATTCATATATATTTACTATATTTTTATAAAATGTCACGTAAAATTGGAAAAGCATCAGTTTTCCACAATAACATTTTAATTTTTCTCTAGGCTTTGTTATTACTTGCAGCAAGCACGACTAAAATTAGAAACGTTTACACTACATTAAATTTATTTTTGTCATTGTATCTATAAAGTTATTTTTTAAAATTAATAATCATTTTTCATTATCAAAAATGTGTATTTTATTTTAAGTTGTCAACTAATAAGCGGTATTATGAATAATCGGATAGTTTTGTTTATCAATATTTTTCCCTGTTTGCTTTTTAGTTATTGTTAATTTCTTAAATAAATATTGACACTACTTTTGTCACAGCAATAAAATGTGATAATTTTTAGATTCCATTTGAGTTGTTGTGTGTTGCAATCAATTTCTATTTCACCATTATGCATGTGACATGCTTTTAGCTGTGTTGTTAAATGAACCAACAATTTTTACAACAATACTAAGATAAAATAACTTAATTTCATGTGGCAAGAACAAACTTACAAATGAGTTAACTCCATTGCTCAGTCAAGATAAAGCAGGCTGTTTTTAAATGCGGACCACACAGGGTGACACCATTTAGGGGAGTAACACCAAGAAAAAAAAGGGCAAAATGTATACAGAAAAATGAAAAATTTCACTTAAATAATAATTAGAGTGAGTTAAATAGTCTTTTAAGAGGAAAGTTGACCAATCCCGACAAGGGCGGAGAGGGGGTCGGGAGGGTGACACAATGACGTAAACCTGCTAATGATAGAGAAAACATGCTACATCCAGCTGAATTTATAACCGACTATAGATAAAAATCGCTAGTGTTATCTGAGAACAGATTGTGCACTTTGTGTGCAGTTGGGCTATAAAAGTTTATGGTAAAACCATTTTTTTTTGAGAAAACGACTCACTACTGCAAAACATCCTTAAGTCAATCATTTTTAAAAATTTTTTTTAACTTGTAATTGATAAAAATAGAAAAACAAGTGTTTAAAATGTCAAATGTTTCCTTTGTAACTGGAGTCCTAACAAGCAAAAGTTATCTGACACTGACCTTACCTAACTTGCAGGTACAGGCTTTGGAGCATCACAAGAGAGTAAAATACACCCCAGCATTCAAAACAGATTGGCCTCCTTGGAATTTACATACAGAAAGTGTTGTTAGAAATAGAAAGACAATAATAATAAAATTTGACACACACTTTAGCCATTTTATTTCTTAAAATTTTCACGTTAAAATTTCTAATAATTCACTACATTAGAATTTACATTACAAGGCTATTTTTTTAAATAGTAAGGAATACAAATACAAAATTAAATGACAACTAGTCAAAAATTACATTATGTTGAAACGAAGATACCAAAATGTAACAATTGCAGCTTAAGTCTTTCTTTTCTTCAAATTTATTATTTTATGCTGTTTTTGTAAAAAAAAAATGTTATTTTACGACATTGAAATGTGTGGTTAATCTTTAAATTGTACAGCCTATATGAATATGTGAAGAAAATTGTTTTATACTCTTTTAAATCAAATAGCATGCAGAGAGGAGTCTGAGATTTGGCATAAAGTTCATATTAAGAAGGTGCGAAGAAAGATAAAATCTATATATAACAGGTTACAATTGCATTTGAATATAATTTTAAAAAAAAAACATTTAGCAAAAGTAAGGAAGTGACCATAAGCCTTAGCAATGGTTGGAGCAACATGAAACTTGGGGTTAGTTCCATAAGACATGTAAATAGTGGGGAGGGAGGGGAAGTTTTTACATGTGGTCTGTTTGAGTTAAACATTGCATCCAGTAGCGTTTGGTCATAGGATTTGTGATTCTATACCTCTCAATATAATGATTAAGGACATTTAGCAAAAGATGAAAAATTTTTACAAAAAATATTTTGTCTGCTCAGAAGTTTTGATGTCACTGTATCTATTGGCCAGATGCCACTGTGACTGCTGGCCTGATGTCATTGTACTTGTCTAATGGAGGTTGTTTTACCTGTCAACCTGATATTCTGTCTTGTTGCTGTATGTCTGACTGAGCTGTTTGTGAGTAGTGTAAATGTGTAAAGTTATGAATGATAATCGTATTACAGTACTTATATTGTAAACATCTGGTAAATGTAAATAATACATTGAAGTTGAACAGCGTGTTTTATTTTAGTTAGCTTCTGTTATTGTTAATGTGTAATTGGTTTGATCAGAATTGGTAAACTCCCTTGTCCCAATGAATGTGCATTGTCAATTTTATATAATCTGAAACAGGCAAATTAACTGTGTGGCCTGAACAAAACCATGCACGTATAAAAATAAAACGCTGGGTCTCAAAAGTGATAGCTTACTTCTTCTATCATACATATTTACAAATAACACAAAAAGAAGTAGGATACATAAAGAAAAAAATGTACACATGCAGCTGACATAATAGAATAAATTTCATTTTTACAGTATGTATAATAATTGTCAAGGTATACTCTTTGACTAAAGAACCTTTTCATAATACAAATACAAAAATGTATCAACTATGACCCACTTTTGGTTAACCACTAGTTAAATTTATGTGCAGAGAAAAAAATTATAAGAAATTTAATAATAAAATTTGCTATAGATATTGTTTGTTTATTTTTAAAAATGGCATTAAATTACTTTTAAGTTATGATGAATTTCTTTGACAAATAAAGAAAACATTTCCTTACCAACATCACATTCCTCTGTCTTATTTATAGAATTAATTTTTTAGAGTATTTAAATTGGATATTTAAGAAAATCTTTTGAGAAAAACATAATTTAGACTATGACTTCTAGAAAATCTTTAATGACAAATACCACATTCATGTGGCTTGTCTCCTGAATGAACTTTTTTTATGTGCACTTAATTGAGAACGTTGAAGAAACCATTTATAACCAAAAAAAAAGCTTTTTAAGTGTAGTTAAATAACTATTCTAAGTAAATCATTTAGGACAAACATCAAATTCATATGGCTTTTTTTTCCCAAAAGAACAAAATCATCTCTTAATAAATCACATTTCCAAGCAAACCTTATTATAGGACAAACACTACATTCATCGTGATTCAGGTGGCCTTTCAACTGAATGAATCTTTTTATGTGCTCTTAAATTAGAACTTAGAGAAAACCTTTTATGACAAACATCACATTCATGAGGCCTTTCTCCTGAATGAGTCTTTGTATGTTTACCTAAGGTACAACTTCGAGTAAACCTTTTATGACAAACATCACATTCATGTGGCCTTTCTCCTGAATGAACTTTTTTATGTTCTCTTAAATGAGAACTTTGAAAAAACCTTTTATAACAAACATCACATTCATGTGGCCTTTCTCCTGAATGAACATTTTTATGTTTACTTAAGCTAGAACTATCTGAAAACCTTTTCAGACAAACATCACATTCATATGGTTTAGAATGATACATTTTATGTCTTAATAGATCTTTTTTCTCCACAAAGTATTTACAACAAACATCACATTCATGTGGCCTTACTACTGAATGAACCTTTTTATGTCTTCTTAAATAAGAACTTTGAGCAAACTTTTTATGACAAACATCACATTCATGTGGTTTATCTGCAGAATGAATAATTTTATGTTGTAATAGATCTTTCTTCTCCACAAAGATTTTATGACAAACACCACATTCATGTGGCCTTTCTCCTGAATGAATCTTTTTATGTTGACCTAAGTTAGAACGTCGAGTAAACCTTTTATGACAAACATCACATTCATATGGCTTATCTCCAGAATGAACATATTTGTGGTAACTTAAACGAGAACTATGAGAAAACCTTTTATGACAAACATCACATTCATATGGCTTATCTCCAGAATTATATGCCATTTCTCCTGAATGCTTCCTTTTATGTGTACTTAAGTTAGACCTTTGAGAAAACTTGTGATGACAAACATCACATTCATATGGCTTTTCTCCAGAATGAACATATTTGTGTTTACTTAAACCAGAAATTTGAGTAAACCTTTTATGACAAACATCACATTCATGTGGCCTTTCTCCTGAATGAACATTTTTGTGTTGTAATAAATGTATCTTCTGACCAAACTTTTTATGACAAACATCACATTCATGTGGCCTTTCTCCTGAATGAACATTTTTATGTACTCTTAAATAAAAACTTTGAGAAAACCTTTTAAGACAGACCTCACACTTATATGGCTTATCTTCAGAATGAACATCTTTATGAATATTACTTTTAGAACTTTGAGAAAATGTTTCATGATTATAAACAATTTTATTTCTGTTGTCCCTAGACAATTGTAGATTTTCTTCAAGTCCATTTTCTTGTTTATCCTCAAAACATAAAAATTCTGTTGTGAAATCTTGTTTTAAATTTTCAGAAGGTGATAATTCTGGTTTTAAATTTTCAGATGTTGAAATAACTGCTGATGCAGCAGGTTTCTTATTACTTTTTTCAATTGAACATGTAATTTCAGGTTTTACATCTTGAGAATTATTAAATGACATGTTAGGTTTTATATCCTGAACATTAAAAAATGATAATTCTGGTTTTATGTCATTAGAAGAAGAAAATTCTGAATTAACATCAGGTTTAACATCTTGAAAAGTTTTAAATGACATGTTAGGTTTTATTTCCTGGAAATTAATAAATGTCAATATCTCTGTTTTGATGTCAGCAGAGGAAGAAAAGTCTGGTGTAACATCAGGTTTAACATCTTGAGTGGTTTTAAATGTTATGTCAGGTTTTATATTCTGAGAATTATAAAATGTCAATAATTCTGTTTTGATGCCAGCAGAAGAAGAAAAGTCTAGTGTAACACCAGGTTTAGTATCTTGAGTGGTTTTAAATGTCATGTCAGGTTTTATATTCTGAGAATTATAAAATGACAATAATTCTGTTTTGATGCCAGCAGAAGATGAAAATATGGTCAATAGATCTGGTTTCAAATCTTCAGAAGATGAAAACTCTGTCAATTCATTTGAATGTATATCTACAGTAGATGAAACTGCAGCTAACACATCTGTTTCCACCTCCATGCTGGGCAGCTTCTTAGATATGAACTGATGATTTAAAAAATGTAAATGTTAAACTGGTGATTAAATAACCAAAACAACTTATTACTAATAACATGGCAAAATTTGTAACACATGCCAGACTTGTCTGATTACTAATGATTACTTAGTCAGATGTAATTTTAAAATGGACAACCAGTAATGCAAAGCAATCAGGACTGCAGATTAATATCTTGAGCTTTCAGTTTCGTAAAATTCTTTTTAAAAATAGAAATACTAAGATATTAATAATAACAAAATCTAAACTTGATTTGCTTTTGTTAGTTTTCAAATGTTAGTAATAAGTGCTTAATCTTATCCGAATATGTAATAAAAGTTTTAAAATTAATTTTAATTACAGTTCTAAACTGTCATAAACAGCTTTATAAACATTTGATTTCTTCAGGCAGCTTGGCACTAATTTGCACTTGAACTTAATGTTTTTTAGTTTTTAGACAATATTTGTACACAATAGGACTTGTAAGTTCTTGTTCTCTCTCACTTAAATTCAAGTCCTGTTAGCCGGGGAGAGATAAAAAAAATTGGAACTAAATCAATTGTTGTGAACGGGATTTATATTGATAACAAAAAACATAGCAGCTTCAAGATTTAAAAATCATTAACAGCTCCCATAATGCAACAATTGTAAAAACTTTCAATGCTATTTTATTCGTATGGCTGGGAACTAATATATGTGCATGCATAAAAGTTTTGTGGCGTTAATTATACGGATTTATTAATTTGTTTAAAGTTAGTGCAAGGAAGGCTAGGAGACGTTACTGTTGCTCTACTCAACTGGCGCAGCTGCTTTAAACTACGGAAAGAACACAACACTAATAGTGTCATCTTCCAATTTTACAGTATGAAGAAATGAACTATTTGATTTAGATCTAGATTCTATAAATCTACTTATCAAGACATACACTATGAAATAAATAAAATTTTCTATGTCAAAAGAATACAAATTACTATAAAAAACAACCTAATGACCATTGAACAGCAGGGTTTTTAACGGGATCATTTAAGTCTCCAAATCAGTGTGTACATTTAATATGGTATTGTGTTGACTAATAATGTATATAATTCAGTTTTAATTTTTCTAATAGGTATTGGTAGCGTATGTTATTTTAAATGTGTTGGATTTTTAGCTATTTCTTTGCTTTGTCACTAATATCGTTCAAGGTTACATTAAAATAAAATGATAAAAAAATCAATGAATAGACAATTTATTATAGTATTAGATTAGACATTAGATCAAGATCTTTCTAGATCTAATTAGTATGGTTGCATAATCTGCCGTCGCTAGTAATGTAGGAATACTGTAACTAATGAATATATTATTGCATAGTGTACTAAAAGACTAAAGATAATTGAATATTCAACAACAGTTACGGGTTAAATCAATACAAATTTCCAGAAATTAACGTTTAACAACGATGTTCCAGATACTAAATTTGCTAATAAAAACAGCAGCCATCTTATGAAACGGCGGTGTTGAGAAAAATGACATATTTCTTTTTTTGACAGCCGAATAAGAAATAGATTATAATTCTCCTACAAACTTTAGGTTGATCTAGGGTTTCTTTTAGAGGGAGATCTCATTATAGAACGGGTGTTTTTTGTTGTTATAATAATGGATGGTGGGGATGGGTAAACATCAACAGCTGAACAAAAAAATCGGAAACTGATGAAAGCTGGAAGCAAACATGCAACAAACATGTAGTATGCAAATGTAACTAATTAAACCTATTTTATAAACACAACAACCGTACTCAGAAAAGTGTAGGCCTAAGAGTAGGCCTATTGGGAAATTTTTCCTAATTATCATAGAATGATAAAACGGACACAGATTGTTCCTATAATATACCCCATTGATAAAAATACCAAATTTATCATTCTAGGCCTAATAGTTTTTTTTATATGAATTTTCAAAGTTATGTGTTCAACTTGTTATGTTTCATTGTAAACTGAATTTGAGATGTGTGATTGGCTTTAAACTTGCATACCAATGTTGCTATTAAAGATATAATGATAAAACTTTGCACATTTATACTCAATGATATAGGCAATAGAAGTCTACAAATAAAATAAAAATTAGAAAAAAGATAGCTAGAAATAATGAAGTCAAATTAAGGGGTGTGGCACTGTTCTATAGTGACTGCCATAAGAGGATTTCCAGACTGCACAGCTAGGTTGCTATTCCATATACCATCATGAAACTTTAAATATTAGGACTAGAGAATGTAAAAAATACAAACATGCAAGTAAAATAAACATAGCTAGAGGAAAACTATAAATAGTGAACTTAAATATGGTACAGCGCAATTAGACTATGATGATTAACTACAGGCTAATATATTGTACTTCTTTGCACTATAAAAATAAAGATTAAACTTTACATACTGATTCTGGTGTAAGTAATAAGAATGCTAGTATACATATTGTACAGGTAATGTATTGAGTTAGAACTTACAAATATAGCACAATGATCAAGATACTTAATGATTTGCCATAAACATTGCATTTGTCAGTGTATGACATGGTAAAAATGTTATTATTAATTTAGAAAATGTTGGTTCTTGTAATGTTTCTGATGACAAGTGTTGAGATGTGCTAAAAGTCAAAGATTGACATTTCACAGTATTTTTATTAATAAAATGTTTACTGAAGTCGACATGTCATTTAATAAATTCTTAAAATGACATTAATGAAACTGTTCATGTTTTCTTTCTATTATAGTTGCCTTTAACTAAAACTGTTATGCAGTGCAGCTTATAAAATTGGGCATTATCATTTATTAATTTAGACCCTTTATAGATCTAGATAGGCCTGTCAGTATTTACATTTAGGCCTAATAGTTTTTTTTTATATATTTATATTACACATCTCTAGACCCAATATTATTTCAGTGTTTTCATTTCCATTTAGATCTAGATTCTATTTTATTTTAATTTTTTGCCAGAAATATAGATTTATTTCTACTTGAAAATGCCTTTATAATCTATTTATCTGCAATCGTTAATTCTAGTTTGCAGTATCTAGTTAGTGGTATTAAGAAGGTTAATAAAAATTTGGCTAATTTAAAATTTTATAATTTAGGCAGCAATTATCTACATTCTTTCCATTTTTAATTTAATAATTTAGATATAGATCTTAAGTATATTTATTTTAAAGCCCATTTTATTGTAACAGTCCATTTAAAAAAACAAACAGCTATTAAAAAACAGTATGCGCATATCTATTAAGATCTCGTAACTCAGCCATCATTATGAAATTACGCACGCTTTCTTGTTCCTACCCTACGAGTTTTATCGCACTACTCCTCATTGCCCCGTGCTTAAAAACCCTTAAAATCGACATTTCTGTTTATCCAAATGGTTGGCATGTTATTAAGACCTATTTTCATTCAATTTAGATGATTATTTATATCTGATTTACTTTTCAATGCACCAGTTCGGTAGCGTCGGCATATCGACAAATATTTGCTATTATAGTTGATCGCTTTCGGTATTGGACATTGTAAAACGGGAGCTAATTAATTTATTAGTATGTATGTATATTTAATTTCGAATGTTCAAATGAAACACAATTTTTAAAGATTTTGACCTACATATACCAAATTTTCCTACTCGGCCTTGCCCCGGAAGCAAGGTAAAATTCTATTGGCTGGCGGACTCGGCATTATTAGTGTTAAAATTTTCGATTCACTAGCTAGTTTATCGCTTCCGGCGTGCCTAGTGATGAACTGAATCTTGTTGTGGATTTTCAATCAGCTGTTTACAAACTCTTTAGACAAATCTCATCGTATCAAATGTTTTTGTCGGTTTAATAATGTTTAAACTGTTCAGAAGTAGCGTGATTTCATACCAGCCACCATTCTCTGTTGATTCACTGCTACTAGATTTAGTCTACACAAGCCTACCGCAAACGACAAGAGTACAGAGTTTCTTCCAGGCATCTCTTCGGGGGGGCGAAGCCCCCCCGAAAAATTTTTACCGCCCCCCCGAACGAAATGAAATTTATATAATTTATATAGAAAATATATACTTTTAACAGTGTCCGCCCCCCCGAAGAAAGTTTACCGCCCCCCCGAAGATTTCAAGTGCCCCCCCGGAGAAAAAAGTCTGGAAGAAACACTGCAAGAGTAAGCAGTGTGTTACGTGTGTGTGTAGTAAGTTATTACACAGCAAGAAATACACTATCATCCTGTGATCGAACCCATAACAGACTTATCAGATAGAACGATTTTGGTAATAACTTAAGTAATCCCCGGGTGAAGCTGGCCTGCATATGTTACAAGTGTCCTAATGTGTAACAAAGATAAAAGAGTACACAACAAACTAGGCTCATGTGGTTGATGTTCTACAGCTGATTATGACAACTACAGCCTTAATTTTGTTTACAGAATAGATGCACGGACATCAAGCAGTGAGTGTTTCAATATCCATTAAACTTTTTGAATTTAAAGATTAATTAGTAGGCCTACATATTTTTTTTTAAACATCTTATTTAGGTTAGTAGACCTGTTTGTCATTAGACTCATTACTGGTTCAGATACTAGTTCAAAAGATTTTTATCTCCTCAAACTAATGAATCAAATTCTATTCAGTGATTCTCCTAATCTTATATTCATACAATATATCATTTTAGTTTTATGATTACTTTTCTTTTTACATTTGTATATTTTATTAATAAATTCATTTCACCTATGATTTAGGCCTATAGTGTGTGTTGAAAACCCTGCAAGTTGACCCTGGTTCAAGGTAACTTTCCCTACACATAATTTTGTTTCACATAACAATATCTGGAGATAATGATTGAAGAGCTAGTGACCAAGTGAACTCAGTGAAAGAATATGGCAACTTTTAAATACTGCAAAAAGGAGAATCATGTATCCGAGTGACTGCAAACCGCTTTTCAAAATCTTGTTCTGGACCCAAAACAGTTGTAAAATTTATTTATAGCTTATACCTTACAATGATTTTTCAGCTTAGTTTAGGATTCAATAAATATTCAATGCAAAATGTGTTTGTGGTAAAGTGTGGTTTTTTTTTGTCCACTAAAATAACTTGTTCTACTTTCCTTTATAGAATTGACCTTTGCTAAGAGAAAGCCAAGCAGTATGAAACCAGACAATAACTTGGAAAAAGAGCATTTATTTTGGTCAGTGCACATGTATTAACAGGAAGAGATAAAGAGAGCTGAAGAGATGAATAAATCAATTAGTTATAGTGGTTGCAAGGATTAAAAAAACAAACCATTGAAACATTTTGCCGGACAACTAATCTGAAAAAAGAAAATGCTAGATGGCAGGAAAAAGTAGCAGTTGCCAAAATGAAATGTGAATATGCTTAACAAAATAGAACTGTTAGGAGTGGTTCAGGCCATTTTTTGAATCAGCTTATTTTAAGAAAAATTTTTTACCTTTACGCATTATCTTTGTACAACAATTTTTTTACTTTATTATTTAAAATGTACTTGCAAGTTTAATACTTCATTGCATGATTATATGTTAAATAAACCTGCATAAATTAAAACCAAATTTTGTTAGCATTTGTTAGGTTGTGAATGAAATTTTTCATTTTTCTTTAGTTTTTTGCGTTTTTCTCAAAACGCTAAAATTCACTCTTCAAATCCCTACTCCTATTAGTTCTGCATGTATTGTAATGAAACTTAGCCTGATTATTCTTCTAACATTTATAAACAACTTCTATAAAGCGTTTTTTTAAAGATTTTTCGGTAATCTATCGTTTTGGGTACGTAAAATCGCCCGCGGCTATTTATGTACGAAAACGTTACCTCATTGTCAAGGCATTAATAGAAGTATATTGTCATACTTTTGTGTCAAATATTATAGATAAATGAATAATAAACCTAAATCAATGGCTAAATATATCGATATAGGCCAGAAATTAACTTTAAACAGCAGTGTCTGAGAGCAAGATTTGCTATATAAACAGCAGCCATTTGTAAAATAGAGTGGCTTCCCCCTGAATCTGGCGCTAAAAGCTTATAAAAATAAAACTTAGACAAGATGGCTGCTATAGTAAATGAGCATGGTTGCATCTGTTGGAAACATCGCTAGTCTTCATTTATTACGGAAAAGTTTTAATTCAATTGTTTAAAATCAGGTACATAAATGAATCAAGGAAACATTTTTGAATTTTTTAATACATAAATCCTCCTCAAAATGTGAAATAATTATTAAAATTTAAGGAGTCACCTGTTTTTCACATTACAAATCGCGGGCGATTTTACGTACCCAAAACGATAGATTACCGATTTTTCTTACTTTAGATTTTATGGACTGAAATATGTTGAATTTGAGCAAATTTCAGCTTTTTTTAACAGTTAAAAATAATTTTTCTGAACCATTTTCTAAAAAAATACTTATAGAAAGAAAATATAGAAAGTTTCAGGCTAACATCACTCTACAAAATGCTTGCATTTCTGTGTGTTTACCTCCAGTGGTTGCTGAACCTTAGCATTTTGAAAATGATAAACAAAAATCCAATATGGCGGACGTAAACATGGCAACTAAAAAGATTTTTCTTTTTCGATACCATTTTAAAAAATCCCATTGAGCATACAGTATATGGGTGAAGTTTCGGTGAATTTGCTTGACTAATAACAAAAAAGAGTTTGTCCTGTAGCTCCTAGCCTTAAGACGGCAGTTCAGTTTTTCCCAAGAGTACTCGACAAGAATAGCGTGTATTAATTAAAACCATATATCTCGGCCATTTTAAGGCATGGCGTCTATTTAGTTAGCATCTCACATTAAAATAATGATGAGATTTTGCAATATTAGCAGTTTTTCCATTTGTCGTGTATAGGACCCCTAAAAAACCCCGCAAAAACAAGTGACGTTTCAGGGTCAGAGGTCGTCCCGCCATCTCAGCAATGAGCTAGACTATTATATAGGCCTACCTATAGACATAAAAATAAGGACGGGTAAGGCAAGAGCAGTCTTCAACCAACTAAAACATGTTTGGGGTTCGGGAGATTTAACCCTTAGAATAAAAATCCGGATCTTCAACACACTAGTAAAACCTGTTTTACTCTATGGAGCCGAGACATGGAGAATAACTGCTATAAATAAGAAGAAAATACAATCATTTATAAACGCATGTCTCAGAAAGATCCTGCGAATTCGCTGGCCTAAAACCATCAGAAATGATGTTCTATGGCAACGGACAAATCAACTGCCAGTGGAAGTAGAGATCCTCCAGAGAAAATGGAAATGGATTGGCCACACACTCAGGAAGCCTGTATCCAGCATAACAAGACAGGCCCTCACCTGGAATCCACAAGGCAGGAGGAAGAGAGGCAGACCAAGAAAGACCTGGAGACGTGACCTGGAAGAAGACACCAAGAAGATTGGATACACCTGGGGACAGTTGGAGAGACTAGCCCTGGACAGAGACGTCTGGAAAGCTCTTGTCAGCGGCCTATGTCCCAGTAGGGACGACAGGCAAACATGACATGACCTATAGGCTATTTAATAAATTATATATATAAAGAAAAAAACAGGCCCCGCACGGAAGGTTGGCCATAGGCCCCGCATATGCCTAACGCCAG
Organism: Physella acuta; assembly: GCF_028476545.2. Taxonomy (NCBI): domain Eukaryota; kingdom Metazoa; phylum Mollusca; class Gastropoda; family Physidae; genus Physella; species Physella acuta. Next base: position 19,349 of record NW_026731679.1, on the reverse strand, counting down.
CTCTGAAGTTACTTCTCCCTCACATTGATTACTAGATCTAGATCTACTGCCGTTGAATTGATTACGCTAAAATCGAATAGATTACCTATTTACCTAGATTAGAATTAGATAAGATACTTACTAGACTGTTTGAAAGCGTCCTTGGTTGCTAACCAGAACATGGCTACATCACCTTGGCCTACAATTGGGCAATTTTTTCTGCTTTGTTCGAGAGACCACCTTAACATTAAGTTTAAAAATAATTATCACGCGACCATGGAGGTCAAACGGAAACATGGGTATAGTTTGAGTTGTTTAAAAACTTTGAATAAATGACTGTTAGGTGTCTAAATGGCACTGTAAGGTAGAGTATTATTAGATTGATCGTTTAGTGAAAAAATATTGTAATTATTTTGAATCCATTTTAAGAAATCGGCATCCAAAAAAGGTCACTGAAAGCACGTAATTTTTTTATTGTGACGTCATCGCTATTGTTACGGAAGCTGTACAGTAGTATCCTCTCGCTGCTTATATAATTGTGTTTTCTTTTCACTTGACACTCTTTTTCAGCTTATTTTGCTAGCGTAATTAGACTAATTAAGCCTCATTATGGATATTTCACCTTGCTTTTGGATTATACTATGACTCTAAAACCACAACGATCTTTTATTTTTATTTTTTTTTTGTTGTTCCCTGGAATTAGATTTAGTAGTGAGCGTTGGTCTTTGTGTGCTTATTTAGTAAAAATATTTAGGCCTAATTATTTGTTTTCAAATTTGTTATAGCTTAATTAATTTGTCTTAATTTCTTATTGATTTCATAAATTTTAATTAGGCTAATTATAATATTATTTGCACTGGTCTTCGTTGATACATTTATTAGGCTTAATAATGTTAATATTATAACGATTTTAGAGGCCTGATAAATTAAATAATTTTAGCGTTGGGTCTAAGTTTACATTATTAATTAGTACTTAGTAACCAAGTACGCATGGACTAGGACATGTGTGCTGTGCCCGTGCTGTGGCGGGCGATGCCTCTCTCGCTGACAAACCAGCGCGAGCGAGTCGTGTGTCACACTTGGTCTGTGTCGAGGTTTGGAATGCATAGGCATAGGCCTAATTCTCGCTCTCGGTGATTAATTTTAATGCGCTGACATTTGAAAAATCAAATAGACACACATCTTAATTAAATACATTTAATGTGAACTTTATATTAATCTAGACCTACAATTCTTATTATAATTTGGGATAACAAAGTACTTGGACTAGATTTTACGCATGCACATACTGTGCTGTGAGTTTTCTCTCGCTGGTTGACAAAAGAATGCAGGCGGGCTGGCGATGTTTGTACTTTGCATATAGCTTCGCTCACGTGGGATCATTTTAGTGCGATTGGCCTCTTTTTATTTTATAGGCCTAAGTAATTATATTTGATAGGCTAACTTTTCTGGTTGACAAAACTACGCGAGCGAGATGTCTGTCACTCGCACCGTCCGTGACGCTGTTTAGAATGTATTTCTCGCTAACTTGATGAATTTGAATGCTATTGCAGTGTTTTTTAAAATAAATCAAATACTTACAAATCTTTACATTTTAAACTGAGCATAGACAAAACTTTGTAAATAACACACCTGTCCCAAGTCAAGTGAGAGAAGAGGGTTAGATTAATTTTACAATGACATCGCTATATTTTATGAATTTTCCTAATTAAGCATTGCTAAAACACACTAGTTAATAAAACATGCATGGGATTGAATATCTTTAAAAAGATTAGATCTATACTATATATTCTTAAACATGTTTTTCATTAATTTGGGTTAAGTTTTCCTTTTTAAACACCCTTCCATTTAAAAAAAAATAAAAATATTTAAAAATTCTAGAACTAGATCTAGATCTAATTCCATTATGTGATTTTTATTCTGACGAAGACAGTGTCCATACGAATAGAAATGTGGTAATAAAATCAAATGTACTGTGCATATTCTGCTAAAATCAAATCAGCTGCAAGGTCCATCCTGCAGAGTTCTCCTCTTCAGATAGACACATGGTTGTCACGGATTATTTTGATTTGCAAAGCTGGGAGTGGCCAATTAATAAAAATCAGTAATTAAGCTCCAAATGAGTTTATCAGAAACAAATTAAGTATTTGATAGATTTAAGATTGATCTTTAGTTTTCATTCTATAATTATAATTATTATAATAATATAATATTATAATAATATAAGTTAGTTTAAAGTTAGTGAGCCTCGCTACTAAGTACTAGATCTAAGTAATACCTGCTGGATCAAAATTTATTTATAAGAAATTATTAGTCCCCCTAGATCTATACAATACTGGGTAAAATCACGATATAGCGTCGGAAATTATTGGGTAATGTTCGTTGAGTTTCGGTAACATTCGTTACTGTAAACCATACTTTATTTGACCGGTGAAAGAAAAATAAAGTCAAGTGCATTAAATTAATGTTTTAACTTAATTTAATGTTTAACTGACATAAAATTAGCAACAATTAGTAAATCTAAATATTATTAATAAAGTCGAGTGTAGTAATTAATGTTTTTTTTTAAGAAACAGATAAAATCTGCAGAAGATTTGCGACAACCAGCTCTAGATCTAGTTCTGTTAGTAAATAAGACGATTAGGCTAGATTAACTAAAGTTAAAAGTAGTAAGAATAACTAGAATAATGTTTAGTAGCAGCAATAATTAGCACATACACTTAAAATAGTTAGAAATACAAAATAATTAGGAAAACAGTATTTAAAATGCAACTAAAATCAATCCTTGCACATTTTTAAACATTATGTACTAAAAATAATATGGCGGCAAATAAATGATGGTTTACAGTATTTCCGGTGGTTTCCGGAACGGCTCGACAGACTACGCCATGGTTTTACTGTTTTTTACTGCTGTACAGTTCCGGAATAATAACCGACGCTATATCGTGATTTTACCCAATACTGGATCTAGATTCTAGATCCAGATCTATACAATACATTATTATAAAAAAAATAGGTTACTGAAAATTTTTCCCGTTTGAAGCTCCATTAGGCAAGGAATTTTAATCTCCGCTTCTCGTTCACCGCCAGTTGAGCTTATTTTAACAACCGAAACACACCAGAACATTAAGAAAACACGATTTATTTGTTTGTAGGCCTATTGTATTTTTATTTTAACAAATGAATAAAAATAAATAAAAACAACAAAGAGACTGACTGAAAATCTTTGTTTGTTGGTTACAAAAAAAAAGAAATGCATAATTTGTACAAATATGTGTTCCAATTTCAACTTAACTGAATAAAAACATAATAATGCTGCCAGAATGTGAGGCGGGGAGGGGGAGAGGGGGGGGGGGTTGGAGGGGGGTCGCATTTTGTGATGATGTGTGGGTGAGGGTTAGTTTAGAGTTGTAATAGATTGAAATAATTGTGAGGTCAAGGGAACTCACTCTTCTGTATTAGTTATATTTATAATATTGTTATCTTGAGTGATGTCCCTTGGGTACTTCCTCTCGTCCTCTCTGTGTGTTACCATCGTGGTAGTTAGACCCATTAAATGTGTTATATACAACCACAGGCTTCTGTCGTCAATCTATTATAACTGGCGACGAAGGATAAACATCTACTAGAAAGAGCACCTACTTACGCAAAAAAGAGGTTTGCTAGAGCTTATTAGCTAATTATTTCTAGAATTATGGCGCTGTATGGCCAAATAAAAGAATTTGATGCGAATGATGAAATCATTCAAGATTACCTAGAGAGGTTAAGCTTTTACCTAGAAGCAAACAACGTGACGATAGAAGCCAAAAAGAGAGCTGTTTTGTTAACAGTCATAGGGCCTCAACAATTTAGGCTACTAAAAGACTTATGCGCACCAGCCAGTCTAACTACCAAGAGCTTTAACGAGCTGAGCAAATTGCTAACAGACCACCATGCGCCTACCCCATCAAAGTTTTTATGTAGAGCTAGATTTGACAGTAGGACTCGTCAACCAAAGAGTCAATATCAGAATATGTTGCTGCTTTACGTCATTTAAGTAGATTCTGTGAATTTGGAGAAACGCTGTCTGACAGATTATGTGAAAAGTTTGTGACAGGTGTAAACAGCCCTGATATTCAAAGAAAGTTGCTGCTCGAGTCAGATCTAAAATTGGAAAAAGCAATACAACTTGCAACTTCATACCAGCAGTCATCAGATGCGGTGAGATCTTTAGCACCTCCAGGGATCCATGCAGTGAACAGCAGGTTAGTCAATAAACATCAACCCCATCAGAGCATTCCAACTTATGCTAAACACCCTGCTCGTTCAAAGCCTAGATCTAAATCTAGTAATAATTATCAAAAATGTCATCGATGCAAAGGTCCCCATGCATCTCATCGGTGCAAGTTCAAGTCTGCAACTTGTTATAAGTGCGGTAAGCAAGGTCACATTGCCAAGGCCTGCTTTGCAAAGTCTTCGTCTGTTGCTAAATCTAGCCAGTCAAGACAGTACCGCAACCAAAAGCAGCACTATGTTAACTCTCACCAAGACTACCTAACCCAACCAATGAACCACTCTACCTGTGAAAATGCTCAAATTGATTTGCAGCCGGATTTCAACCTGTTCTCTGTTAAATCAATAAGTCATGCTCCCATCAATGTACAAGTTAATATCAACGGTAAGAGCATCAGCTTCCAACTTGACACTGGAGCATCTCTAACAGTCATAACAAAGAAAGATTTTGACGCTGTCGCAGGAGGATCAGTGCCTCTACAGCCGTGTCACAAGTGTCTAACAACATACACTGGTGACAATGTTCCGGTAATAGGAGAGTGTATGGTTCATGTAAGTTATAATGGTCAAAGTGTTAAACTTCCTCTTCTTGTGGTTGAAGGAAATGGACCGCCATTACTAGGTAGGAACTGGTTAAGTGATCTTAAGTTAAATTGGGAGAGTATTTGTTCATTGAAGAATGTAAAAGAATCTAGTCTTACTTCACTAGATAAAGTTATATCTGAAAATAAATGTGTTTTTAGTAATTCAGGTTTACTAAATGATAGAACAGTGAAGTTAAGCATTAAAGATACAAATCCAAGATACTGCAAAGCTAGAGTTCCACCTTATGCAATGAGGAATAAAATTGAAAATGAGCTAAGTAGATTGGAATCTAATGGCATTATAAAGAAGGTAGACTATTCCGATTGGGCGACACCCATTGTGCCAGTGTTAAAGAAGGATGGTTCTATAAGAATTTGTGGAGATTATAAAACTACACTGAATAAGCAAATAGAGCTAAATAGGTACCCTATACCTAACATTGAGGAAATTTCTTTGAATTTGGCAGGAGGAGACAAATTCACTGAATTAGACTTTAGTCATGCTTACACTCAACTAGAACTGCATCCAGATTCAAAAGTCTATACGACAATAAACACACATAAAGGACTCTACCAATATGAAAGACTATGTTTTGGCATATCATCTAGCCCTGGAATTTTCCAAGCGGTCATGGACAGTATTTTTAAGGATATTCCAAATGTTTGTGTGTACTTTGACAATGTGTACATAACTGGTAAGAATGACACTGAACATCTTAAAACACTTGATAAAGTATTGAAAATTGTTGGTGAAAAAGGTTTAAAGATAAACAAAGATAAATGTCAATTCATGCTGACAGAAATTAGTTTTCTTGGTTATATATTAAGCAAACAAGGCATCAGACCTCAACCTGAGAAAACAAAAGCCATTAAAGAAGCACCCAAACCTGAAAATACCCAACAACTAAGAGCTTTTTTGGGCTTGATAAATTACTATGCAAAGTTCATAGGAAATCTGTCTGGTAAACTATCACCACTGTACAAGCTGCTACAGAAAAATGCAACTTGGCACTGGGGTAAACAACAAGAAGCTGCTTTTAACACAGCAAAAGAGGCTTTGTCTTCGGACACCTTACTAACTCACTATGACCCAGGGAAAAGACTTGTATTGACATGTGATGCTTCACCAGATGGTGTAGGAGCTGTCTTGTCCCACATGGATGAGAAGGGTGACAGACCCATTGCTTTTGCCAGTAGATCTTTGAATCAGGCTGAGAAAAATTATTCTCAGTTAGATAGGGAAGGCTTAGGCATCATTTTTGGTGTTAAGAAATTTCATAAGTTTCTGTTTGGTAGGAAGTTCACCATCTTTACAGATCATAAACCATTGCTAGGTTTATTTGGAGAAAACAAAACCCTACCTGAGCATGCCTCACCAAGGATTCAAAGATGGGCTATCACACTAACTGCATACAATTATGAATTGAAATACAAACCTGGATCTGAGAATAGTGCAGATAGTCTTAGTAGATTACCTTTAAAAAACCAAAGCCTGAGCTATGTACCAGAAGATGTATTTGTTCTCTTCACTATCATGGATAACTCCAATATAAATGTGAATGATATTAAAAGAGAAACACAAAAAGATGAGTGCTTAATAAAAGTATATGAGTACTGTAAGAATGGTTGGCCTGAAGAGTCAGTGAATGAGGACTTAAAGCCATATAAAATAAGAAAAACAGAGTTAAGTCTAGAAGATGGATGTATACTATGGGGGTCAAGAGTAATTATCCCCAAAATGTTACAAAAAGAAGTTTTAAGAACTTTACATGATACTCATCTTGGTTCTTCCAAAATGAAGAGTCTAGCAAGATCATGGTTCTGGTGGCCACATATGGATGCTGATATTGAAAAATATGTAAAACTTTGTTCAAGCTGTGCACAACATTCAAATCAACCAGCTACAGCACCTTTGCAAAACTGGGACTGGCCAATTGAACCATGGAAACGTATACATATAGATTTCGCAGGACCTTTCATGAACAAAATGTTCTTAATTGTTATTGATTCACATTCTAAATGGTTAGAAGTTAAAATCATGAACACAATCACTGCAAATGATACCATTATAGAACATAAGGAAATAAAAACCCTTTGTGAAGATAATATAAAAGATGGAGAAGATGCAGTCCATTATCAGTTAGAGTTGCCTAAACAAAGTATTTGTAACTTAATAAATGATTATGGTGATATGGCAATTTCAAATGTTTTAAAGAGAATACATTAGTAAGAAGGAATGTGATCATCAAACAACTTTGCTAACATCATTAGCACTTACAGAAACTAAAAGGGTAACATCAAAAGAAAAGAAAAAAGATTTTTGCCATTTAATACACCCATTTCAAATACTGGATCACAGTTGCAAAGTGATATTATCCAGGATATTACTTTTAAACAGTATTTTTGGTTACCAAAAAGCACTATCAGATTACCTGAGGAAATTGATCAATCAAAGAAATCTATGTCAGTCAAGTATCTGAATAACAGCATAATACTTTCAGATGCCAATTCAAAAAAGTAAATCATGACAAATCATCCATTGAAAGAGAATTTGGTGTTAATGAGAATGTGTATCTAAGAAATTATGGGAGAAAGGAAAAATGGATTCCAGGTCAAATTGTTCAATGTTCAGGACCTGTGCCTTATAAAGTTAAAAATAACTTGTGCAGATAATAAGTGTGAATCTGTCAATCCCACCAAATCTGATCAGTTCACACCAACTCAGTTGTTCCACAACCAAGTTCTGTTGATATGAGTGAACCAAGTTGTCTGGAGTCAGAAAATGTAAATTCTGGAGTTAATGATCTAAATCCTAGACCTCCTGAGATAGAGAATCCAGATGGTCAGAATCTTGAGTCACCAAATCAGAAGCCACTGAGAAGGTCAAGCAGGACAATCAAAGTCCCAAATAAGTTAGACCTATGATTCTAAAGGTCAAAAGGACTTTGACATTATTGTTTTGTATTTTGATTATGTTGTAGCATATTGTGCATTGTTTGTAAGGATGTAATCTACCATAGTGTTCATGTTACAATATAATTGGTGATTTTAGGATACTATCAATTGTTCTATTGAGAGATGTGTTATTGTGTTCTAAGGGTAAAGGGATGTAATAGATTGAAATAATTGTGAGGTCAAGGGAACTCACTCTTCTGTATTAGTTATATTTATAATATTGTTATCTTGAGTGATGTCCCTTGGGTACTTCCTCTCGTCCTCTCTGTGTGTTACCATCGTGGTAGTTAGACCCATTAAATGTGTTATATACAACCACAGGCTTCTGTCGTCAATCTATTATAAGAGTGTTAGAGAAAGCGTGACAACTCACGTTGGCATTTTAAAAAGTAATGTTAGAAACTAAATTTCATACGTTATTTCGCGATTTTTAAGGCTGTACAGAAATAAACTAATACAATCAATGTTAATTGATATTGTAAAAAAATGCAATCGTGATGCATGAAATTAAATAGTAAAAACAGCTAAATAAATTTAAATTTACAAATTTATTACATCAAATTATGATATTTCTTAAAGTTTTGACAAAACTGACAAGTAAAAAAGCAAAATTTCTTTTTATATTTAATGAATATTTTTTTTTTAAAAGTCAGAAATTTACTCATACAAAAAACCATACTTGATAATTATATCAACATATTGGGAAGGATGGTTTTATGAATGTAAATAACATACAACTCTATAGTATAAATATTATTTTAGTTTTGGCGAAATTGTCAAATAAAAAAAACACACAAAGTTTGTACATCTAGATGAAATAAAAAAGTCGTGAAAAATGTACTCACGCAGAAACATACTTGATAATTATATCAAAATATTGTGAATGATAGTTCTGTGAATTTAAATAACATAGATCGCTATAGCATACATACAAAGTATAATAAAGAATAATTAACAGTTTATCAGTTTCGCTAGGAGATAAATGCCTTTTTAAAAAAAAAGTATGCCAACACAGGTGACATAAACTAAATAATTAGACACATAAACTGATTAAAGAGTAAGCTACAAATGAATACGAAGTTGAATTTCAAGTTTGGGATTAATTTGAAATGCAAAAATATGAAACTGTTTTCAAGCTTCGCAAAAGGGCCTTTTAAGTGTGACGGACGACACACGTTTATGCAACAGGAATTCAGCAATTCAAGTAGGAAGCCATTGGTCACTAGGTAGAAATCAGTAGAAAGATGTATTGATATATAGCCCGACCAAAGAGATAGTCGAACTCTTAGATATCAGTTTAAGTTTAGAACCGATAGATATTTGAATAGGTTTTAGAAATTAGTATTGAAGAAATATGGATGATAGTAGAGTTAGACTGGATACAATTCAACCAGCACCCAGAGGCGTAGCGACCCTTCCCGGCGCCCGGGGACAAACTTTTTGATTTGCATCCCCCCTCGAGATTTCGATTTGCACCCCCCCTCAAACTTCCGATTTGCACCCCCCCCCCCCTCGAGATTTCGATTTGTGACCCCCCCTCAAACTTCCGATTTGCACCCCCCCTCGAGATTTTGATTTGCACCCCCCCCTCAAACTTTCAATTTGCGCCCCCTCAACCTTTCAACTTATTTTTCCAACCCCTTTATGGCGCCCCCTAAGCTCGGCGCCCGGGGACATGTGTCCCCCCCCCGCCCCCCCCCCCCCTCGCTGCGCTACTGCCAGCACCAAAGGGAATGAGCTGAAAACATCCCCCCTACAACACTACAACAAAACACCAAAATTCAAATTCTTTCAAGTAACACACACACACACACACACACACATATATATATATATATATATATATATATATATATATATATATATATATATATATATATATATATATATATATATATATATATATATACAAACTCCCACACGCTATAGTTGTATGTCATAGCTTTGCTACGGTGTAAAATGTATTTTAAAAATTTTAAATTTATCACACTAAACAAAATACAACACTTCTTGTTTCGTAATCATTTAAGAAAATAATTTGACACAATGGAGTCGTCTATAAATAACGTCACACTACGACCGAGGGCGGGGAGGGGGGGGGGTAAGACTTTTGGGGCGGATTAAGTTTGTGAGCAGGGCCCCCGGCTGAATTATTTTTTTTTTTGGGCCCTATATATATATATATATATATATATATATATATATATATATATATATATATATATATATATATATATATATATATATATATATATATATATATATATATGTGTGTGTGTGTGTGTATGTGTGTGCAATGAAAAAAAACAATAAGTAAATAAATGCTAGTACAAATTTGCTAGTATAACAAGATAGGACAAAAAAAGTCAACTGATCGAAATTTAGCAAAAGAATTTATACACGCTTAGTATTTGTATTGGGTGGTTCTCTCATTTTTACTAAGCGACTGAAGCTTGGATATCCGCATAAACATGTGAACAATAAACTAGTCTGAATCCACCAAGACTAGATCTATATTGCATATTTCATTAAAAGAGTTGGGAGTCGGCGTGGTCGAGTCGGTATAGCCATGGTTGCTAAACCGAAAAGTCTCGAGTTCGAACCCTCGGGCAGATGAGGCTCGTTAGCTGGGGACAGCCACTCTTCTAGGAGAGACAACTCCAAAATTAAAAAACTGCTGCCTTTTGGTTGGTCAAAGGCTATGGAAGCAAATCCAAAAAGAAAAGCAGGCTGAAATCGGAGTCAATGGCCTCAAGGGCGCATAACCAGTTGACACGTAACGCTTAATTGTGTTGGAGGCGTGGTCGAGTCGGCAAAAAGCTCATGGTTGATAAATTCGAACAAAGTCTCGAGTTCAAACCACTGGCAGATAAATCTCGATCCCCTTCAACAGTAAATAATTAAGTACGAAGAAGAAGAAGAAGATTAAAAGAGATGAAAAATTACTTTTCGAAAACTTCTTCTAAAAAATATATAAGAAAAAAAAAACCTCAAACCACCCAATGTGGAACAATCATGAATATTTACCGGATATCTAAACACTAGCGCCATTTCGCGTTGACTAACAAAAGCTCAATTAGGTAAGGGACGCTTTTGTCTAACATTTTTATGTAGGAGTGTGTTTAAAAATGATTTTTATGAAAATAAAATTTAGGCTTGAATGGCGAAACATACAGAAGAATAATATTCAATTACAACTTCTATTACTTGAGGAGTTTGAATCCAGGATTCATGTGTTACAACTTTAAAATTACAAATGCAGTACTTTAAAAATCGTGCTTGATTATAATTTATCTTTTTAAAATCGTAACTAGACCTAGATCTATATGAAAATGACAAATGTGATTCAGATAACATCTCTCCATACTTTTTTAAAAATAGGCCTACTGACAGTGGCGTAGGCAGGGGGGGGGGGGGGTTAGGGGGGGTCATACCCCCCCCATAGACCCCTCGGTATATAGAAAAAGTATGAGGGGGGGGGGGGTGCAAATCGAAAGTTTGAGGGGGGGGGGGGTGCAAATTGAAAGTTTGAGGGGAGGGGGTGCAAATCGAAAGTTTGTCCCCGGGTAAAAATTGTACCCCCCCCCTTGAGACGATCCTGGCTACGCCACTGCCTACTGATGTACACATATGTGAGTTATAGTGCTGCTTGTCTAGATCCAATGGAAGACACAATATGATTATAAAAATAGATATATAACTTTATCTATTTTAGTATGTTTGATCAGCCTACTATACATTTGCAGATCTAAGAATCCTAGACTAGTTTTTTTCAAGGAGGCCGCCGTTGCCATGCCAACCATATTTTCAGAAGAGTCCCTGATGCACGCAAATATTTCCCCTTACGTTCCTTAAATATGTCTAGAGTGTTTTCTGTTACAAAAACTAGCCAGCTGACTCAATTATTGTTATTAAAAGAAGGATCAATGGTTAAATAGCCAATATATATATGTTAGCTTATGAAATTTTGAACTCCACAAATTGTTAGGTTTTTTTCAAGATGGCCGCCGTTGCCATGGTAACCATATTTTCAAAAAAGTCACTGATGCTTGCAAACATTTTCCTTTTAAGTATTCTAACTTAGATATACACAAATAAATCAATAAAACGTTGTAATAAGGAAGTTTTTTTTTCTGGTTCCTACCCCCTTAAGATTGTTTCACAATAAAATAAACCGGTAGTGATCTCCCCTAAACTTTCTCGAATATTCTTATATAAAACAACAGGGGATGGTAACTGGGGATATAGCTATGATTTTTAATCCATTTTAAATACTTAAACTTTTAAAAATAGAATAGAATCTCATAAAAAAAACATTGCGCACCAAGCAAACGCCGAATAAAAACGCGTATAATAGCGCGCAATATTATTAGTACTTTAAAAATTTACATTAGTTTTTTGAGAAATCGGAAGTAGCGTAAATTACTACTTCCAGTCAACGGAAATTACTCAAAATTTAACAGAAGGTAGAGAATTAGATCTTTTACTTACATGTGAAATTTCATTTATCTATCTGAAATAGTACTCAAGTTATAGGCTTTTGAAAAATTCAAAGTAGGAAAAGTACCACTTCCGGCTGTCGGAAATCGCTCAAAAGTTGATACGGATCTACGATTTTGATATAATACTTATATATGAAATTTCATCAACCTAGCTGTAACGGTACTCAAGTTATCGTTTTTACACACGGACAGACACACACACAGACACACACACACACAGACATACGGACAAGATTGCAAAATTATGTTTTTCCGTATCAGTGAGGCGTAAAACGTCGAGAACTGTAAAAAGCTCGATTTTTTTTTTGCACGATTACAATACTTTCTCTATACTTCGTATATACGAGAAAGTAAAAATGAAATGTTTCCTACTTCAATTTTTAAAAAAAAATTCATAAAAAACGTTTTAATAACAAGCTTTTATGTAATGATGCACTAAAAAGTAGAAAATAAATTATAGACTACTATTTAAATAACTATAAAGAAAAGCGTAGGTCACTTTAGTATCTATTGGATACCTTTACTAATGTTAAGGAAGACACCCACGCTTTTCTTTATAGTTATTTAAATAGTAGTCTATAATTTATTTTCTACTTTTTAGTGCATCATTACATAAAAGCTTGTTATTAAAACGTTTTTTATGAATTTTTTTTTCAGTACTTTACATGTTTTATTTACAATAGAGTTACATGACTAAAAACCATTGCGCGCCTACTGAACATCACGTTCAGTAGGCGCGCAATGGTTTTTGAACGCAGCCATTACGTGATGGCGCAGCTATTGAAGGTGATGACGCGTGTGGTGTGGTTGGCTAGACATGCCTACTAATTCGGTCCAAATTTTAATTAATTCATAAAAAATTAATTAGGCATCCAATTAAGTCAAATTTAGTTTCAGATTTGCATTGTCTTCATGTCTTGACCCACGTGCCAACTGTGAATCGTATCGGTCAAGTAGAACTGTCCGAATTTTCACTCCTGTGTTTCCGTCTAGACAGACAGACAGACAGAGGAAGTGAGTTAAATAAAAGCTTGTAAAAAAAATTCATAAAAAACGTTTTAATAACAAGCTTTTATGTAACGATGCACTAAAAAGTAGAAAATAAATTATAGACTACAATTTAAATAACTATAAAGAAAAGCGTGGGTCACTTTAGTATCTATTGGATACCTTTACTAATGTTAAGGAAGACACCCACGCTTTTCTTTATAGTTATTTAAATAGTAGTCTATAATTTATTTTCTACTTTTTAGTGCATCGTTACATAAAAGCTTGTTATTAAAACGTTTTTTATGAATTTTTTTTTCAGTAGGCCTACTTTACATGTTTTATTTACAATAGAGTTACATGACTAAAAACCATTGCGCGCCTACTGAACATCACGTTCAGTAGGCGCGCAATGGTTTTTGAACGCAGCCATTACGTGATGGCGCAGCTATTGAAGGTGATGACGCGTGTGGTGTGGTTGGCTAGACATGCCTACTAATTCGGTCCAAATTTTTATTAATTCATAAAAAATTAATTAGGCATCCAATTAAGTCAAATTTAGTTTCAGATTGCATTGTCTTCATGTCTTGACCCACGTGCCAACTGTGAATCGTATCGGTCAAGTAGAACTGTCCGAATTTTCACTCCTGCGTTTAGGTCTAGACAGACTGACGACTGACGAGGAAGTGAGTTAAATAAAAGCTTGTAATAATAAATTATAGACTACTATTTAAATTACTATAAATAAAAGCGTGGGTCTCTTCTCAAATATTAGTAAAGGTATCCAATAGGTACTAAAGTACTAAAGTGACCCACGCTTTTCTTTATAGTAATTTAAATAGTAGTGTATAATTTATTTTATACTTTTTAGTGCATCATTACATAAAAGCTTGTTATTAAAACGTTTTTTATGAATTTTGTTTTCAGTACTTTACATGTTTTATTTACAATAGAGTTACATGACTAAAAACCATTGCGCGCCTACTGAACATCACGTTCAGTAGGCGCGCAATGGTTTTTGAACGCAGCCATTACGTGATGGCGCAGCTATTGAAGGTGATGACGCGTGTGGTGTGGTTGGCTAGACATGCCTACTAATTCGGTCCAAATTTTAATTAATTCATAAAAAATCAATTAGGCATCCAATTAAGTCAAATTTAGTTTCAGATTGCATTGTCTTCATGTCTTGACCCACGTGCCAACTGTGAATCGTATCGGTCAAGTAGAACTGTCCGAATTTTCACTCCTGCGTTTCCGTCTAGACAGACAGACAGACTGTCGAGAAAGTGAGTTAAATAAAAGCTTGTAAAAAAAATTCATAAAAAACGTTTTAATAACAAGCTTTTATGTAATGATGCACTAAAAAGTAGAAAATAAATTATAGACTACTATTTAAATAACTATAAAGAAAAGCGTGGGTCACTTTAGTATCTATTGGATACCTTTACTAATGTTAAGGAAGACACCCACGCTTTTCTTTATAGTTATTTAAATAGTAGTCTATAATTTATTTTCTACTTTTTAGTGCATCATTACATAAAAGCTTGTTATTAAAACGTTTTTTATGAATTTTTTTTTCAGTACTTTACATGTTTTATCTACAATAGAGTTACATGACTAAAAACCATTGCGCGCCTTCTGAATATCACGTTCAGTAGGCGCGCAATGGTTTTTGAACACAGCCATTACGTGGTCGTGATGGCGCAGCTATTGATGACGCGTGTGGTGTGGTTGGCTAGACATGCCTACTAATTCGGTCCAAATTTTAATTAATTCATAAAAAATCAATTAGGCATCCAATTAAGTCAAATTTAGTTTCAGATTGCATTGTCTTCATGTCTTGACCCACGTGCCAACTGTGAATCGTGTCGGTCAAGTAGAACTGTCCGAATTTTCACTCCTGCGTTTCCGTCTAGACAGACTGACGACAGACTGACGACAGACTGACGACAGACTGACGAGGAAGTGAGTTAAATAAAAGCTTGTAAAAATCACATTTGTTCGTAGACTGTACAAGATGCAACACATACATTTGAAAAAAAAAAAAAAGAAATGGAAAATCTGAAATAGTCTACCGCCCCCCCCCTCCCCCGAACGACAAGAAATTTATATGGAAAATATATACTTTTAACAGTGTCCGCCCCCCCCCCCCCACGGAAGAAAGTCTACCGCCCCCACCCTGAAACCCGAAAATTTCAAGTGCCCCCCCCCCGCCCCGGAGAAAAAAAGTCTGGAAGATACACTGTTAGAGTGTGGTCCGTGCCGCAGGCAAGCGTGAAGGTTAAATTAGTTTGTAAATGTTAACCCAGTCTTGACACAATTTCTGTTCAGTTTACACGGCTTCGTGATCACGATGGGTCATATTTCACCGAGAACTCGGGGAAGTGCGCTAACCGTGTATTGCAACATTGGAGCGGGTGACTTATCTCCCCGTACTGTGACAGCACACGAAACCAGCCAGGATTGTGTTCAGGGATTTATTTTGATTGAGTGTGCTGTTATTTTTTTTTAACTGAGTTTTGTTGTGTTCAATCTGGTATGTAAAATTTCAAACATAAATTTCATGTAATTAAAATCTGTTGAAGTAGTTGTTTAATAACAATGTTATATAACTATTATCCGGGCTTAGTCTAATCAAAATTTTTTTTACACCGGTACTCAAATACTGCAAAAATATATTACCCTATTAATATATAGTTAGAATAAGTATGCTCTTTATAAAAAATTTATGAGTGAGCCACGTTTTTCTTCACAGTTGTGTAAATAGAGGTGCGTTATTAATTATTGGGCGTTTATTTAAAATAATTATTCTCTTATTTTAGTCAATAAATAAAAGCTTTTTATTATCAAGTTTAAAAAAAATATTTTGCTAAAGTTATTTTGTCAAAGTGTTTCTTACGTTTTTTTTTTTTTTTTTAGAAAAAATGCTAAAATTAAGATGCAATTTTTTTTCAATTGTCAACACCGTGTTTAAGTAATATAGTAAAGATTATAGCTCGAAACTTTCTTTTTGAAATCAGTACTTTAATCACGTTACATCAATGTCAGTGCCTTAAATTCAGTTACATTTAGGCAGGCATATAATTCATCATCATTCCTGTGGACCGCTATATGGAGCATAGGGTCGCGACCAAACCTCTTATCGTACTCGATTTTGAGCTATTCTTCAAGTTGGCCCATGACATTACGCCTGCTTCTGCTTCATTGACAACTGATCTTTTTTAAAATAATAGTCTTACAGGTTTATAGAGAAGTAGGGAAGGACAGTATGGAGCATAGATTTGAAGGTGGGTACGGGAGTGAGTATTTGGTGAAGGAGTTGTTTGATTCTTTTGGTGAAGCCTAACTTATAATTAATGTATTGTTTTATTCTGTTAGTTGTAACATATTTATTGTGATTCTGTTAGTTTAGTCTAACATACCACATATTTATTGTGATTCGGTTAGTTTAGTCTAACATACCACATATTTATTGTGATTCTGTTAGTTTAGTCTAACATACCACATATTTATTGTGATTCTGTTAGTTTAGCCCAGGGGTCTCCAAACTACGGCCCGCGGGCCGGATGCGGCCCGCGAAGTCCTCTCATCCGGCCCGCGGAGATCTTTTTGTCCACGGACAAACCGTTTGTTGGGGATGGCTGAGGAACTTCGCCCAGAAAAACCAAAGACATGCCTGGAAGAAACTGGCCCCCGAAGTGAAATTTGATCGTTAATGCGGCCCTCGGACTAAAAAGTTTGGAGACCCCTGGTTTAGCCTAACAAACCACACATGTATTGTGTTTCTGTTAGTTTAGTGTAACATATCAGCAAACAATCAACCTACAACCTCACATCATGATTAATCTCAACGCATTTTTTGTTATGTTTCATTTAATCTATTTAGAAAACTACAGCTTCACTCGTCCTATTTTCCAATAATTTATTTTCCTTACAATCCTTACCCCACACTCTTTCTCCTCGTATTTCCATATCCCCAATACCAGGTACCCACGAAGTGGATATTCAACATGAGGGCAACATCACGTCCATGAAACAAATCGTGTGTACCAAAAAGTGCCACAACCTCTTCGTCCCATTCACCACCTTCATGCTCCGCCACCTCCCCATTCCCTACCGCAGCAAAGCCATACTCGACGTCATCAACATCCTAGCCTATCTCTCCGTGAAACTTGAAGTCAGCTTCACCAGTTACGACAGGCCAGAGTTCTAACACAACACCAACCGACCGTATCCGTTTGGAACAGCCAAGGGCAGTAGCCAGGTACGCACCGGAAGTGGGAGAATCGGAATCACAATCAGGGAGAAACGTAAACCGAACCGCACTTGCCCTTGTAAAGCGTGTACGAATTCCGGCAACTCCGTTGAAGAATGGGGAATCATAAGGATCATCACTTCCGTCCACGTGGTCTATGACGCAACGGAAGCTCTACACACTACCTGCAGGTTTGGGTATGACTCACTTCACAGCGCCGCCATATTTCTCGAAGTCATCGGCATGGAGAGAGCGGACGTCAACGACGACCGGTGTCACGTGACATGCGTCACGCACGACATGCGGTTCATCAGTGACGTGAACAGAGAGTGGATCCGGTACCCCGCGGCGCACCGTAAAGTGAACGAATTCTTCGACAGTCCCAAGCACCGGCTGGTGGTCATTGTGTCGCACCCCCACGGGCTATTCAAGCACGTTTCCGTCGGGGAGTGGATCTCTAAGGACCATGTCTCCGACTCGCCGGTCGGGCACACCCAAAGCAGGTACACCTACACGACCCCCACCTGCCCGGGGTCGAGCGGCGCCACCATCTACGCCATGGGGCGGAAGTGGGGGTTTTGGTTCAACCAAACTCACTGTGGTTATAACGGGGTGGAGAACTTCAGCGGCAGTGCGTGTGACTAGGGTGGATGTAACAATGGTTACACCAATTACATGACAATTAATAATGTTACTGTAACATTTTTGACAACTTCAGCGGCAGTGCGTGTGACTAGGGTGGATGTAACAATGCTTACATCAATTACATGACAATTAACAAATGTTACTGTAACATTTTTGACAACTTCAGCGGCAGTGGGTGTAACTAGGGTGGATGTAACAATGCTTACATCAGTTACATGCGAATTAACAAATGTTACTGTAACATTTTTGACAACTTCAGCGGCAGTGGGTGTGACTAGTGTGGATGTAACAATGCTTACATCAGTTACATGACAATTAACAAATATTACTGTAACATTTTTGACAACTTCAGCGGCAGTGGGTGTGACTAGGGTGGATGTAACAATGGTTACATCAGTTACATGACAATTAACAAATATTACTGTAACATTTTTGACAACTTCAGCGGCAGTGCGTGTGACTAGGGTGGATGTAACAATGCTTACATCAATTACATGACAATTAACAAATGTTACTGTAACATTTTTGACAACTTCAGCGGCAGTGGGTGTGACTAGTGTGGATGTAACAATGCTTACATCAGTTACATGACAATTAACAAATATTACTGTAACATTTTTGACAACTTCAGCGGCAGTGGGTGTGACTAGGGTGGATGTAACAATGCTTACATCAATTACATGACAATTAACAAATGTTACTGTAACATTTTTGACAACTTCAGCGGCAGTGGGTGTGACTAGGGTGGATGTAACAATGGTTACATTAGTTACATGACAATTAACAAATATTACTGTAACATTTTTGACAACTTCAGCGGATGATGGAAGAGAATGAACAATGTTACTGTAACAACGTTGAAAATATCTTCGGCTGTTGTTGTAATTAGGGTGAATGTTACAGTTCCCAATAGACATTATACAATGCAACTGTAACGATCTTAACAACTCCGATTGCTGTGGTTGTGATTAGGATGGATGTAACATTGCCAAATAGACCATTAACAATGTTACTGTAACAATGTGGCTGTGGGTTTGACTAGGGTGGATGTGCTATTGCCAAATGAACCATCAACAGTGTTTAAAACTTTTTGTGTTCTTCAGTCAACTTAAGTTAAAATGCAGTTATCAGTTAACAATGACGCTTTAAAAATCTCACATTCGCAATGAA